>NC_133156.1:5449555-5755851 GCF_040802235.1 Manis javanica
TATACCTCAATATATACCCTACAAAACACACCATGTGTACACCAAGATACTTGAATAAGAGTGCTCCTACTAGTCATGGACATACAATGGGGAAATGACAGCCTCTTCAACATCTTTTGCTGGCAAAACTGGACAGCTACATGTAAGAGAATGAAACTGGACCATTGTCTAACCCCATACACAAAAGTAAATTCGAAATGGATCAAAGACCTGAATGTACGTCATGGAACCATAAAACTCTTAGAAAAAAACATAGGCAAAAATCTCTTGGACATAAACATAAGCGACTTCTTCATGAACATGTCTCCCTGGGCAAGGGAAAGAAAAGCAAAAATGAACAAGTGGGACTACATCAAACTGAAAAGCTTCTGTACAGCAAAGGAACACCATCAATAGAACAAATACGCATCCTACAGTATGGGAGAATTTATTCATAAGTGACAGATCCGATAAAGGGTTGACATTCAAAATATAAAGAGCTCACCCACCTCAAGAAACAAAAAGCAAATAATCTAATTAAAAAATGGGCACAGGAGCTGAATAGATAGTTCTCCAAAGAAGAAATTCAGATGGCTAACAGACACATGAAAAGATGCACCACATCGCTAGTCATCAGAGAAATGCAAATTTAAAGCACAATGAGATATCACCTCACACAAGTAAGGATCACCACCATGCAAAAGACAAACAACAACACATGGTGGCGAGGTTGTGAAGAAAGGGAAACCCTCCTACACTGTTGGTGGGAATGTAAATTAGTTCAACCATTGTGGAAAGCAGTATGGAGGTTCCTCAAATAGCTCAAAATACAAATACCATTTGACCCAGGAATTGCACTTCTAGGAATTTACCCTAAGAATACAGCAGCCCAGATTGAAAAACACACATGCACCCCTATGTTTATCGCAGCACTATTTAGAATAGCCAAGAAATGGAAGCAACCTAAGTGTCCATCAGTAGATGAATGGATAAAGAAGATATGGTACATATACACAATGGAATATTATTCAGCCATGAGAAGGAAACAAGTTATACCATTTGCAACAACATGCATGGAGGTAGAGGGCATTATGCTTAGTGAAATAAGCCTGGTAGAGAAAGACAAGTACCAAATGATTTCACTCATATATGTTTCCCACACCACCTCACAAAACTTCTCACTTACAGAGGACTCCAAACGCTAACCCCCTGCCGAATCCCAACCCTTCAAACATCCCTCATTGAAAATTACTCTTACCTTTGAAACATGCCTCCATCACAATCCAGCCAACTTTCTATCTACACAACACCCATCCCCTTACACTCTCCATTCTTGTATGCAACTCCTAAGCAAGTGAGTCCCTCACCCCGCACATCTGCAGGAGGGAGCCCTCCCTCAAGCCCATTACACCTGGTTCACTGACGGGAGCTCTTTTATCCATAACCATACCCGCATTGCAGGATGTGCAGTAGTATCTCTCACTGAAGTTACTGAGGCCCAACTCCTTCCTTCCAACACCACTAACCAGCAAGCCAAACTTATTGCTATAACTAGAGCCTTTACTCCTGCCAGTAATTCTTCTCTTACAATCTACACTGACTCCAAGTATGCCTTCCACATTTTTCTCTCCCATGCAGCCATCTGGAAAGAGAGGGGCCTCCTTACCACAAAAGGGACCTCAATCACAAACCGCCCTCATATCACCACACTTCTTCTCAAAGCATCACAGCTCCCAAAGGCTATAGGCCTAGTCCACTGCAAAGCACACCAAACAGACCAATCCACCATCTCTGGGTAATAACCAAGCTGATGAAGCAACAAAAAAGGCAACCCTAACAGCAGCAAAACTCCTCTTCACCACTCCCCAAAATACCCCTTTACAACTCCTATGCCTCAATCCCTTTTTACCTACTTACATGAAGTATTTCATGCAGACGCACACATGCTTCAGCAGTACGTGAAACCATTCATCCCCCTCTCACCGAACAATATCAAATTCCTACAGCATCTCGCCTCATCCTGTGAAGTTTGCCAAAAAACCAGTCCTAATACCTCATCTCAAAAACCCACTTTTCCCTCCCACCAAGCCTGAGGGCATCTGCCAGGCCCCGATTGGCAAATTGATTTTACTCACATGCCCTCAATTAAAAAACAAAAATACCTCCTAGTCCTAGTAGACACATTTACCCACTGGGTTGAAGCCTTCCCCACTACCAGCAAGAAAGCCTCTACTGTCTCCAAACTCGTCCTCAGTGATATCATCCCTCGTTTCACCATTCCCACATCCATACAATCAGATAATGGCCCTGAATTCGTTTCCAAAATTACCCAATCCCTAGTCCAATCACTTGGCATTCCCTGGCATTTCCACATCCCATATCACCCCCAATCCTCAGGAAAAGTAGAAAGAACAAACAGGAATCTAAAGAGTATACTCACCAAACTATCCCTCGAACTTCACCTAGACTGGATTCAACTCCTTCCTCTCTCACTCTTGAGATTACGTAGCTTACCAGAAAAACCCACCCTCCTATCTCCCTTCAAGCTCCTATATGTAAGGCGAATCCTCCCTCCAGGAATCCTTCCAGCGCCCCCTCAACTGCCCCCCAACTACATGACACCTCTTCTCCAACTTAAAAGAAACCTCCTTTGGTCTCGTGACAACTTTCTCACTCCTGCCCCAGTGCAGCATTCCATGAACACCTATCACAAAGGCGACAGAGTTTTTATCTCCCCTCCTTATAAAAAAAACATAACCCCCTAGCCCCCAAACGGCAGGGCTCCTACCAAGCCATACTCACAACCCCCACAGCAGTAGAGTTAGCCAGCTTTCCGTACTGGCTCCATAACTCTCGTGTCAAACCTTACCACTCCTCTCCTCCCCACTCTCATCTCACAGACCATCATTCAATGACCTCTACTGGACCGTTGACCCTCAAGCTCAAGAAGATCTGCTCCACACCTCTTGCACCCATCGCCGAAGAATAAACACTCTCGTGCCTCCTCCTATCCTGAAAGAAAGATGCTATCCTGCCTAATCTCATCCTTTCTTCTCGCTCTTCTCATTCACACATCCCTCCCAAAAGACTGTACTTCCCCCCCTTGCCAGTATACACCTTTGAAGTCTGGAAACTTCACAATGGAGAAAAAATTAAACTCCTAAATTCCTCCTCATGTCCTCTCAAACTGCCCATCTATATCCCTAACCCTTAATGCCCTCGAAACCTGCGTAGACCATCGCTCTTCTCTTTCTTCCCAAAACGTCTTTGCCAAGTATCTCTGCTTTGCAGAAGACCAAGACTCTGCCTTCTGCAAAAGTGATCCCAACGGGTGGGTGGGGTGCCCCTCGTGGAGCTGTAAATACCACTACTCCTACCCCACTGTAAAACAATCCGGAGCCTGGTGAATAAATCCCACCCACCTGTTATCATCTGATAATCAACCCAATGTCACCTTCACCATTAACAACTCCACATCCGGGCACTCAGACCGAATCGCAGCAGTAGGCCTCCACAACGTCAACCCCCCGACGGGAGAGGGAAAATTATCATCACAAAAACCCTGCAGCAGTCACACACAGACACTGAGTCGGATTAGTGGGGGCCAGCCTCCTCACAGCTATCACAGCTGCTGGGCTACCATCAGGGAGTCTAGCCCACTCGTTATTATCCTCCCACCGTTTCACTCAAGACCTCTTAGACCTCACCAACAAGCAAGCAACTACTGTAGAAGTCACTGCTCAATCCATTCAGTCTCCCCAACTCCAGCTTTCCTCTCTAGCAGAAGTTACCCTACAGAATAGGAGGGCCTTAGATCTCCTAAGTGCTGAAAAAGGCGGAACATGCCTCTTCTTACAAGAAGAGTGCTGCTACTATGTTACCCAATTAGGTACAATTGAATACAATATCCAGCGGCTAACTAACCTCTCAAAAGAACTCCTGAATAAGAGAAGAAATCCCAATAGCAGCCCGAGATGGCCTTTTTCTGACCATTTTCCAAATCTTCTCTTACTTCTTCTCTCACTCCTACTAGTTGTTTGCGCCCTACTCCAGTAGCCCCCCTGCTTCCTCAACTGCCTCCGAGCCCTATTCCTTACTCAAATCTCTAAAATCATCAATCTAACCATCAACCAAATGCTGACCCAAGACTATGAATGGTTAAAGACTCAAGAAGACCAGATGCACAGAGACTCAGACACGGGCGCCACCACCAATTGCTGAGAGACCTTCGAGTGCAGACTTACACACCATCCCTCCTCTTCCCTTTTCTTTTTTTCCATGCCAACAGAGAACTTTACACCAGCAGAGAACCTCCATCCTAAACCTGCAGGAAGCAGCTAAGAAAAGATGATTGTCGACCATTTTTCCCACTACCAATACTCCCACTCAGAATACCATAAACAAAAAGTGGGAATGTAATGAGAACTTCGCCCACATCCGAGAGCCACCTGCCAAGAAAAACAGCCCCTACTAACTTAGAAAAACAGCCCCAACGAACTTAAGTTCCCATTTCCCTTTAAGGCAACGCTTCTCAGAAAACACTTGACCTACTTCCTCTCCTCGAGAGAGTATATAGGCCAGGGAGCCCCCACCCTAGCTGCCGCTCTCATTTTCTCTGAGGCAGCCACTGTTGTCTTTGCAGATAATAAACCCTGTTGAGAGCCCTGTGTCTGCTGTCTCTTTTCTGCGCCACCTCGGGGGTCACGGGAAAAGCCTTTTACGGGGATTTCAGGAGACCAGGGAAGGAAGGAGGTCAACGGCGGTGACCAGCACCGCTCCTCTCCGAGTTCGAAACTCCAATACAACCATCCCCGCCCGTTGCGCGATGGGGGAAGGAGCACTGCCACCCCTTTCCCAACCTCCCGGCACAGGTGAGAGCGTAGTTGACGCCCCGGCCCCCGCCCGCCTCCAACCTGGACACTCACAATTCGCCTCTCCCTGACTTCTCCCAGTTCTTTATCCACTTGACAGGCAGCATGACAGCAGCAGCCACCTCCTCGCCGGGACTAGTAGCAGCAGAAGCCCGGATATGTAGCAAGGGAGAGAAGGGTCAAAGGAAAGCACCGCCCACGTGGAATGCCAGGAGCACAGAAATCGGTTTTCAGTTTCCCGCACCACTATCCTCCCCACTCGCGGAATTCTGAGGCCCAACCGCCAGCGCGGAGGCTGAGATGTGTGGGTTTCCACGCGGACTGCACCGGCCGCGTCTTCCGCTACCCTTGCCGTCACTTCCGCCTAGAGCAGGTAAAGTGCAGTCTGAAGAGTGACCTGTAGCCCTTACCTTCTCTCCTAGCATCTGCTGCATACCACTAATTGAAACATGTAATTTTCAAGCCCCTAATAATATGGTACAGACACTGGGGACAGACAAGCAATAAGCCGTGATCACTACCCTCAACAAGCTAACAGTCTGTGGGAAAGACATACAGGCAGATAATTACAATACACATTGCTTACTGCTGACATAAAAGAAATGAATCGGGCAAGAAACTGCCATTCACTGTGTGCCAGGCATTATGCTAATACAAGACATACAATCTAGGGGGAAGACAGAAATTGGCCCTGGGAAATTATTCATGCGTTCATTCATTCATTCATTCATTATCTATCTACTTATCTATTTATCTTTCTGTCATTAATATACAATTAGAAGAGTAACATTATGTTTACTTGACTGCCCCATCACGAAGATGCCCCAAGATACCCCATTGCACTCACTGTCCATGAGCATAGTAAGATACTGTAGAATCACTACTTGTCTTCTCTGTGTTGTACGGTCCTTCCTGTGACTCCCCTCCCACATTATACATGCTAATCTTAATTCACGCTTTCTTTCCTTCTCCCCTTATCCCTCCTTTCCCAGCTATCCACCCCAGTACCTTTCCCTTTGGTAACTGTTAGTCCATTCTTGGGTTCTATGAATCTGGAGATGTTTTGCTCCTTTAGTTTGTTTTGGTTATCCTCCAGAAGTTAGTGAAATCATTTGATACTTGTATTTCTCCACCTGGCTTATTTCACTGAGCATAATACCCTCTAGCTCCTTCCATGATTTTGCAAATGGTAGGATTTGTTTTCTTCATCTGACAGAATGATATTGCACTGTTCATCTTCTGATGGACACTTTGCTTGGCTATTGTAAACAGTGCTGTGTTAAAACATAGGGGTGCACATGTCTTTTATATACTGGGCTGCTGCATTCTATTATTTATTTTTCATGTATATATGTATTCATTTATGTACTTACTTATTCTTTATTTATCATTAGTCTACAACTACATGAGTAACATTATGTTTACTAGACTCCCCCCCATCACCAATTTACCAAAGGGTAAGGGACTATGAAGGCTGGTCGGGAAGGGAGGGAGAAGGGTGGACAGGGGGCATTATGATTAGCTCACATAATGTGTGGGGAGGTCCCACAGGGAAGTCAGTATAGTACAGATCGTTCAAGTAGTGATGCACAGTGCCTGTAATGGGGTATGTTGGGGGGGACTTGATCTGGGCAGTCTAGTAACCATAATCTTGCTCATATAATTGTAGATTGGTTATAGTGAATAGTGCTGTGATAACATAGAGATGCACATGTCTTTTTTATACTGGGCTGCTGTTTCTTTCTTTATGTAATGTATGTAAGTATGTATTTATTTATTTATGCATTCATGAATTTACGTATGTATGTATGTATGTATGTATGTATGTATTATCTATCTACCTATCTTGCTGTCATTAATATACAATTAGATGAGTAACATTATGTTTACTGGACCCCCCCCCCCATCACCAATTTACCAAAGGTAAGGGACTAGGAAGGCTGGTTGGGAAGGGAGGGAGAAGCTTGAAACCGGGGCCTTAAGATTAGCTCACATAATGTGGGAGGGGTCCCACGGGGAAGTCAGTGTAGTACAGAGAAGTCAAGTAGTGATTCTATAGTATACGCTGATGGACAGTGACTGTAATGGGGTATGTGGTGGAGGGAGACTTGATGATCTGAGGAGTCTACTAAACATAATGTTGCTCATATAATTGTTGATTAATGATACTGTAAAATATCCCCGCGTATTCCTTACTAGATAACGATGAGACCTAGGAAAAAAAAAGATTGGAGAGGCCAGGTTTCCAGCAGCATGAGCTGGCGGCAGGCGTACCGCCACTCCAGCAAGCTGCTGAGCTCTCCCGTTTGGTCCGCAGGGCTTCCCCGACCTCCCACATCTGGCAGCGGGCGCGGTGACCCCGGGGTCATTTTCCCAAGGCGCATGCGCGGCGGCCCCGCCGGCCCTCGGACCGTGTGCGCGCTCGCTCCCTCCCGCCCTCGGTACCCTGAGGCAGCTTGGCTGCCTAACCACCTCCGCCGGGGCGCGCCTACGGTGGTGGGGGAACCTCCGGGTCGGGGACCAGCGTGTGCAGGCGGATGGGGCTGCTGGGATGAGCAAGTTGGGCGCGGGCGCGGGCTCGGGAGGCGCTCGAGGGTAGGCCTCCTGCCCGGCTTCGCCAAGACGAACGCTCCTCCCTCCCCAGGAAGTGGCGAACCGCCCGCCGCTGCCGCCGCTGCCGCCGACGTTCCCTGAAGGCCTTCGCCCGGCGGAAGGGTACAGCCAGAGGGGCGGCCCTGCGAGAGCGGCCGCTGACAGCTCCCCGCGCCCAGAGTGCCCGAAACTCGCCTTCGCCAGGCTCCGCCCAGGGGTGCCCCCGGCCCCGCCCGTGCTCACCTCCGGAGCGGCGCGCCTGCAGTTGTAAGTTTTTAAGTGCTGCTAGATGATTCTAGAATGAGTAGCTTTACAATTGAGATTTATTGACAGACTGCATTGTGTTACTTTTAGGTGTACTACATAATGATTTGATATATGTGTTATACATTGTGAAATGATTACAGCAGTAAGTTTAGTGAACATCCATCACTATATAGAATTAGGATTCTTTCCTTCTTGGGATGAGAACTTTTAATATCCCTCCATTCCCAACTGTCCAGCCCAGTCCCTTTCCATTTGGTGACTGTAGTCCATTCTTGGGTTCTGTGAATCTGGTGCTATTTTGCTCATTTAGTTTGTCTTGGTTCTCCTACTCCAGAGGTTAGTGAAATAATTTGATACTTGTCTTTCTGCGCCTGGCTTATTTCACTGAGCATAATACCGTCTAGCTCCATCCATGTCGTTGCAAATGGTAGGATTTGTTTTCTTCATCTGGCAGAATAATATTGCACTGTTCATCTTCTGATGAACACTTCATAATGCACAGTTTCTTTCCCTCTCCCCTTATACTTCCATTCCCAACTATCCACCCCAGTCCCTTTCCCTTTGGTAACTGTTCAAAATAGCTTGGCTATTTTGAATAGTGCTGTGATAAACATAGGGGTGCACATGTGTTTTATATACTGGGATGCTGCATTCTGTTATTTATTTTTTATGTATGTATGCATGCATGTATTCATTTATGTACTTACTTATTTTTCTTTACTTATTTATCATTAGTCTACAAATACATGAATAACATTCTGTTTACTAGACTCCCCCCATCAACAATTTACCAAAGTGTAAAGGACTAGGAAGGCTGGTTGGGAAGGGAGGAAGTAGGGTGGACAGGGGGCATTACGATTAGCTCCCATAATGTGTGGGGAGGTCCCACAGGGAAGTCAGTATAGTACAGAGAGTCCAAGTAGTGATTCTATAGCATCTTGCTATGCTGATGGACAGTGACTGTAATGGGTTATGTGGGAGGGAATTGATCTGGGGCGTGTAGTACCATTATGTACCTCTTATAATTGTAGATTGGTTACTGTGAATAGTGCTGTGATAAACATAGGGGTGCACATGTCTTTTTAAAACTGGGCTGCTGCCTTCTTTCTTTCTTTCTTTCTTTCTTTCTTTCTTTCTTTCTTTCTTTCTTTCTTTCTTTCTTTGTTTCTTTCTTTCTTTTTTCTTTCTTTCTTTCTGTATGTATGTATGTATTTATTCATGCATTCAGTATGTCATTTATCTATGTATGTATTTATTTATTCATGCATTAATTAATTCATTTATCTATATATCTACCTATCTGTCTATCTTTCTGTCATTAATATACAATTAGATGAGTAACATTATGTTTACTCGACTCCCCCATCACCAATTTACGAAAGGGTAAGGGACTAGGAAGTGTGGTGGGAAGGGAGGGAAAAAGGTGGACAGGAGGCATTATGATTAGCTCACGTAATGTTTCGGCAGGTCCCACTTGGAAGTCAGTATAGTACAGAGAGTTCAAGTAGTGATTCTATAGCATCTTGCTACGCTGATGGACAGTGACTCTAATGGGGTCTGTAGGGGGAACTTAATCTGGGGATTTTAGTAACCATAATGTAGCTCATATGGTTGTAGATTGGTTATTGTGAATAGTGCTGTGATCAACATACGGGTGCATCTGTCTTTTTTAAACTGGGCTGCTACTTTCTTTCAGTCTTTCTTTAAGTATGTAAGTATGATTGTATTTATTTGTGCATTCATGAATTCATTTATCTATTTATTTATTCATGCATTCATTAATTCATTTATCTATCTCTCTATCTATGTACCTATCTGTCCATCTTTCTGTTATTAATATACTATTAGAGAAGTAACATTATGTGTTCTAGTCTCCCCCCATCACGAAGATGCCCCGAGATATCCCATTGCCGTCACTGTTCATGCGCATAGTAACATACTGTAGAATCACTGCTTGTCTTCTCTGTGTTGTACAGCACTCCCTGTGAGACCCCTCAACATTATACATGGTAATCATAATGCGCACCTTCTTTCCCTCACCCCTAATCCTTCCATTCCCAGCTATCCACCCTAGTCCATTCTTGGGTTCTGTGAATCTGGTGCTGTTTGCTTATTTAGTTTGTCTTGGTTCTCCTTCTCCAGAGGTTAGTGAAATAATTTGATACTTGTCTTTCTCTGCCTGGCATCTTTCACTGAGCATAATACAGTCTAGCTCCTTCCATGTTTTTGCAAATGGTAAGATTTGTTTTCTTCATCTGGCAGAATGCTATTGCACTGTTCATCTTCTGAATGGACACTTAGCTTGGCTGTTTTGAATAGTGGTGTGATAAACATAGGGATGCACATGTCTTTTATATACTGGGGTGCTGCATTCTATTATTTATTTTTAATGTATGTGTGCATGTATTCATTTATGTACTTACTTATTCTCTATTTATCATTAGTCTACAATTACATGAGTAGCATTATGTTTACTAGACTCCCCCATCACGAAGATGCCCCCGATACCCAATTGCAGTCACTGTCCGTGAGCATAGTAAGACAGTGTCGAATCACTACTTGTCTTCTCTGTATTGTACAGCTCTCCCTGTGACTCACCTCTCACATTATACGTGCTAATCATAATGCACAGTTTCTTTCCCTCTCCCCTTATACTTCCATTCCCAACTATCCACCCCAGTCCCTTTCCCTTTGGTAACTGTTCGTCCATTCTTGAGTTCTGTGAATCTGGTTCTGTTTTGCTCATTCAGTTTCTCTTGGTTCTCCTTCTCCAGAGTTTATTGAAATCATTTGATACGTGTCTTTCTCTGTCTGGTTTATTTCACCGAGTAATATACCCTCTAGCTCCATCCATGTTGTTGTAAATGGTAGGATTTGTTTTTTCCGTATGGCTGAATAATATTGCACTCTTCATCTTCTGATGGACAGTTAGCTTAACTATTATGAATAGTGCTGTGAGAAATATAGGGGTGCACATGTCTTA
Source organism: Manis javanica (assembly GCF_040802235.1). NCBI lineage: Eukaryota > Metazoa > Chordata > Mammalia > Pholidota > Manidae > Manis > Manis javanica. The sequence goes on from NC_133156.1 coordinate 5,460,248, forward strand.
TTTAAACTGGGCTGCTGCATTGTATTTATTTATTTATTTGTGTGTGTATGGAAGTTTGTATTTACTTACTCATTTATTTGTTATTTATTTATTTATCATTAGTCTACAACTACATAAGTAACATTGTGTTTACTAGACTTCACCCATCAACAAGATTCCCCCTGATACCCCATTGCACTCACTGTCCATGAGCATAGTAAGATGCTGTAGAATCACTACTCGTCTTCTTTGTGTTACACATCCCTCCCTGTGTGCCCCTCACATTATACATTCTAATCGTAGTGCCCCATTTGTTTTTCCCTTTCCTTATTCATCACTTCCCACCCATTCTCCCCAGTCCCTTTCCCTTTGGAACATTTGAATTTTGTTCATCTCTGTTACTAATGAATGAATGTATATGAAAGGGTTCATGGCCTCCAAAGTCACTCCTTATTCCTCTGAGGTCCTGGTGCAGGCAGTCTCCATATCGTCGGCCACCTCAGCTGTTAGATGCATGGCCAGCGACCCTTCCAGGATTTTGGCCACATATGCTGTCCCTTCTTAAAACCAGGAACTTAGCTCAGAGTGAGGCTGAATTCATTTCAGAGTAAGCCAGGACTGCATTTTTCACTTGCTCTGGGTTTGTTGGCTTCTGTTTGCGGTGGCTGGAGGCCATCATTTTTGTGCAGAGGATTAATTAGAATAGATTCCTTTGACTCAGGCTGCCAATGAAACCTGTGGTCCTCAGCTATCAACTTACGGTGCTGGGCCAGAAAGCATGGGACCCACAACAGGCCCCAGGAAGGTTGTGGTGATGGGCATTTTGATGCCCAGGTGGTTAATTGTGGCAAATGGAAAGGATTAAGAAAGCACAAGGAGATTTGGGGGTAGAGTGGGGACGGCAGGCAGTACAAGGGTCCCCATGATCCAGTGAATAAAAAGAGAATCTCATTTCCTATGGAAGATGTGCTGAGACATTGAAAGGGACATTTGTGAACTTTGGAGGCTGAGATGATTGTGAGCAAATTAATATCTAGATATCTGAGATGTTTGTTCTTATGCAGATAATTGAGTTCTGAAGAGAGGGGTCACTGGTCCTTCAACTTCACCATTGTCTCAGAGTCCAAATTATGATAAAGTTCTAGCTTTTATCCCCCCAGATGACCTCTCAATTTAATTAAATTCAACAAACATGTATTAGCACCAGCTGTGGTGATAGGAGGGGTGGAGTCTAAGGGATATACAGAAGTGGAAGGCATGCTCCATTCTCTTAAGGAGTTTATCATGCATGTTGCAGACATTTTTAATTTTTTTAGAAAAATAGACTTTATGTTTTAGAGAAGTTTATGCTTGCAGCAAAATTGAGGGGAGATACAGAGAGTTCCCATATACCCCCTGCTCCCACACATGCATAGCTGCCCCCCCTACCAACGCCCTCCACCACAATGGGATACTCGTTACAACTGATGAACCTGCATTGCCACACCACCATCACCCAAAGTCCATGGTTTACATTAGGGTTAATGCTTCAAGGCATACATTTTGTGGGGCTGGAGAAATGTGTCATTGTATCCATTATCATGGTATCATGCCAAATAATGTTTGAGAATCCTCTGTTTGTTCATCCTTCCGCTGCAACACCTGGCAGCCACTGATCGTTTTACTTTCTCCATAGTTTTGCCTTTTCCAGAATGTCATGTAATTGGAATCATAAATATGTAGCCTTTTAATATTGGCTTTTTCCACTTAGTAATGTGCATTCAAGATTCCTTCATGTATTTCTATGGCTTGATAGTGCATTTGTTTTTATCAGTGAATACTGTTCCATTGTCTGGCCATAGTACAGTTTATTTATCCACTCACCTACTGAGGGACATCTTGGTTGCTTCTGAACTTTTACAATTATAAGTAAAGCTGCTATAAGTATGGGTGTGCAGAGTTTTGTGCAGACATAACTTTTTAACTTTTTTGGGTAAATACCAAGGAGTGCGACTGCTTGATCTTATGGTAAGGCTAAGTTTAGTTTTATAAGAGACCATAGGGCAGACATTTTCATACACAATTAGAATACAGTGTATATTACTCATGGGGGATGGGGTACCATGGAGAGATGTAGACTGAAGGTGAATGAGAGAAGTTTCCATGGTGGATGGTATTTAAGTCTAGCCTTAAATAAGGAAAGGGATTCAGCAGAAAAATCATCATGGAGAGTGTGAGCCTAAGATTTTCTTGGGTATGACTGTGAACTGGAGCCTAGATACCTTTTTAAAGATAAGGCTTGTGTATAGGTTGCAGCCAAATCATGGAACAACTGAGAGCAGGCTAGGAAGTTGTGATTTATTATCTTAGCAGCAGGGAGCTATTGAAGGTCTTTGAGAAAAGGACGTCCGTGATCAGAACAGTGATCCGTGAAGCACAGCCCCTAATCGTGTGCCCACAGGACTGCAGCAGCAGGAGAGTGGGAGAGATGCAGGGAAGAGGCTATCACAGCAGTCAGGAGAGGAAAGGATAGACACAATAGGGGAGGCAGGACAGTGAAGAAATTAATTAAACATCAATTTTCTCATCAGCAAATGGGAATCTATGACTATTGCCTATGGTAGGCTTGTGGGTGGAAGAAGAGGACGCCTCCCAGATGGCCGATCACTGTGTAGCACGAGCACCATCTTTCTTAGTGCCCTTGCCTCTGGCCCTTTCTTCCTCTATGGAGTTGGTGGCTCTACGTAGAGTGTGTCTGGGACCTCAGGATATATGGCTCAGTGACCAGTTTGCAGGCAGGGGATTAAACAAGTGCTCCTTTTCTGCCTCGGTAACTGGGCCACGAGCCACATGAGAGCCAGGCAGTGTGGGGACAAGAAGAGGACAGACACATGGGCAGGGGACCAAGAGGCTTTGCCTCTGACTGCTAGGTGGCTTGACAAGTCATCCCCCTCCCTGACCCTCTGTCTCTAATTTGTTATTCAGGGATAATGTCCTGGCCTCAGGAGATTTCTGTAGGGATGAAAAGATATCGTATTCTTCTTTTTAGCATATAAGATGCTAAAAATGCAAGAGATTACTTGGGAGGCAGCATGATGGAGCTGTTAAGAGCACTGGCTTGGGAGCCAGACAACCTAGGTTCTAGTCTTGCCTCTGTTCCTTACCAGCTCTGTGATGATGGATAATCTAATTTCTCTGTTCCTCAATTTTCTCTTCAGTAACCATGGGGACAATAATAGTCATTATCTAATAGGTCTGCTATGTGTTGGACTGAAATTGTACACAGTGCCTGGCACAATGTAGGTGCTGTTTGAATGTTTACAACGAGGATGCTGGTGCATCTCTGCAGCCCTTGCGCTGCCAATGATGGGCTCTGAGGGCTCCTAGTAGCTTTTGGCATCAAGTAAGGCCAGAAAGATATGCTACTCTCCTTTCTTTATAGCCCCTGCCACGTTCAAGCTTGGAGTCTGATGGCATCACAGAACATCACAGCAGTGCAGCAAGCAAGGGCCTCTGGGGACATCTAGACCAGGGCTTTATCTGTTCCTTGAACTACAGACCAGACCTCCTGGTTGCAGTGAATGCTCTACTCTCCAGGCAGCCCCATCCTTGTTGTAAATACCTCTGATGGTTGGAGTCCCAGTAGATATATTACACCTCCTTTTTTGTACATGTGTGAATGTGGGCGTGTGTATTCAACACACCCCAAAGAATTACTTCTAGGCCTATTTCTTTGGTATGCTCACTAATGCAGGAACTGAGTCCTTAGTAAAACATTCCTGTTTTACTGTTGAGGGGAAAATAGTAATAGAAAAAATAATAAGATAAACATTCAAGATTTGGAAAGGTAGATGAAGTAAAATCAATTGAGAACAGCTAATCCATAATGAGTACTTTTTTTTTCTCCTCAGCTGAGGGAACTTCCAAATTCAATGAGAGTAAATGGCTCCATGTAGCAGGAAGGATTGGAATTAGACCACCAAGAGCGTCCGGCTTGGGAAGTGATCTGAGGAGGTCCAGGGTACTCTTGACCGCTCGTATGTCTTCCCTGTGAGTGCCGGCTCTGTGGTCTGGAAGTGGACGTGTATCAGAGAAACCTGGGAGGTGCTTTTATTCCAGGAATGTAAGAACTACAGGAAAGGAAGGAAGGAAGGACAGGAAGAGTCTGTTGAAATCCACTCTGTCCAGGAGAGGGCCGGGCGGGTGGAGGCTGGCATCCCGGATGGCTCACGCCCCCTCTGACTCCCTGACAGCTGGAGGGGCTTTGCTGGCTGTGTCTACCAGGAGGAGGCACTGGAGGAGGCCTCTGCCTGGCCTCCAGATTGACCTAGTTAGCCCCATGTGCCTACTATGTGCTATGGGAACCTTTTGGTAATAAAAATAATGGCAATATACAGTAAAAACCTTGGCTATCTAAAATGCCTCAGGAAATGAAATATTTTGGATAGTCGAATTTTCCATAAAGCTGAGGATTTTTCCATTTCAGCACTCTTATTTATTTTCTTTCTTTTTCTTCTTAGATGTATTGAATCAATATAACAATGTTTCTCATTTACTTGGAGTCAACAAGTGAATGATAATTGCTCTATGCCATTAATATAGTAGTTCCCTAGGGGGTTAATGAACTATACTGTTTGCCCCATAACCAAACGCTGAAGCCTTTATTGAGCTTTTCTGCCTGCTTTTTAGTTTTCTGACCCTCCTTGCTTCAAGACATCTTTGCCTCTCATTGTCATTCTGGTATCTATCCATGTGACTCAGTTGGTCCCATTTTTCCTTTTTATTTATCTCTCATCTCCATTTGGAGATCATAAACTCCTGTTGATCTTGCATATCATTGTCCAGTACCTGGGGTCAGACCCTTCAACATAGAGACTCCATATTTATATTTCTGATTCATTTGTTAGGTAAAAAAGTACTGAGCTTCCCCTGTGTGGCAGGCAACATGGTGCTGGGGATGCAATGATGAGAACTCAGGTCAACCGACGTGCAGATTGTCACCTCTAGAGGGAGCTTCTCGCGGCCTCTCCTGCACATCCATGCTCCTCCCTCCTTTCCGGCCTGGTGGCGCTCAAGCTTGAGCTTGCCTCAGAATCACCCAAAGGGCTTGTTGAATGCTCACTGCTGGGCTCCGGTCCTGGAGTTTCTGATTCTTGCCTGAGCCCCCAGATGTTCATCTCTAACAAGTTCCCCTGGGAAGCTGATGTTGTGGGTCCGGGGCCCACACCTGAAGCACCACTTTAGCCCCATGACCTTCGCTCTGCTCCTCAAATACCAGTCTGGCCTCCACCTCCAGGGGCTCTCTCACCTTTGCTCTGCCCTGCCGCCTCATTTCCTCACCTCCTCAAAGAGGCCTACCCTGAGCATCCTAGTTAATACTGCTTTCTCTTCCCAGCACTCAGTGTCACATTCTTCGGCTTTGTTCCCTTCTTAGACCTCTGTCTCTCTTTGAAATTATCTCTGTGTGGTTGTCTCCAGGGTGACTGTAATGGATGATGAGATACTAGCAGGCAAAGGATACGTGCTTCTTTAATGTAATTAAAAGGCCTAAGCATTTCGGTGCTTGAAGGCAGGTGGAGCAATATCATTCACTGGGAGTCCCAGCCCTTCAGGTCCCTGTGGCTGGTGTGTCAGCTGGCTGAGGCGAAGCTCCCCTCAGTCTTCTGAGAGCCCCCACTCATCCATCCTCAGGGTCTTTCCTCTCTGAAGGCTCCTGTTTGTGTATCTGCAGCCTCAAAGTGTTTCCTGCAAGGTCAGTTAGTTTCCGGGTGAAATGTCTTCCAGGCAGGAGGGGATTTCAGGTCCGCCTGCAGTTTTATGTTTTTACTTGTTTTTTTCTCTTATCTTATTTACTTGCACATCTTTCTCTCTCCCCGCTAGTACACAGGCAGTCTGAGAGCAGGGCCACTGGTGGTTGTCCCCTTTACCAGAGTTTTCTCAGCACCCAGAGCAGAATCTGGCAGAGAACAGACATACCAATCTATCAGCTCCCACCTTCCCTCGCCTAATAGGGAAATAAGTGTGTGTCTGGTGAATGTAATTTAATTCTGTTGGGGACCTGAACAGAGGCATTCCCAGAAAGCTGCTTCTGTTACCCTGAAGCTCATTTCAGTGTCCCAGAAGGAGAAAGGCACATACAAGCAAGAGGAAACATCCCTCCTGCATTCATGGGGCAGGAGCTCTCAGGCAGGTGGCTGCTGGTTCACGCTCGGCTCCCTCTCCTCTTTCTCTCGTTAGCCCCTGCTCTTGCATGTCGCTCTGACTGCACAGCTGTAACAACCAATCTATTACTGCAATAAGATGACAGAAAGGGAAAATGAGACTAAATTACTGATGAAGAAAGGGATGCAGCACCCAACCTGAGCCTAGTGGTAGAGCCTGCAGGCTGCGGAATAAGGGATGGCAGTTAATTGCAGCTTTCCCCCTTGACGTGGTGTAGATGCGCCTGTGCTTCTCCGTTCTGGTTCTCTGTTATGCTCATAAATTATTTTGCTCTGTCATGCTAATAGTGTCTGTGAAGATGAAGTATAATTTTGAATTTCTATGTTTTGGGTTTCTCCCTCCATCCCTGCTGCTCCTTATTTTAACTGTTTCTCCAACAGATGAGCTCTTGGAAGACAGGGACCACCTCTTGCAGTGGATTACCTGGTGATTCTCTTTTCCTCTCAGAAGTAGGCTCAGGGTTGGTACATTACAAAAATTTTCAAATTCTCCATTTTTTCCCTAGCCCCGTCTCTTCCCATTTTGTTGCTTAACTCACTCCAGAGAGGTAATGAGGGATGCTGACTTCTCTTCCTTGCTTTTCCCAAGGAGGGTTGAGATGTATGTGCCTATATTAGTTGACTCATTCGTTTATGAAAATGTACATATTGAGAACTCTGCTAAGTGTCAGGCTCTGTGCCAGACGTGGGGAAGATAATAGTGATCAGTCCTTACTTCCTCGGAGCTTATATTCTAATAGGGGAAGCAGACAAAAGTATGTTAGCTAGCTACAAAAGTAGTTAAAACTTTGATAAAAGCTATGAATTAAAATAAAGTTGATTAAGATAGTGGATAATCAGAGAGGTGACCTTCTTTCCATGGGGGCAGTTAGGGAAGAACTTTCTGAGAGTTAGTCTGGACCTTGAAATTAAGAATCAGTTATGTGTGTTGAGGAATGGGAGGATAAGCACATGCAAATGTCCCGAGGTGAGCAATGTCCTGTTGGAGAAACTAGAAGCTCAGTGTCAGGGAGGCAGAAAATGACATTAATCCAAGTCAGAGGGTCAGCCAAGAGATAGATAATGCGTCATATGTTCACTTTGTTGAAATTCCTTATTCTACTCTATTTTTCCTATCCTTTAGATCCTGAAGAAGCCATAGTTTAATTCTCAAACTTTAGTGTGCATCACTAAAATTTGTAAAAGTGAAACCCTTGTTCAGAGCTTCTGATGCAGTATGCAGAATAGCTAGGGCTCTTTCTTTTCTGTTACAATAGAATCCCAACTCCAACCAACTTAAGCTAAAACAAAACAACAGTTGATAGCTTTACTACTTGGGAATCAAGGGGTGTGTTGGCTTCAGGCAGGACTGGATCTAGCAGTTAAAATGATATCATTGAATCTCCCTCTCACTCTTTTTTTAAGTTCTTATGTATGCATTGGCTTCATTCTTAGGCATGCTTTCTCCACATAGTGGTAAAAATAGATATGGGATCTCTAGGCTTATGTCTTTAATACAAGATATTGATCACAGGTATTGATCACAGAGGAGAGAGCGCCACATTCTCTTTCAGTTTCATATCAACCCGTAAGATGGACTCTGTCTAGCCTTGCTGAGGTCTCATGCTCCCAACAAAGTTGTTCAAGGGGCTGGAGTGCATAAGCTGGCTGCCTGAGTGGCAGAGAAAGCAGGGTCACTTGAGTTGTAGCATCATCACAGCCACTTGGTGTAGGAGAAGGACAGTTTCTATGAAGAAGAAATGCAGAAGCAGGGAAGAATCCAAGGAGCAGACAGTCACCACAGAAGGCCTGGGCAGGGCAGGACTCTCACTTCTCACAGTAACTCCAGTTGGTTCTTTGAAACAGACAGTGCATTGCAAATATTGCCGGAAATCACTAGGCCACAGAGAATGGGGAATCACTGCAATGACAGATTTCAGCAGTCTCATAGTCACCATCCTGGTCTCTAGTCTCTTTTCTTAGATTCTAATAATGTCATACATGTTAGAGTTCCTCCCTCCCTCTTAGTTATAGGAAACAGAAACTAACTTGCTTATTTTTAGATAGGGAGGATGATTTATTTGAAGGATATGATAAGTCAAATTTTCAGGAAATTCTGCTGAAATTTTAGTTAGAATTGAACAGAATTAATAGATACATAGAGGAAAATCAAGATAGTTGCAAATGTGAATTATTGCATCTATGAACATAATTATTTCTTCAAGTCTTCCTTTTTGCCATTAATTGTATTTCAAAATGATGGTGGTGTATATTTTTCCTTCATAATTCCTAGGTATCTTATCATTTGTGTTGCTACTATGAATGAATTTCTATTTTCTATTGGTTATTGCTGGTATAGCACACACTATTGCATTTTAGAAGTTTGTCTTAAATCTGGTAGCATTACTAAATTCTATTATTTGTTCTATTAGTTTGTTTCTTGATTTAGTTGTTATTTTACATGCAGATGATTGTATCATCTGCTAACAATAATAGTTTTGTCTCTTTCCTCCTAATATTATGCATTTATTTTTCTTGTTTTATTAAATTGGACAAAGTTTCCAGTATTATTTTTAATGGTACTGGTGATAGATGAAATATTAGCTTATTCTAATAATGAAGTTTCCAATGTTATTTTTAATGGTACTGGTGATAGATGAAATATTAGCTTATTCCTGATTTGAAGGGATGTAAAGGGTTTTCATTAAGTTGAATATGGGATGTAGATTTTTGGAACATAGCTTTTATCAAGTTAAAAATATCTTGTAAATCCAAGTTTTCTGAGAGCTTTTCATAATTACATAGGTATTGAATTTTATAAAATGCATTTTCTGTAACTATTGAGGTAACAATGTGAAGTTTCTTTGGTTTTTAAGTGTAGAGAATTGTATTGACAGTTTTTTCTTTTTGCTATCATTAATCTACAATTACATGAAGAACACTATGTTTACCAGGCTCCCCCTCTCACCAAGTACCCCCACACACAGTCACTGTCCATCAGGGTAACAAGATGCTGTATAATCACCACCTGTCTTCTCTGTGTTGTACAGCCCTCCCCGTAACCCCCCCACAACACTATACATGCTAATCGTAATGCCCCTTTCTTTCTCCCCACCCTTATCCCTCCCTTCCCACCAATCATCCCCAGTCCCTTTCCCTTTGGTAACTGTTAGTTCATTCTTGGGTTCTGTGATTCTGCTGCTGTTTTGTTCCTTCAGTTTTTCCATGTTCTTATACTCCACATATGAGTGAAATCGTTTGGTACTTGTCTTTCTCTGCCTTGCTTATTTCACTGAGCACAATACCCTCTAGCTCCATCCATGTTGTTGCAAATGGTAGGATTTGTTTTCTTCTTATGGCTGAATAATATTCCATTGTGTATATGTACCACATCTTCTTTGTCCATTCATCTACTGATGGACATTTTGGTTGCTTCCATTTCTTGGCTATTGTAAATAGTGCTGCAATAAACATAGGGGGGCATCTGTCTTTTTCAAACTGTGCTGCTGCATTCTTAGGGTAAATTCCTAGAAGTAGAATTCCTGGGCCAAATGGTATTTATATTTTGAGCATTTTGAGGAACCTCCATACTGCTTTCCACAATGGTTGAACTAATTTACATTCCCACCAGCAGTGTAGGAGGGTTCCCCTTTCTCCACAACCTCGCCAACATTTGTTGTTGTTTGTCTTTTGGTGTGAGGTGTGAGGTGATATCTCATTGTGGTTTTAATTTTGCATTTCTCTGATGACAAGTGACGTGGAGCATCTTTTCATGTGTCAATTGGCCATCTGAATTTCTTTAGAGAACTGTCTATTCAGCTCCTCTACCCATTTTTTAATTGGATTATTTGCTTTTTGTTTGTTGAGGTGTGTGAGCTCTTTATATATTTTGGATGTCAACCCTTTATCGGATCTGTCATTTATGAATGTATTCTCCCATGCTGTAGGATACGTTTTAATTCTATTGATGGTGTCCTTTGCTGTACAGAAGCTTTTCAGCTTGATAAAGTCCAACAGTCTTTTCTGATGTTAAACCACACCACCTTTCTTGAATAGAACCTACATGATGATCATGATAGCTTATTTGAAAATAAAAAAATAATGCTAATATTCTACTCAAACTTTTCATATGTGTGTTTGTATGAATAGGCCTATAATTTTCCTTTACTTGGGATATTCTTATCCTAGTTTTTTGGTAAAGTTTGTATAAACCTCGTAAAAAGTTGATTTGGAAATCTTTTTTTTTCTTTTTTTTCTCTCTGTTTCTTTTACAATTTGTATGAGAGGGGTCATCAGCTTCTCCTTAAAAGTTTGTTAGAACCCTTCTGTACACTCAACTAAACCTAAGGTCTGTTCTTTTTGGAGAGAAGGAAGGACTTATTATCACCTTAATTTCTTTACTGGCTAATCAGATTATTTGAGGTTTGTATTTCCTTTTTTTGTACCAATTTTGATAATTTTATATATATATTAGAAATTTATATATTTAGATTTTATTTTTTCATATATAGTTTATAGTTATTTGAATTAAAAATTCTTTATCAGTTATCAGTCTATGCCTTTAAAAATTTACATCTTTCTTTTAAATTTTTAGATCAGTCATTCTAGAGGTTTGCTCACATTGTTACTATTTTCAAAGACCCATATTTTGGATGTTTTCTTTTTTATAATTAAAAAAATTTCCGTATTGTTTTTATTGTATTTTTTCTTTAATCATCCTATTATCCTTTGGCATATCTGATATACTCTTCTTGAGTACACAGATATGCTTGAGTAACACTTAGCTTGCTTGCTTTTAATTTTTTCTGTTTTCTGTTAATTATATTTAAAGCTTTAATTTTTCCTTTCAGTACTGCTTTTGCTATTATCAATAAATTTCAATATGTATTGATTTCACTGTTTTTCAGTTTTAAGTGTTTTATCATTTCATTCATAGACTTTAACACAAGGATTGTTGATTGGCAATATTACACGGTTTTAGTTTACAGGAATTTTTAAGCTGAAATTAAAAATTGTTCATTTTATCCGGCTGTGATCCGAGAACATAGTCTGTAAGATGTTGATTTGGAGCCATCGATTGTGCCCTTTAATTTTTAAGAGTTTTATAAGTGCTTGGAAGCATTGATTGATGTTCTTCATTTGGACGTATAGTTTCATATATTTTACTAGGTCTAGTTTATTAATTTTATCAAGAAAATCTTTATCTTTTTTTTACTTGATCAGTTTTGATAGCATGTAAAACCTCTAACATTTTTCCTTACAGTTCTGCACAATCCAACAATGAAATATAAAGTCTAGTTTTCAAACTTTTTTTTTAAACAGCAGAACCCTTTGTCACACAAACTCTTGTAGAGAAGCCCTGTTTAAAACTGTATAAAAGCAGAGCTTCTCAGGTTGAAGGGGCAACATGATGGAGGACTACAGCGCCTCCTCATCTTCTTTGTTCTGTAAGGACCTCTCCAAACTGCAAAATCCAGCACCATAGAGAGGAGGGTCTGAAGAAATGGGAGAGCCAGACTTGAAGTTCACACCACTTCTTTTTTAAAAATAGTTTTGTCCTCTTACCCAAATTATTTTTCTTCTCCATAAAATGAGAAGGTTGAGGCAGATATTTTCTGAAGCCTAGGTATAAAGTTCTATCATTCTAAATATGTATCGATCACCTACTAAGTTTTCAGCACTACAATAGCCTATATTTTAGTACCAGTAATCCCTACATGATGTCAGGTACTTTTCTTCCATTATTTCCTTTAATCCTCACATCAGCCATATATGATGTAATAGGGATAGAGCATATATGATATACAGGGATGGGTGGTCCCTGTCCAAAGATCTCTTTGTCTCCAATTCATTTGGGATGCATATCAAAAGAGAGATGAAAAACTGCATAGTCAAGACTATGAGGTTTTGAGTCAGGGCTCAAATTTCATCCATGCTACTTGTTAGCTGTGTGTCCTTGGGCAAGCTACTTAACCACTCTGTATCAGAGTCTCATTTTCCTCATCTGTGAGATGGTGGTAATGATGGTGCACTGTGCTTGACACAGAGTAGGAGGTCAATGAGTATTAGGGTGTCTTTCCATAAGAAGTAGAGATTCTAGCTTGAGAAAAAACAACAGATGGGAAGTAAGCTATAGAACACTGTGCTCCAGTATCAGGGGTAATGAGTGCAGGTGTTGCCTGACTTCTGGGCAAGATGTTTTAAGTCTCAGACACATTTTCCCTGGGACCTCTGCCTTTCATGTACACGAACCTCCCTCAGTTGAGGCCTGAGATTTGATGGGCAGGAGAAATGGCACAGACGTTCCAGAGGCCCTGGCTACAGGTCTCCTGTGGGTCTGCTCACAATGCAGCCCGCCCAGGTTCATTACGCAATCAGGAGGACACTTTGGTGGTAATGAGCTGACCTTGTTAGAATTAATGGATAGTGGGGTAATAGGTCTGTGTGATTCATTAGATATAGAAAAAGGATCCAGATTTCCTACATTTAGTTTAATTGAAACGCTAAAACATTTATTACTTTGTGCACATGAGAGTAACTTGCATTTTTAGATATCAAAGTGATAATTTCAGCCGTTTTCCAAAGGGAAAATGGGGTTGGAGGGGGCAAGGCCAAAAGAAAGGAGAGACACTGGGGAGGCAGGTCTGCCCAGACAAAGGGGATTTGGAGGCTTGGGGTCTGTTTTGGTAGAGTTTTGGTGCATGAGTAGTCCAAGTCTCTTCTCTTACAGCTACATTAACTCAGGGTGCAATGAATCCACTGGACAGGCCACTGTCTTTACCACTGCCTCTGCTCTTCATGGTTTTGCTGAGTACTTATTAGGTGCAGTTGTCCCATTGCTTCATTTCCTGTGTGGTGTCATCGTACTCTGCTTACTACCAATTTACTGAGGAAGACATAGAGGCTTAAAGAAGTAAATCACCTGACTGGGGCCACCCAGCCAGTAAGAGGACAGTTGGGATTCAACCTGGTTGATCTCATCACAGAACTATTGCTCTTTCCCATGCACGTGCACCACCATTTTCTCCAGTGCCCCTTCCTGCTTCAGCACTCCCTGAGTTCTGTGGGCAAGGGCTACTCTGGGACCCCTCTTTCAGGAAGCGGCCATCTACTTATTCTCGAAGTTTATGTGTCTTGGAATTTATTGAACAGGGGTGAGATTTAGGTGTAGGAAGGTGTTAGCTACCATTTTTTAGAAGTTCTTCCAGGCTCTCCCATCCTCTTATTTCTGACCATAGCATATGATCTTGTATCTTTCTTTAACATCCTAACTTAGGAACACTAGCATTTCCAAAAGTTACTTAAATTCCTCAGGACCATCATTTTTAATTTCTGCCAAGTACTCTATATGGAGGCATCATCATTTACCTAATCCTTTATTTTTGTATGGTGAAGTTATTTCCAATTTGTCACTATTACAAATGATAATGTGAACATCTTTGGGCATAAAGCTTTTTAAAAAATTGATATTTACCTAGGGTTGACATCTGTATTTTGACAGTTTTTTTCTGGTTATAAATATAATACAAAGATATTTTAGAAGGTTTAAAAAGCAAGGGAAATTTAAAGAGGGAAATAGTAACAGTTATTATTATTACCTAATACTTATACAGGGCTTTCTAGATACCTGGAACTATTTTAAGCACTTTGTGTAAATTAATTTATTAATTCCTATAATAACTGTGTCAAACACATACATAAATATTTTTGATATTTCCTGACTATTTCCTATAAGAAAAGTATTGTTTAAAATACTGGAACATTTTTAAGACTCTTCAGACAGGTTACCAAGCTGTTGTTGAGATGTGTGGTAGTTGTTTGTTTACCCTCAGACCAGTGAGGGGTGAGTGTGCTCTTCTCTCTGTTCCCTTACCAGTACACTTTTTAAAAATTAGTATTTTAAAAGTATTTGAGTCCTGAGTGTGTTCTGTGGCATTATTCTACCTCCAAGGACCCTTGAAGATTTGTGCTGCTCTGTCATTAACTTCCAGCTGGTAAGAGCTTGAAGGCTGCTTGTGGTGTGACTGGCATGTTTGCAGTCTCCTGGTGTGGCATCTGGGGTTGAACTGAGGAAAAGAAAGGGAGCCGGGAAGCAATGAGTGTGCACGTATCTCTGGTGTCATGATGGCCAAGGACTCAGAAATACAGGATCCTGCCTATGTCTGTCCCTCTAAGGGAAAACTCCAAAAGCTTTAGGGGGATGAGAACCTCACATAGCAGGTAGAGAAAGGTCAAGATGGTGGACAAAGGAATTTCACACTTGAGATTCAAGAGAAATGCCATGGACATTCGACTCAGAATATAATAACTCATACAGACTTGTACCAACAAAGAAATGTTTCTCTCCGGACCCCTGGAAACTGGTAGACACTAAAGAAGAGGGAATCGGTAATGCCACGAGCCATGATTTAGTAGGTCAGTGCCGTGCCCGAAATTCCTGATGCCCACAGAAAACCAAGCATGATCCTGGAAGACTGTGAACACATAAGGCACCTCCGTCTGCTTTGATCAAAGACTGCAGATCTCTTTTCCTCTTTTTTTCTCTCTTTTCTACCTTTCCTCCCTCTCACTTTGCCCCTTCTCTTTTCCTTTCTGCAGCTTTGTTAGATTTTTCACATTATGGAAGTGGTACATATTCATTTTATCATGTCAGACAATTCAGAGGTGCGTGGGGGAAACACTCAGAGCCTTCCTCTGTCCTTTGATACCACCCCCCCAGATAACCAGTGTCAAGTTTGGTCTGTATTTTCTACACATTTTTCTATGCTCCTACGAACAGAAACATCAAAATCTCTCTATTATTTGCTTTTCTGACTTAAAGATATATCAGGGGAAATGTCCGAGGTCAGGATATATAAAGCTGATTCAAATAATAATAGCTTCATAATATTCCATTGTATGGGTCTACCATCAGTTTATTTAACCACTCCCCTACTGAGGGACCATCAAATAATTTTCAGATTTGTTCACTTTTCCTCCTTCCTTCCAACTTTCCTTCCCTCCTTCCCTTCCTGTACCAACTGAGCTGCATAGGCTCCATTGATAATTCCTCATTGATAATTCCTTTCATAGAGATGCTTGTATTTTTGTAGGACACACTCCCCTAAAAATGGGATTACGGGAGAGAGGAAACATAAATTTACTTTCAATAGTTTTCTTGCCTCTTTTAGTTATTTTTTTTGAGCACTTTACCTACATCATTTGACTCGATATCCATGGTGCCTTTGTGCAGTGGGCACCGTGAAGGATGCACCTCCATTTTGCAGGTGAGCCTCAGTGATACTGATGACTTTTCCAAGGTCACAACCAGCAAATGGCTGAGTCTGTTCCAAAAGCTCGTGTGCCTCCGAGACTTGTGCTTGTTGACCTGATAAATATTTCTCCTCTGCAACTCCCTGGTTATATTTTTCAAAGATTCCATAGAAAAAAGAAAATGAGGCTCCTTCAGAAGAATGGCCACATTTATTTAAAGAAGATGATGATAATGGGGAAGGTGATAGTGGCGCATAATTAAACATTTGTCAAAGGAAAGAGAGAAGAGTTTTCCTCATTGTTTGGTGTTGGGTTTTTATGAGTGGTTTTTAAGTTTTAAGAATTTTCAGTGGCCCGGTTGCTGTTGGAGTGGTTGCCTGCCTCTGGTCTCTTAGCCTGAATGAGATGGAAGCTGGTCTCAGGACTCCTTCCAGCCTCTGGTTCTGGGCCCCTCTTCCTCCTGGTGCCTCCCGGTGTGTATGTAGTTCCTCATATTCAAGAGGCTGTTGATGATGCCTGCCTGCATCTGAAGGGCTGGAGAATGCTGAAGCTCCAGGGCCTTCTGGGTTTCTAAGCCAAGAGTAATATGGGGCCCTCAGGGGAAACAAGTATAGATTCAACATTGAGGAAAAACTGTGGAAGTGAACATGCCTTCCACCTCACGGCTCCTCTTAACCCTAGATGCGGCCTGATTGCTTTCCCACTTTCATACTCTGTTTGTGTTTAGTGACCCCTCCCCTTCCCTCTGTCAACATTTGCCCTCAAGAGAGGATCTTTTATTAGTCTCTATACCTGAGGATGACTGCCAGCGTGCAGCTCTCTCTCCAAGAGGGATCTGCCTTTTAAGACTTTTATCTCTCAGGGAAAAGACTCATTGTTACAGAAAGAAGCAATACATAGATGAAGAAGGAATTTGGGGAGCAGTGGCCTTTTTGGTGTTCCTGAAATAATGATCAGGATGGCTAATATTTGCAAAGCACCTGCTTTGTTCTAGACACTATTTAATCCTCACATCCACTCCATGGGGGTAGTTAATATCCCCATTTTACCAGTGAGGAAGCTGACACACACCTTGGTTAAATGACTAGCTAAGAATCATATACAATATTTTACCAATCTTGGTAAGTAATTAATGGTGTTTAATTATAAGATGCATCATTATTTTATTTACGCTAAGAAAAAAATGCTGCCAATTAAATCAACACATGTAACTGACTTAAAGAAATGATAAATGTGCAAAATACATCTCAGAATCAATGACTGTATGTAACAGAGCTGGGATTGAACCCAAATGGACCAACTGTGGTGCGTATGGCTTTCCCACCATGCCATGCTTGGGGCACAAGGAAGATTCAGTCTTGACTACTGTTTATTAAGTCAGCATTCCTCATATCAAAGAGGAAAGTGTTCTATGAACAGATTAAGTCTGGGAAAGTTTAAGTAATATGATAGATTCTCTTGATATTATTATATATAATAAATAATACAATAGATTTCTCTACCCCAGGGCTTCTTTGAGCCTTTAATATTAACATGTGTTTGTACCTCCAAGGAAGGAGAAGGAATATGCATCATTTCCCAAACATTTTTTGGTTGTGCCGTCTTTTATAGAACTTCTATTCTTTGGAACAGAGTTTGGAATACTTCATAGTAGGTTATTTCTCTAGACTAGCAACATGTGTATAGAAGGTCAAGTTTCATTTTGTTTGATGAATCCAATTTTGGAGGCAATTATTGTGTATCAGGATGATGGGTTTATAAAGACAAATTTGAAATTAAGTCTACATCTTTAGGAAGTTTTCCTCCCAGTCCATATCTTTCATTCAGTATTAATTACAGTAAACATGTATTTAATATCTAGAATGGTGTTTCTCAAAGCTGCCTTTATGGTAATAAACTCCAAACTTTTTGATAAGACCTCTCTACTAGAAAACAAAACAAGACCTTTTTGAGCCAACATCATGGTTACTCTGGGTCTGAATGTACTAATGGATGTGAAAGTACCCTTTATTTACTGAGAGGCACTGGTTTCCATTGTTTGATTTAAAAAATTTGAAGAAACTTTCTGTATAGGTTACAATTGCTTTTATGTATGAGTAACAATCTACCTGACTAGTGATGACATTTGGTCATGTGACTTCCTTAAACAAGTTCAGAGGTCATTGGTCCTGGTCTATGCAGGGGCTCAAGTACCAGACCTTCTTGGTTGCTTACTTTACTCCTCCCTACAATGTTGCCTTGATGCCTCATGGTCATAGAATGTGTGCTGCAGTCCCAGGCATCACCTCTGTCCAAAGCAGAACAAGGGGCATGGGTTGGCGCAAGCCAAACTGTTTTTTTTTTTTTTTTACTGAGAAAGCAAAATATTCTTGGGGGTCCCTGGCAGCCTTCTCCTGATATCTCACTGACAAAACTGCTGATATCCATGGCTATACCTGGCTGCAAGGGAGTTGGAGAGCAAGTCTGTCATGGTTAGTTTTGGCATGTGGTTCTCCAAGACAGGTCTCTGCATGAGCAGCTTCACCCATATCTGTGAACCTGGTAGATATGCAAAGTCTCGGGCTCTAAGCCAGACCTACTGAATCAGAAACCCTTGGAGTGGGGCTAGTGATCTGTGTTTTAACGAGTTTGGTGGGTGATCCTGATATGCTTGATTTTGAGAACCCTGGCTCAGACCAATTATTTGTTGTCTGGGACTGGGCTTGTATTTGCCATGAACAGAGCTAAGATTCCATGTGTAACATGAAACTTAAGGGTGAATACTGGGCAGGTGTCTAAGTGTCTAACAGGGATTTTAACCTCTGGCTGTAATATGTTACAAATAGTGATTTTTGTTATTAGTGTAAAAGGCTTGTATCAGAAGTCAGTATTCTTACCCTTCGAATTGGCACTTTATATCTGCTGTGTGATTTGGGGCAAATCACGGAACCTTTCTGAGTCTGCTTTCTGCTCTTTTAAGGAGAGATATCCTTGCAGGGCTTCTGTAAGGAACACCTAATATAATGCATATGGAAGGACTCTGAAAACCCTAAGACTCCATGAGGTGTCTGTTCCCATGTGTGGGTGGGTTACTACTGTCCCTCTGTGTTTTGAGAGGCTGGCTCTGCTGCTCCAGCCTGGCAGATAGTCCCTGAGCAACACCGATAGGGATCCTGCAGGCACAGCACACCAGGCTCCATGAACAAAGTCCAGGTCTCTTCCTTACTTGAGGCAGGGTTAAGGTCTTTGGGAAAGGGATGGAGAAGGAGGGAGAAATTTCCTGTAATGTTCCAGTGTAAGCCTGTATTTTATTGTTGCTGTGATTGTTTTTCTCTTGCTTCTTACATGAATTCCTAGAATTTAACAACCTGGGGGCTTTCAAAACAGCTTGCCAAATAGCTCACAGCCAAACAATGACAATAAAGAAGTCCAAGATGGGATATTGGCAGTGGACACAGGTAGGTAATTCTCTCCTAGCTTCCAGCTTCCTGGCGCTTGCATGGTAAGAAGAGGCAGAATGGGATTTCTTTAGGATGTGCTAAGCATTTAAATGGCTAGAAGCTGTTCTCCCAGTCTGCATGCATATAACATCAACAACTGTACTGTAATCTTAAGTTTACAATCTTTGGAGGTATTATAACCATAAAGACCAACAGAGCACAACTCTCCATGATTCAATCAATTCACCAGCAAGGATTTGTGCAGTGCCTTGGAGAGGGTGCATGCTCGTATCTACACCAGAAAGGGCACCGAAGATGATTAGTTTGGTATGTTGGCTGGTTGATGTATCAGTGGTCACCTTCCCACTAATGGGTTCCTGGGTTTATTGTGTAGTTCCAGACATGAGAGTAGAGGGGGAGAGTGGCCACAAATGACTCTCATACAAACTAGATAGTGATGTGTAACACACTAGGAAGTAAAAGTTGTAAAGAGACATCATTGCCTACCAGCCGTACGTGGCCGACAGTGGAAGAGAGGATGGCAGAGCCCCGAGGACTCGGGACTCCACTGTACACAATGCCTTTGGAATTCAAGGTATCAACTTGAGACAAGGATGGCCTTGTCATGCTGAGATGTGCAGTTGTTTTATGGAAGAAGGTTGGTGAGCCTGATCCTCAAGGACAGAAGCTCCATGAAGCACCAAGTTACCATCTCCAGAGGGAGTCCAGAGTAATGGACCAAGGACCACGATCACGAATCTTTGTAAGATTCTGGAATTCTTATAAATTTTGTTAACTCCTTGATGTGCACACAGGCCACTAGCAGTCATCCTTAGGGAGATAGGCTCTGCGTGCTTTTTCTGTGTTGCCTTTTTTTCCCATAGGAAAAGCTGGAGAAGCAGCTAGGAATTCAGGAGGAGATGAGCTGAGGGGATGGTGACAGCTACTGGTAGGGAATCATCTTGGAAGGACTAGAGGAGGGCTTGGGGAACCGGGGTGCACTCGAGGAGGATCTTGAGTTTGAGCTGCAGAAATCCCAGGGTGGAATTCCCTAACAAGGACACAGCATTCACCCTCAGGCATCAACTGAGTGAGGTGTCACTGTGGTGTCAGTGTCCCCTTCCTTTCCTGATACCATAGCAGGTTAGGCATTGGAAACTTCTCTCATTTTTCTCATACCAGATACCTGGTGTTGGGCCAATAAGTCATTTATTCAGTACTTATTTCATATTCACTGAGTACTCACAAGTGCTGAGTGTTTAAAGTATTGTGGGTACACAATGGTGAAAAAACCTACACAATGTCTGCCTCATGGAGGTTATGTTCTCATTAGGAAGACGCACAAAAGCTCAACAATTATCACTCAATAGAAGGGATAGGACAGAAGCAGAGCAATGAGGGGAGCCTTACCAGTGAGGCCGGGTTAAAGTGAGTGGTGACTGAGGCCCTTTGAAGACATGTTAAGCTGGAATTTGAAGGATGGTGGGGAACCACCGAATAAGGAGCTACCAGGAGAACATTTCTGATGGGGAACCACCAACACAGTGGCCTGGAGAGGGACAGAGAGCTTGGCAGGTCAAAGAATAGAAAGAGGGTTAGTATGTCTGAAGCATGGTGTCAAGGGCCTGGGGGAGAACAGGGGGGCCCAGGTCACGAAGAACCTTGTAAGCTATGGTAAAGAGTTAGGCACTTGTTCTATGAGCAATGGGAAATCTTTAAAAGGCTTTGAGCAGCAGATTGACAGAGACCATTGATACAGGTCATTCTAGCTGCTAAGTGAAGAATGGATTCAAAGGGTCCCCAAGAAGTAGAGAGACAAATCGAAAGCTGGTGTAGCAGGGTGGTGGGGAGTATGGTGGTTTGGAATGGGCGGGACGGTGCAGACAGAGAGATGCAGGTGGTCAGGGGACACACTCTGCAGGTGGAATGGCAAGGTGGCCCACGAGGATTTAAGCAGGTGGTGGCTGCTACAGATAGAGAGTCTTAGGGAGGGGGCCACTGGGGAAGAACTGCAAAGACACATGGAGACATGTCTGTACTTGAGAAGGCTCCTTGAGTCTGAGCCGCGGAAAGTCCAGGGTGGAATCCCCTGATGACAAGTTTTGCAACACCTCTTACCCGCAAGCATCCAAGCTGTCAGGCGTCACTGTGGAGTTTGTGATGGACTGGTTGTGCTAAAATGACTGCAGCAGTTACTGAGCATTTACTCTGTGTGACATTGGACTAACTTCCTAAATTCTCACATCAAAACAGAGGAATAGATCTCTCGTTGATCCCCGTTTTCCAGTTGCAGAAACTGAGGCTCAGAAAGATTAAGAAATTCACTTTAAACCATAGAAGGAAGTGGCAGAGCAAAGAACTGAACCCAGGGGTATCTAGCTGTCCCCTCATGCATATATTATTATGCTCTCAGTTTTACAGGCTGTACTTGGCATAAGATTAATCGAATAAATGTTTCCTGTGAATACCTACTATGTACAGTCTGTGAGTGAGTGAGATGCAATTCCTGACACTGGAGCACAGGGATAAAAAGTGGCCACAAATGACTGCCATGCAAAGGAGAAAGTGACGTGTAACTCCAAAGAAGTCAAAAACAAAGGGCTTCAGGGTTCAAAGAAGCAGAGTATTTTCCCAGCCCGTGGGGAGTGGCGTCAGAGATGGCTTCATGAAGGAGTGCACATTAAAAATGGGCCTGGCTCCCATCCCCAGAGGAAGCCCCAGCGGGGCGGCCCCGAAGCTCAGAGCGTATGTTTTGTGTGGTTGGCTTAGGGCAGAAGTTCTCAGAGTGTGGTCTGGGAACACTTTGATGCGTGAAGTCAGACTATTTTCATTATTTGCCTTTTTCACTCTCACTCCCTCATGAGTGCATGGTAGAGTTTTCCTGAGGCAATATGACTTATGATGTTGCAAAAGACTGGATGCAGAAACAGATATGAGAACCCAGCTGTCTTGAAGGCAAACATTAAAGAGATTTGCAAAAAAGTAAAATAATACCATGCTTTCCAGTATTTTTTAGGTGTGTGCTTTGGAAAAGACAGTTACTTTTCATGAAAATATGTTACATTTGTTAATGGGTTTATTATGGATTGTGTTAAAATAAGTAATTTTTTTTAGTTCTCAATTTTAATTTCTAATATAATAAATATGGATAGCTATGGTCTGCATAACCCAAAGCTCTTGGGGATATTTAGTGATTTTAAAGAGTTTTAAAGGCATCCTGAGACCAAAAAGCTAGTGATCTACAGGTTGGTGTAACAGTAAAGTGCAGCCAGGGTCAGGGAGAAGCTCAAAGATCTTTTAGGTGGGCGTGCATGCTGGCTTCACTGCCGCAGGTGGGAGGAGAGCCTGCCAAGGGGAGGCTTGGTAGGTTCATGTGTGTCACAGTGCGGCAGCATTCTCCTGTTCAGATACAGGTGGGCTCCTCTGCCACATCCTCCTACATTGTGGCAGGAGGGTGGGCTGCTCTAGGGGGAAGCCCATGGGCACCCTGAGACCACACCTGCAGGCCTGAGGGGAGAGTTGTAAAACAGACAGCTGGTGTTGACTTTCCTGCTCTCACTTTGCTACCTGGGATGTCTTAAAGCACATGCTGCTTGTACAGCTTGGCTGAGATCCTTAGTTGGATTTCTCCATTAGAACAAGAGCCTAAGACCTTTTAGCCACTGGGATGAAGTGTTACATTGTGGTTAAGCACATGGGCTTTTGCGTAAGTGGTCCTGGTTTTTAATCCAGACACTTCCACTGATGGTCTTCTTGTGCCAGTTATTTAAGCTCCTTAATATTTCTTTATCCATAAGTGGAGATAATGGTATCTTCTACCATAAATTTGTTGAAGATACCAAATAAGAGAAGCTATGTAAAGGATGTAGCTTAGTGCCAGGTACATTGCATGGCCTCAGATGGCAGCTCTTCAGATAGAAAGAGGACAAGTGAGTTGAAACCATAGGGAAGCAGATTTTAGCTCAATGAGAGAATGCACATTAAGGCATTAGCATAGTTAATAATCCCTTGGAAAGTGGTAATAGCTGTTACTGATGTAATTATTTTAAATGTGAATTTAAAAGTTGTATGACATAGAACTTCCTTATGTTTAGAGCTGTCCCCTGAATAAATCTGGATGTATTGGATTCAATCAGGCATTCATTTGTTCATTCCCCTCACCAAGTGCCACTCTAGATGCTGAGGATTCAAAATTGATGAAAAGAACTGGAAGAATGTAAGTGAAGGTTGGGCAGCCAGTCAGGGGATGCTTTAGAGGAGACTCATGCATCCTGTAAGCTGAGGTAGGACTCAGGGACTTAGGAGCAACTCTGCCTGGTGACTTACAGACCCATGTTCTGGTGTGACACAGCCTCGTGGAATGTCAGGGCTGATAGCTGTGATGACCTTCAGGCTCTAGAGATCACTTAGAGCAGCTCCTTGCATGTATGGAGAAATCAAGGCCCTAATTCCCAGTCCAGATTCTGATAATATTCTCTTTAATGCTTAAGATCCTCAAAGAATTCTGGTTAAAATGGAAAAATGCAAGAAAAGGAAAGGATGATGAACCCTGGCCAGCTTCACAACAGCCATCCCATCACTCTGTGCTCAGAGGTGTACTGGGCACAAAATGTCTAATATCCCTGTGGGCTGTGGGGGTAACTGCAGCCGAGTGGTCAAGTACCTGGGTCACACTCTCAGGTCTCATACTTACTGAATGTGTAACCTCGGGCCGTCTTTTTAGTTCTCTGAGATTAAGTTTCTCTCTGAAAAATGGGGGTGTAGTTATAACTTACATTTAGCTGGTAGGAAGAAAAGCCCCCAAATACTGACTTGAACAAGTTAGGGTTTTCTTTGTCTCACACTTGAAGTCAGTGAAGAGGCAGCCCCAGGCTGGTCTGTCAGTCAGATAATCTCACAGTCACACAGGCTCCTTCTGCCTTTCTTCTCGCTGTCCTTAGTGCATGGCTAACATCCTTATTCGCAGTGTGTGGTCACACGGTTTCTTCAGCTCCAACTGTTGCATTCCAGTTTTTGTAGCAATGCAGAGGAAACATGGAAGGGATAACGGTCATCTGTAAGCTGAGTTAGTCTTCTTTTTAAGACTGTTTCTCAGATATGCTGCTCACAAACTTGGTTATATCTCATGGCCATAAGTTGGCCATGTGATCATCCTTACTTCAAGAGATGTTGATAAAAAGTATGTTTTGCCTGGTTACTTTGCAGCTCCTGCTGAAACTGGAGATTACTTACTAGGGAGCATAGGGATAATGGATATTGAATAGGTGACTATCAGTTTTTGCCATGTGAGCCAAAAATAGTACCTACCTTCTTAGGTTTTGTGAGGATAAAATGAGATGATGGATATAAACCACACAGCTCAGTGTCCAAGCATATAGAGCTCTTCCAAGAGAACAGAGCCTTGCCTTCAGTAAACTTGTCCGTCTACTCTGGAGACAGACATACAGTGGAATGACAGCAGGATAACCAGCTCTAAGACAGAATAGAATTCATTCACTTCCCAGGACCGTCTCTGCCATGGCCCTTCTTATCTCCTGCAATCTCAGGGCAGTGGAACAAAAATCACAAAAATCTGACCGTTGTTGAGCGCTTCTCATTGGTCAGATCCTTTCTCATTGCGTTACATGCGTGATCCCTTTTGACCTTCAATGTAACCCAGTGTAGGTGGGTGATACGAAGTAGGTACTTTGATGGGTACCTATAAGTAGGTACTTAGTTTCAGGTGTACAACATAACGATTCAATATTTGTATATATTGAGAAATTATCAGTACAGAAGTCGAATCAACATCTGTCACCATACATAGTACAGAATTTTTTGTTTTTGTGATGAGAACTTTTAAGATCTACTTTTGTAGCAACTTTCAAATAGGATACAGTATTACTGACTTTACTTACCATGTTGTACATTATGTCCCCATGACTGATATATTTTATAACTGTAAGTTTGTACCTTTTGACTCCCTTCATCCAATTCTCCGCCCCCCCCCCCCCCCGCCCACCTCTGGCAACTGCCAATCTGTTCTCTATATCTATGATTTTGGGTGTTTTGGTCTGTTTATTTATTTTTGGATTTCACATATAAGTGATATCACATGGTATTTATCTTTCTCAGTCTGACTTATTTCACTTAGTGTAATACCCTCAGAGTCCATTCCATTTATGTTGTTGCATGTGAAACTGAGGATTTTCGAGGTAGGTGGCTTGCCTGATCCACAGGCTTCCTGGGGCTCGCTGGCATAGAAACCCAGGTCTGTGGGGCTGTTGTGGCCCGTGGCTCTCAACAGCCCAGGCTCTGCCACTCTCGTCCCTAGGTCCACAGTTTTAACCCCTCTGGGCCACAGGTTCCTCATCAATAAAAACATTGAACTAGATGAGCTGGAAGGTAGTTTCTGGTTCTGACAATAGAGGCCTCTCTCTCCTATGAACTGTTAAAGGAAATTTAAAAACACAGATAAAATCATGACTCTCAAGTACAAAAATGAGCACATATTGAAGATTTTGTTGAACTCATTTAATGAAGAAATAACTGTGATGTTTCAACCAGTTTAAAGGAGAATCCAAAGAACAGGAGCATTTAGAAATCAAGTATTGAAATGAATTTGTGAATGGAGATAAAGCTACTTTTTCCATAGGGTGGGGAGGATTGTTCCCCCACTGGACAGAATTCATTTGCATGTCTCTAGACAATGATTTTATGTTACTATCAGTTATCTACAATTTACAGAGTAGAATAGTTCCCGAAGTCAGAATCAGATATGGTGGAAGGGTGTGCTGTACACAATGCAGAATTTTCCACAGAAGCACATATTTTCCTTCAAAACCTTCAGAAGTTTTCTAGTCCAGGCAGTCTGATCCCATTTCCTGCCCAGGCCTCAAACATGGCTGTCCTCTTCAACCTGCTACTCCACAGACATTTGTTCTTCGCTGATTGGTTCTGTTCTCTTTGGGTGTAGGAAAACCAGTCGGAGGGCTGTGGCAGCAGTGGCCCTGGGAATCGGGACTTCTCAGAATACGAAAATTCCCCATCCACCTGCTTCCAGGGCTTGGCTCCCATACTGGCCCAGTCACCAAATGGTTAAGAGACCTTGTATAAGTCACTTGACTTTGAGACTGTCTGTAGTATTCCAGGATGCCCCACATATACTGATGTCTTCTTGAGAGCTGGTTAGCTTTTTCTATTTATTTTTATTTTTTATTTTTTATTAAGGTGTTATTGATATACACTCTTGTGAAGATTTCATATGAAAAAACAATGTGATTACTATGTTCACCCATATTATTGTGTCCCCCCCAATACCCCATTGCAGTGACTGTCCATCAGTGTAGTAAGATGCCACAGAGTCACTATTTACCTTCTCTGTGTTACACTGTCTTCCCCATGATCTGCCCACACCATGTGTCCCAACTGTAATACCCCTTAATCCCCTTCTCCCTCCCTTTCCCCCTCCATCTCCCACTCCTCCCCTTTAGTAACCGCTAGTCCCTTCTTGAAGTCTCTGAGTCTGCCGCAGTTTTGTTCCTTCAGTTTTGCTTCGTTCTTGTACTCCACAAATGAGGGAAATCATTTGGCACTTGTCTTTCTCCACCTGGCTTATTTCGCTGAGCATTATGTCCTCCAGCTCCATCCATGTTGTTGCAAATGGTAGGATTTGTTTCTTTCTTATGGCTGAATAGTATTCCATTGTGTATATGTACCACATCTTCGTTATCCATTCACCTACTGATGGACACTTAGGTTGCTTCCATATCTTGGCTACTGTAAATAGTGCTGCGATAAACATATGGATGCATATGTCTTTTTGAATATGAGAACTTGTATTCTTTGTGTAAATTCCTAGGAGTGGAATTCCTGGGTCAAATGGTATTTCTATTTTTAGTTTTTGAGGAACCTCCATATTGCTTTCCACAATGGTTGACTAGCTTACATTCCCACCAGCAGTGTAGGAGGGTTCCCCTTTCTCTGCATCCTCAGAGAGCTGGTTAGTTTTTTTCTCTCTCTCTCTTTCAGAGGGACATTTGGGAGGCCACATGATTGAGGTGAAGTGTCCTGGGTTTAGTGTTAATATTGGTTTCTGTTTGTTTCTGTTACTAGCTGTGTGACTGTGGGCAAGTCCTCCAACCTTAGTCTGCTTATCGGTAATATGGCAAGCTATGGTAGGCTGAAAAGATGGCCCTCATAGAAAACATCTACATCAAATCCCTAGAACCTGTGAATGTTACTGTATTTGGAAAAAGGGTCTTTGCTGATTTAAATGAGAATGGGACCATGGGCTTAGACAGAGTAAGGTGAGGGCCTCTGGGAAAAACAAAGCAAGATAATCCATTGCGGGATTTGCTTTGGCCAGCTGGGGGGCCCAGCCTATTTTTCTGACATTACCCAGGTGCTGCTTTTCTTCCTCCAGCCCTAAACAAATGATTTGCAACCTGGGCAATGTAGCAAGCAAGCCCCAAACAGTAGTAAAAACAGGAAGGATTCCATCTTGAAAATAAGATTGCATTTTAAACCCAATTAGTTAAAAAGTAAGTTTCTTAGCATACTTTTTAACAAACAGACAATAACTCAGCCCACCTTGGGAGTAAAGCAGGCATTCTTAAGTGATATGCTCCCAGACCAGGAAGCTGCTATCCTAGGAGGAAATAAGAACAGTGAATTTCTTATAAATAACCAGAAAGACTAATAAGAAACTTAATGTCTCTTCAAAGATAAACCTTTTGGGACCCCTTAGCAGGTGTACCTCCCTAGCCCTTTGTCTCTCAACTGCCTATAAAACCCCTAAACAATGCACCACCCTGGGGCTCTCTTGTTGCCTCCTGGCCTGAGCCAGGAGCTCTGTCCACTCACTTTATCTCTAAATAAAAGCATATCATTTGCTCTCCTAGCTTGAGTATTTGCGAAGTTCATTCTTTGACTCCGCAAATAAGAACCCTGGCATCATAAATATGTTAAGGATCTTTAGACAAGATTATTCTGGATTGTCTATGTGGGTGCTCAATGCAGTCACCGATGTCCTTATAAGAGAAAGGGGGAGGTTGGACACAGAGGGAAAGGCAGTGAAGCTGGAGGCAGAGACTGGAGTGCTGTAGCCAGCAGCCCAGGAATGGAAGAGGCTGGAAGAAGCAAGGAGCAGCTTCTTTCTGCAGCCCTAAAGGGAGCATCGTCCTGCTGGACTTCAGACTGCTAGCCTCCAGAGTTGTGAGAATGTACGTTTCTTTTGTTTTAAGGCGCCATGCTTGTGTTAATTCGTTGCAGTAGCCCCAGGACTATAATGGGATGGTTCACGGGCCTCCCAGGGTTGCCATAGGATTCAAAGGAGAAAAAACAGTGCTTTATAAATGGTCAAATGCATGCTAGGGTTAAAGGCAAACAAATACTTGGTAACTAACATGTGAATATCTATTTGTTTATTGCACATTCATGCAGGACTTTGATAAGCCACAATAAAAATAGCATGAAACAATAAATAATTTCTCAAGTAAAAATAACATCTGGAGCCAAGGTTCTCCACTGACCTCACTTGAGGTGTAAAGGGCTGGGGCCACTCTCTCCCTCGCAGGGGTCCTGCACCTGGAGTTGTGGGAGGAGACGTCTGAGGATGATGACTGGCAGCATTTCCTATATGGAGTAGTGTTGTACCTGGGGGAAGGCCTCCAGTGGCAGTGAGGACAAGTGGCTGTTGTTTGGCAGGTCCTGTCTCAGGGAGGAAACGGGCACCGCAGGAAGCATGTGGAGTGGGGTGCCTTGGCCCCGCCAGGGCCCAGGGCAGCAGACAGCCACAGTGCAGCCAGAATGCAATGGTGTGGCGCTGCCTTACAGCCCTGACTGCGTTCCAGGGGGACAGGAGCCAGTCTAGGGCAGGTGCAATGCCAGGAACTGGGGGAAAAGACCCAGCTTTGGCAGAATGGAGCTGTGTCCATCTTCCCCCCTGCCTCCCCTCCCAACATACACACACATGCAAAGGTGCTGTGGAAAGACCACCAGCCCAGCTTTGGCTGTGTGCACTCTGGGACCTTTCTGTGTTTGTTGTGCTGTTGTTATGCTCAGTACTTCAGTGGAGATGCTCTACTTTCCAGCCCCTCTTCTTTGTCCCCTAGACTAACCGTGTACTCCATTTCCCATCTTTGGCATGTCCCCACCTATGTGCCCTGGGAAATCACAATGATCACACCATTATTATTGCCTTTAATTAATTAACTACTTACAGAGCATTGAGTACCTACTATAGGTCAGCCAGAGACATGCTGGGAATATACGGTAGACAAAACAGACAAGTCCCCAACTCCTAGGGGTTATGTTAGTGGGGGACAGTCTCTAAGCAAACTGTCACACAAGGAACTCTTCCACTCTAACATTATATATTATGATGCATTGTGGAGAGAAATATAGGGTGTTAAAAGAGATTTTTCTAGGTGGGAGGGATTGGGGAATCCTGTCTGAGGAAGGGAGTTTTATCTGGAGTTCTCAGGGGTGAGTAGGAGCTCACTCCATGCGCAGTCTGGGTTGAGTCGTTGGGACGAGAGACGCATCCAGGAAGCATGGGCAACAGATGCAAAGGCCGACCCACATCTGAGGGACTGAGAGGCAGTGATGTGGCCTCCTCGGACTGAGCGAGGGGGCAGGAGGTTGGAGTGGGCAGGGGATCTGAGACAATTAGGAGTCTGTCCCGAAAGAGAAGCACCCTAGTAACCAGTGAGTCTAACATTTTCCCATACAGATGGAGTTGAGCAGGTGCCTCAAAGTCCCCCAGTGAGTTGAGTAGATAAGTCAGGACTTGAACCCTGGATAAATGATTTCTATGCCAATATATTTGCCACTTCACCACACTTCATTTAAGTAAATGATTTCCTTTTCAAAGCATTGGTAATAATTGATGTCTTGTCTTCAATGGGACCTTAAGATGTTTGTGGTCTTACTACAAGTAAAGGAAAATCCAGCAACTAACTTTTCACTCACTTACAACCTTACTACATAGGTGATCCGTGTAGGTAGGCTCACCATTGTGTTCAAGGTAGGGTAATGTGATGATTGTAAGACTTAGGGCTGAAGAGCTGGACAGACAGGGACACAACCCTAGCTCTGCTGTTTATTAATCTCTGCCACCACACCAAGTTACTCTGAGCCTCGGTTTCTTCAACAAAAAGTACGTGTAACAATGGTAGCATCATATCACATTGTTTCATTAAAAATGAACACATGTCTGGTGTATAGTAAGTGCACAGTAAATGTTGGTTATTGGAATGGGGATGGTGATGATGGTAATGGTGGTTCACTTGGTCAGAGACAGAGTGAGTCCTTAAGGGGATAGGAAACTTCAAAACACAAGTCCTTTCAGAATAGTTTCTAATTTTACTTTTAATTAATAATTTAATTAAACAAGGCTATAAATAATTCTAATACTATGCTAAGTAAAATGGGGGTTCAGTGACGCAGATGTACCATCAAATTGGTGGAATTCTATAAGTCTTGCAGAGATGATGGTTCCTGAAATGTGGTTTGGAAGATGGGTAGATTTTTATTCCTTTGAAGATGGGAT
Organism: Manis javanica; assembly: GCF_040802235.1. Lineage (NCBI taxonomy): Eukaryota > Metazoa > Chordata > Mammalia > Pholidota > Manidae > Manis > Manis javanica. The sequence goes on from NC_133156.1 coordinate 5,490,610, forward strand.
AGTTGCCATTTTGGACATTTTCCTCTGTACTGCAAAAATTATGCCTAATCTATTTAGAAAGTTTAGGAAGAATATCAGTAAGCAAAAGGAAGAAAGGAAAAACTTCTCACTGGATAGTATAGTTGCTGTTTGGTTGTATACTTTTACTACTTAAATAAAGTATAATTTACTACTTAAGTATATATACACATGGTTATACAAATAGTATGGTGCTATTCTATAGCCAGCTTTTCTTTTTACTTCTAAGTACATTTTAAAATATTTTTTCATTTCACTATATTCTGTTTTGTATTCTTTTATGAGATGATATGTCACAGTCATAAGAGGGAACACAGGAGAGATTCAGGAAAATATTTATTATACTCACAGTTCTAGAGAGAGAGTCACTGCAGCCACAGTGGAGACACACAGGGGAAATGCCAAAAGGAGGCGGCTCAGCCAGGTGGGTGGGGAGCTGAGGGTGAGGGAGATCAAGGCCCCATGGGCAAGTGCCTTTACTGGGGCTCAGGGAGTACAAGTGAAAGATGTGGGGAGATTTCAGTGGTATGTGTAAATGTCCCTAGATCACAGTCAGGAGAAGGCAGGAGGGGGGACCTGTGACTGGTCAGCCTTCTCACGCTGGTGCACCCGGTTGCCTGGACAGGGTAATCACAACCTGTTCGTGGAGATGTTGAGGCAGCAGGAAAACATATTTTGAAATTTACAGCACACAGTCTTAGACTTTCCTGGATGCATGGTGTTTGATTCTTGGAGATGCGATGGTATATTTAGCCAGGCTTCTACAGTTGAAAGCCTAAGATGTTTTCTGGCTGGGAATTTTTTTTTTTTTTGGTTTGTTTGTTTCTTTTTCATCTGTTACAAACAATACTGCAGTGAACATAGCTGTAGTTAAATAATGTAATCACACGCTAATTTCTTAGTAGTAGAATTTCTGGGCCAAAGGGGTGTGCAGTTAAAAATTTTCAAAAACAATTTTATTTTCTAAGCTGGAAATGGGTAGTAGGCATATACTTTAAAAAGGCATTTTATTTGTAAATTTGTGTTACTCAAAGTTTTATTAATAACCTGAAATATTATATTAGTAATAATTCCTTATGTTTTTATGTCATCTTACAATTTTGAAAGCATGTTCACATACTTGCAATCACTTGGTTCGCACAACCCTGAAGGTAGGAAGGTAGATACAATTGTTTCTCATTTTTCAGAAGAGGAAAACTAATCCCAGGGAGCCAAGTGCTCTGTTAGGGTAACACAGCTAGTCCATGGCAGTCTTCTGACAGGCAGTCCCTCTGCCTCTTAGCATTATACCGTGCTGCCTGCCCCACCTCCTCCCAAGCTCGCTAGTGACTTTTATCTCTATACGATATTTGCCTGACAGATTATTAGACTGATGATATTTACTAGATGTGTTTTTCCAAGTTTTATACCACTATTTCCTAACATTAAAAAAAATACAACTATGAGTCATTTTCCTTTCTAGCATTGTACTACTTTCTTGAGTTATGAATGGGAAGGCTTTTAGTAGGCAGTGGAGAAGCAGGGTGGCTGGGTGGGGGGCAGTATTGCACATCAGGCTGTGCAGAAAGAAATTAGAATAAACGCTTCAAACTGACCACTGTTTTTGTCTTTCACCTCATTTAAATTTACTCCTAAGTATTTCATTCTTTTTGATGGTACTGTAAATGGCATTGTATTCTTAATTTCCCTTTGCATGAATTTATAGAAACCTTTGCATTAGTTGTTAGTATGTAGAAAAACACATCTGAATTTTACATACTGATTTTGTATCCTGTAACTTTACTGAAATCACTTTCTTGTTCTACCGGTTTTTGGTAAAGTCTCTAGAGTTTTCTATATATAGTATGTGTCATGAGACATGGTAGAGACAATGTAACTTCTTCCTTTTTTATTTGGATATTGCTTAGTTCTTATTTTTGCCTGTGTGTGCTGGCTAGGACTTCCAGTGCTATGTTGAGGAGCGGCGGTGTAAGTGAGCATCCTCGCTCTGCTCCTGATCTTAGAGGAAAAGCTTTCTGCTTCTCACCATTGAGCATGATGTTATCTGTGGGTTTGTCATATATGGCTTTTATTATGTTGAGGTATATTCCCTCAGTATTTTTTGGGGGGGAGTTTTTATCATGAAAGAATGCTGTATTTGGCCAAATGTTTTGCTTCACAATAAAGATGATCATATGATTTTTATCCCTTATTTTGTTAAGGTGGTGTATTACATTTACTAATTTGCAGATGCTGACCCATCCTTGCATCCCAGGAGTAAATCTTATTTCTTCATGATGTATGATTTTCTAATGAACTTTTGAATTCACTTTGCTAATATTTTCTTGAGGATTTTTGCATCTATGTTCATCAGGAATATTGGACTGTAATTTTCTTTTCTTGTAGTGTCTTTGCCTGGTTTTGGTATCTGGCTAACGGCCAGCCTTGTAAAGTGAATTTGGATGTGTTTCCCCTCTTCTACTTTTTGAAAGAATTTGAGAAGGATTTGTATTGATTCCTTTAAAGTGTTTGGTGAACATTTACCAGTGAAGCAATCTGTTCATAGACGTTTCTTTTTTGGGAGGTTTTTGATTGCTGATTCAGTCTTCTTACTGGTAGTTGGTCTTTTCAGATTTTGTATTCTTCATGATTCATTCTTAGGTTTATGGTTCTAGGAATTTATCCATTTCTTATAGGTTGTCTAATATGTTGGCATATAATTGTTCCTAGTAGTCTCTTTAATCCTTTGTATTTGTATGGTGTCAGTGGTAATGTCTTCTTTTTCATTTCTAATTTTATTAATTTGACCCCTTTCTCTTTTTGGTGGTGAGCCTAGTTTTATAAAGGTTTGTCTATTTTGTTAATCTCAAAAAAAGTTTTTATTTTCATCTATCTTTTCTATTGTCTTTCTAGTTTCTATTTCATTTATTTCTCTCTGATCTTTGCTATTTCCTTCCTTCTGCTAACTTTGGGCTTAGTTTTTGTATTTTTTCTGTATTTTTTGTAATTCCTGAAGGTATAAAGTTAGGTTTCTAAGCTGGGACATGATTGACTGGAGCTGGGCAACTTCTACCCCCTTTAGACAGAGCATAACTGTTCCAGTATGCCACAGGACTCACCACTCCCTATTGTTTTCCTTAGGGTCAATAGTTATTAAAAATATTCTTGTCATATTGTTTTACTTACACATAGCTGGATTTACTCCATCACTTTACTGGTTGGAACTTTTAGGCATCTAAGCACGAACTTGACTTAGAATATGTACTGAGAATAGTCCATTTTGGTTAGAGCCTAGAGAACATTCAGGAAAATAATGGGAAAGAAGAGTGGAAAGGCAGCTTATTATTAAGATAGGGAGAGTCTTGAAACCAGGGAAGCACTTGGACTTTATTTTTCTGGCATAAGGAAGCCACCGAGGGATCTGGAACTCTTAACTGACATCCTATCATCCTGTCCTGGGGCAGCTTCCTCCTGTTCATTTAAATGTTCTTTCCTTTTGCTGTGTTTTCTGTTCACCATCTCTGCTCCCAATGGGGATGGTTTTCAAAAGGCTAGACATGTGTTTACATCTCCTTTTTAATGAAGGCACCGTGGTTCTTCCCTTCCTCTGAGGACATCTTGTAAACCACGTTCCCTGTGAGAAGGGCTGCCCTGGCTCCTTTCCCTGCTCTACATCCCTGGGCAGAGGCTGGGCAGATGGACCGGGAACACTGCTCCGCTGATGTCCAGTTGGTTCTCCAGAATTTGTGAAGGAGGAGGAAGGCCTTCGTTAGCTATTGCCGAGAGGTTCCTTGTTGCAGTCAGTTTGTATGGGGACTGGGTTGTGGTAAGTTGGTGCTTGTTCCCAGGTGAGGTCCTTGGATATAAACTGGATGTGATGGGAAGAAGCACTGGTAGGGAGCTTCCAAGCCTGCCTTGTAACCCAGGCTGTGTTGCCTATCAGTTCTGTGACCCTGTTCCCCATCACCCTGGCAGCCATCCTTTCCTCATCTGCACGGTTAGACTACTTCTTAGTCCATTCACTTCTCAGGGTCAGTTTGAGGGTTGAGTGGGAGAATACACAAAAAGTAGCAAGCGTCACACAGCACCAGCCAGGCCACCACCAAGTGGAGTGGGTGTTTCTGTGGGAGGAATTGGGCCCTGGCCGAGCTCCTTGTAGATAACAGGGAGGATGGCCTTGACTCGAAGTGGAGTAGATAATTCAAGCAGCTGATTTCGTAGGCTAGAAAAGGCAATATGTCCCTGCTAGCTCATGATGGAAGTCCAGTTAAAATGCAGGCCTTTACCAGTGTGTTTAAGAACTTGGGCCCTGGCCCTACCTTTGGGTTATACCCTTTTTAGCTGTGGGACATTCAGGCTGTGTTTTTCTGGTTTGCAAAGTAAGTATCTTAACAGTAGTATCTATGTCATAAATGTGTTGTGAGAATTAAATAAGGCAGTGCCAGTTAAGCCTTCAGCAGACTGCATGGACCATTGTAGATGTCAAGCAAAAGCTAATAGCGTGAGAGTTCTCAGGTGCTGTGGCTTGCTGTTGGCAACGGACATGGGAACACCTGGGTGCAGGCCTCCTGGGGAGCAGACCTAGAGAAGCAGAGGCCTGGGCCTGGGAGGGGGCCTGAATGGAGGGTACCCTGGGAGACAGATGGTAGGGAATTCATGTCACCATCTGCATGGTGTTGTCCTGGGAGCCTTGTAAAGGTGACAGGTCATGGCAGTTTTACTCTCTCCTCCCACCTCAGCAGGTGCTCTCCCCCCTTGGTGGTGGGGAGGAGGCGGCAGAGGGTAATCAAGTTCTGGTTTGGGACCAGGCAAGGGTCTCCAGGCAGCGGTCTCCAGGCAGACCGTGACACCTCCGCAGCAGCATGGTGCAAAGTGATGCAGAGGCAGGCTGGGCCGGTGGGTCATGTCAAGCTGGTCATGGGTTGTGGCAGGAGCTAGTGTTTTATGCTAGTGGCGGCACAGGCTTGCTAGTGGCTGTTCGCGGAAGCATTATCACTCGCCTTTTTATTACCTGCATCTCTGACATTCTCTCTGCTGAGCTTGTACCTTTGCCAAAGCCTCCCTCCCTTCCTGGTCTATCAGAAACATACAGACATCAGTGGCTGCACAGAAAACTCATGACACACACTACACACATGCATGTGACCCTGTGACCCACCTCTGTGCCTCTAGGGCTTCCCCACGTAGAGGACAGAGGAGCAGACCCTGGCAGGACATAAAGACAGCTTGTATTTCAGCATTCCCCTTACAGCTCAGCCTCTCCCTGGCATTGGCACTTGCTCTCCCTTTCCTCCAAAAGTCTGCTAAAAATGCAGACACAGAAACAGTCAGCTTCACTGAATCAACCCACATATAGTAGTAATACCTACAAGTTCAAGGCCCTGGATACTTAACCACCAAGAGCAATACAGGTCACAGTCTAATTGGAGATGTGGGACCCGTGCTGGGACAGGGAGGGGCATGCGCCAGGTAAGAACCTTCATCCTTGTTCTGTTACTTCCTCAGCACTGTCACCTTGCATCTGTCCCTGCACATTTGGGTTCCAATTTGCCCATTTAAACAAGAGAGATTTCATATTTGGTGATCTCTGTGTTCCCATCCAGCCCCCACATTCCATGATTCTGTTGCATTTGCCATCTTGGTTACCCCAGCCCCCTCACTCTCTCTAGAATGAAGCCTGTTGGAGAAAGCCCCTGTCACAGCGCCTCACTTCTGGGCCTGCTGATTCATGGTCTCTGGCCCCCAGCAAGGCCCCTCACGCTACTCCAGGGGGTCCCCAGGGAGAGGCCCACATGTGCTAACAAGTCAATCTTGTCAGTATTATCTGGCACCTGCCATTTCCCTCTCCCGGACGCCCTCTGTGATGCTCATAGCTATGCTCTGCTGTGTTCATTCGTGAGGGGATGGATATTGCTTCACCAGTTTCCCCCAGTGCCCAGACGCAAGTAGCCTCCTGCCAGGCCCTGACATTTCCTCAGACCCATAGGGCCTCCCAGGGAGCTCTCGGGTGTCACTGCCTCCATCATACCCCATGAGACCTCACAGGGGCCACGGGAATCCGTTGTCACTCTGTCAGTTCCTGATTCTTCTGCCAGTGTGCTGAATGCACTAGGGTCTCAAGGGCCGCTCATGTGCGGAGCTCTGGGGCCAAGTGTACCCCTTTTCCTTTAGCTCCCTGCTGGGATGTGTATGTCTTTGCCTCCCAATAGCTTATGGAGTTTTTAGTGACAGTTCTTCCTGTGTTTATTTACCCTGTAGACATAAACCTGAAAAAAGCTGGGCTGAGGAAAAATTGGAGTCTGAGATATTGTACTGGACTCAGAATTACTCTGCTTTCCAATAAGAAAGGATTTGGTTAAGGGAGAACATAGAATTTGAAATACTGTCATATAGAATTTGCTTAGGGGACACAGCAAAGTCTACATTGCATTGTAAATCATATTCTTCACTTCCCATGGCCCCCAAGGGAATTATGGTTGTAGGGGACTTTGCTAAATGGAAAACAGGCATCATTTTACCCCAATGCAGAATGCTAGCACACTGAGCCAGAGTACACAGTGATTGGTTGAGTGAGGGACTAAATATAGGAAAGGAGAGAGAGGCAGACATGGAGAGAGCTGGGGTTAACACAGATGAAGTCTGTTGCCTTGTCAGGCTGATGAGAACCTCTAGCTTTCTGTTGGACTGCCTCACATTCCAGACTTCCCTCCATAAGTGATTTTAGCATACCCACGCCTGGCATGCTCTTGCTCCCGCAGTAGTAGCAGCTGGAGTGTACGATCTTGGCTTCTCCTGGAAATGCGTGTAAGTCCAAGATGAGGAGCTGGGTTAATGATTTTAGTAAAATCTTTAGTAAAAAACACAAAGCCTGTGAGCTTTTCTTATACAGCTAAAACTTTGTCTTTTAAGCTTAGGGATTAAGTGGGTGGAAGCCACAGGAAGACAGAATTCCATTCAAATATAAAGAAGTAATTTTTAAGAAAAAATAGGTGGTTCTTGGTGAGTGAGTTCCCCATTAATGGAAGTATTCAGTCAGAGGCTAGTTGGTGAGCATGGTATATGGGAGATTCAAGCACCAAAAGGGAATCAAACTGGCCTCTAAAATCCTTTCTAAATAAAGGAGTTTATGTTATTTTTGTTTCCTATATACTATTCTCACTATACTTATACAAGGAGACATTATCCAAACCATGGATTAGACAGACTTCCTCCTCAAGCTCAGTGCAGAGAGGGGAGGGCAAAAAGTGATGACCAGCGAGCCCTCTGACACCACCACTTACACCATCAGAAAAGTGGGATGAAGGGATTTTAGACTAGCAACTCCAGCTCACAATCCCAGTTCAAGTATATGTTTCCTTGTCATGTTAGCTTTACAATGGAGACCCTCTTTCTTATTGACCACTTCATTGATGACCTTATCATCATTAAGATGGACTTTCTTACACTTGACTGTAAGGTTCATAACAGCAGGGACTGTGTCTGGTTGATCCATGGGTGTATCTCAAGCTCCTGGCATAGTGCTTGGGATGTAGTACATGACAAACTGATTGAATCAGCACACTGATTTTTTAAATACCAAACCTCCTCATTTAAGTCACAATGTACCGACTACTATGAATTTGAGGAAGAAGTTCACAGACCAATACCAGAGATCAGAGAAAAAACTTCCCACTGTATTTTAGTCCTTGACATAGAATATCAGCTTCATCTTAAAACAGATTAAGAGCCAAGTTAAAGAGATGTATGTATGTGGTCGAATAGCTACTACATCTTTTATAATCAAAAAGTCCTATTACATTTGGTAGCAATATAAATAATATGCCAGTACATTTGGTTTTTTGTGGCTGGCTAGTGAAGAGCTAACATTCCTAAGTACTAGGCATTTGAAAATATTAGCTGGAGAGGAACCAGTTATTCTGAACATGTTAGCTGAGGAGGATAGAGAACTGTGCTGATGAAGCCAAGTTAGAGGGTTTAGTTTTCATTAAACATTTCTTTGGAACACTTCTTTTGTAGCCAAGCATGGTTGCCTTAAACCTGACCGGTTCTCTTGTACGTGCGTGTATTTGATGCCAAAGGATGGGCTGGGAGAGCAGCAGTGATCGCATGTGCTCCGTTCAAGCAAATGGTAACAATCAGAATATGAGGCATTAGCTGTTTCTGGGGTTTTCAATATCAGTTGGATCCTCTGTGCAACTTGGGTATTCTTCCGCAGGTTCTAAATCACATCCCTTCTCTGGTCTCCCTCTGTGGATCTGACACAGTTTTATTTCTTCCTGAAAGTGCCAGTTCTGTCATGTTTCTACACTCAGTGGATGACCTTAAATACTTCACAGAGAAGATGGATTCCATTATTGTACCTCCATCAATTGCCTCTCTAGATATCTACAAGCTTATCTCCATATAACTTTGCTCCTTCCTCCTATCTCAGGGAAAGAGAAATTCTTTCTCCCAGTCAAGGGTAATATCTTTGCCTGTCTGTCAGTCCCTTCCCCACCCCCCCATCAGTCCCTCGTGAACCTCGTCTACCAGTCACCCACTTTGTGGTCTTTCTTTAATTGCCTCTTCATAATACTTGTTCTTTCTCTTCAGTGTATAAACATAATCAATCCCGCATTCCCCAGGAGCTACAGTCGGATTTCTTGCCTTCCCTTATGGTCAGTTTTCTTCAAAAGTAGACTCTGGTTTTCAGCATTTTTTATGAGTCAGTTTATCAGAACCCATTTACTCCTCTACCAATGTGATGCCCTCTCCTCCCCTACACACTGAAATTGTTCCTGCTAGCGGGTGATAACCTCTGAGTATCCAGGTCCTCTAGGTACCGCCTGCCATTTTCTTTTTCAGCCTCGCTGTGGCGTTTGCCGTTGACCATCTCCTTCGGTCTCTGTGGCACTATTTGTCTCCATATTTTCCTCCAGTCTGCCCAGGAGTCTTTCTTAACCAGGGATGTTCACCTGAGCCACAGAACACAGAATATGGCTTTAGGGACTATTTACTCAATCTCCTGTGGAAAGTATAATTAATACCATTCCAGAGGTGCAGAAGAGAACTTGTACATACAATGGATGCCTTAGGGCACTTGACTTTAATTTTTCCCATGCCTAGAAAAGAGTGGCATCATCTCTGCTTTTTTTTGGCTTCTCTCTTCACTCTGATCCCTTTATTTTTCTAATCCTAAACATCTCCCTGGGTGCCCTTTTCTAAGCCTATGGGAGGAATTATCAATTATAATCTGATGGCTCTGAAAGCAAAACTCCAAATCCCACCTTAGTGCTGAATGCCATGCCCTTGTATTTGTTTTCCTGCTGGACCAACTCCTCTTAGATGTCCCACAACTAATTCCAGTTCCATATTCAAAATAAACTCATCCTTCTTTCCTTGGACTTTTTTGTTCCCCTGCATGCATCATTGTTCAACCAGGTACCCAGCCATATGTGTAAGTCATTTTAGAAGCTCTGTCTCATATGTCCTTCCCTGATACAGTTACTCACTGAATTCCTTAGTTCTGGCTTCCTTGATGTCTTGTGATTTAATACCTTATTCTGAATGTCATTCAGGTGCTTAATCCCTAGGTTTAAATCGTGTAGAAACCTCTTCAAGGATCTCTTTATTTCAAAGTATATTTTGTCTTTGCCACCCTCAAACACAGTGATAAATCTAATATTAAAAGATACTTATGCTTCTCCCTGTTTAAGTCTTTCAACCCCTCCCCATAGCTTTAATCTACCAGGATGCATTTTCAACCTCTTATTTGTTAGGCGAGGTCACTGATGGTTGGTCTCTGTCCCATCTCTAACCTCACAGATGGAATGCATGCTTCCCAAACAGCCTTTATTCCAACCATTTCATAAACTTACCCATTTCCCACCCTTTTCTTGGGGTTCTTATTCACTCTATCTAATTTTTATTTTAAATATTTTTTCTGGATTTATTGAGATAAAATTGACATATAACATTGTATAGGCTTAAAGCATACAACATGATGATTTCATAAACATATATTTCAAAATAATTACCACAGTAGTGTTATTTAACACTTCCACTTAACATAAGATCTATCCTCTTAACAAATTTTTTTTTGGCTACTTATTTTTTATTTTTTTATTTTTTTACTTTTTTAATTTTGTTATCATTAATCTACAATTACATGAAGAACATTATGTTTACTGGGATCCCCTCTTCACCAAGTCCCCCCCACAAACCCCATTATAGTCACTGTCCATCAGCATAGTAAGATGCTGTAGAATTACTACTTGTCTTCTCAGTGTTGTGCAGCCCTCCCCATGCGCCCCCCATTATACATGCTAATCGTAATACCCCTTTCTTTTTTTTTTTTTTTGAGAGGGCATCTCTCATATTTATTGATCAAATGGTTGTTAACAACAATAAAATTCTGTATAGGGGAGTCAATGCTCAATGTACAATCATTAATCCATCTCAAGCCTAATTCTCGTCAGTCTCCAATCTTCTGAAGCATAACGAACAAGTTCTTACATGGTGAACGAATTCTGACATAGTGAATAAATTCTTACATGGTGAACAGTGCAAGGGCAGTCATCACAGAAACTTTCGGTTTTGATCACGCATTATGAACTATAAACAATCAGGTCAAATATGAATATTTGTTTGATTTTTATACTTGATTTATATGTTGATCCCACATTTCTCCCTTTATTATTATTACTATTTTTATTTTTAATAAAATGCTGAAGTGGTAGGTAGATGCAAGATAAAGGTAGAAAACACAGTTTAGTGCTGTAAGAGGGCAAATGTAGATGATCAGATGATCAGGTGTGTGCCTATGGACTAAGTATTAATCCAAGGGCAGCAAAACATCCACGGATGCAGAAGATTTCTCTCAAAACAGGGGGTGTGAGGTTCTGAGCCTCACCTCTGTTGATCCCCTATTTCTCACCTGATGGCCCCCCTGCGACTGTGCCTGTCTTAGGTTGTTCCTCCCTTGAGGAATCTTACCCGTCTCTGGCTAACCAGTCATCTTCCGGGGCCATACAGGGAGATGTAAAGTTGGTAAGTGAGAGAGAAGCCATATTGTTTGAGAAGGTTAGCTTTTTACTTCTTTGCAGATTTATGCCCTGTGGCTTCTATGCCCAGCACTTGTCTCGAGGTATCTTTACCACCTGGAGGAATTACGATACTCGGTAAATTTGATATGAGGCATGAATTCTATTTAAGGATTGTAATTAGGAAGGAAGAACGAAAGCTATAGAGGTAGCATATGGAAGAAAACATGGGAGGATTGATTATTTCTTTGACATATCTTCTTGTAGAGTACCTTAAGCATGTATAGGTTTTAAACTACCAACTAATTTGTGCTCACATATTAACATAATAGGAATACGGTGACATAAACAAAGCAAATCTATAATTACCATCCATCTCCAGTGGAGCCAAGAAAACCATTTAGGCACCCTAGGCATTTGTGAAAATTTGTCTATGATATGATAGATATTGTCCAACTGTACTTGAACAGTCTGAGAGAAATCAGACAAATTAAAGCAGCCCATTTCTGGGATCTGTTCACATCCCATATGTTCTTTTAACCGTAGATAGTCTATAGTCATAAGATTTTGGAGTGCTACAACTTGCACCCCTCCCAACTCCTGGTTGAGTTCCAACAGTACAGATCTGGTCAAATTCGTTGTCTCACTGTATGCACATGCCAGCCTAGACATCTCCCTCCCCATTCTAATGGCAAATCCAGGAAACAGTGGGGTGGATGCAGCCACAACCGCAGCATCGCCCAGATCCCTGTGGAGGCTTTTTGATGATCATCCCCCTGGCACAAGTCCTCCAGAGAGTGCTGATGCCGGAAGCTCCTCCTCATATCGTATCTTAGTTCATTTTCTGGGTATCCAAGCTAGGCCTTGATCTTCTGCGTAGAAACAAACAGACCCTTTGCCCACACTTTGACATGCCCTCTATACCACTGTGCAGAACTCATTGGAGGTCAGCACACAGGAACTGCTTTTTTTTTTTTTATTAAAAGAAAGGAATATTATCAGAAAAGAGTACCTCCATAGCTGATCATCTGACACCCTTTAAGTGATCAACATTAAGGATATTTAAAGCATGTGTTGATCTTTGATTTACCAAGTTTTATCCTATCAAGGAGTAATCCCCCTTTTCTTTCTTTCTTTCTTTTTTTTTTTAATCTTTAATCTACACTTACATGGAGAATACTATGTTTACTATGCTCTCCCCTATATCAGGTCCCCCCTAACAACCACATTACGGTTACTGTCCATCAGCTTAGCAAAATGTAGAATCACTACTTGTCCTCTCTGTGTTGTACAGCCCACCCTCCCCTTTCTCCCTCCCCCCCATGCATGCTAATCTTAATACCCCCCTTCTTCTTCCCCCCACTTATCCCTCCCTGCCCATCCATCCTCCCCAGTTCCTTTCCCTTTGGTACCTGTTAGTCCATTTTTGGTAATACCCCTTTCTTTTTCCCTGCCCTTATCCCTCACTTCCCACCCCTCCTCCCCAGTCCCTTTCCCTTGGTAACTGTTAGTCCATTCTTGGTTTCTGCGATTCTGCTGCTGGTTTGTTCCTTAAGTTTTCCTTTGTTTTTATACTCCACATATGAGTGAAATAATTTCGTACTTGTCTTTCTCTGCCTGGCTTATTTCATTGAGCATAATACCCTCTAGCTCCATTGATGTTGTTGCAAATGGTAGGATTTGTTTTCTTATTATGGCTGAATAATATTCCATTGTGTATATGTACCACATCTTCTTTATCCATTCATCTACTGATGAACATTTAGGTTGCTTCCATTTCTTGGCTATTGTAAATAGTGCTGAGACAAATGGGTGCATCTGTCTTTTTCAAACTCGGCTGCTACATTCTTAGGGTAAATTCCTATGTCTATTTTGAGCTTTTTGAGGAACTTCCATACTGCTTTCCACAATGGTTGAACTAATTTACCTTCCCACCAGCAGTGTAGGAGGGTTCCCCTTTCTCCACAACCTCGCCAACATTTGTTGTTGTTTGTCTTTTGGATGGTAGCCATCCTTACTGGTGTGAGGTGATATCTCATTGTGGTTTTAATTTGCATTTCTCTGATAACTAGCGATGTGGAGCATCTTTTCATGTGTCTGTTGGCCATCTGAATTTCTTCTTTGGACAACTGTCTGTTCAGCTCCTCTGCCCATTTTTTAATTGGATTATTTGCTTTTTGTTTGTTGAGGTGTGTGAGCTCTTTATATATTTTGGATGTCAACCCGTTATCGGATCTGTCATTTATGAATATATTCTCCCATACTGTAGGGTACCTTTCTGTTCTATTAATGGTGTCCTTTGATGTACAGAAATTTTTCAGCTTGATTAAGTCCCACTTGTTCATTTTTGCTATTGTTTCCCTTGCCCAGAGAGATATGTTCATGAAGAAGTCACTCATGTTTATGTATAATTTTTAAGTGTACAATATATTATTGACTATAATTACAATGTTGGACTGCAGATCTCTAGAGCTTATTGATCTTGCTTGACTGAAACTTTATGCCTACTGATTATGAACTCTCCATTTCTCCCTATGACGAGCCCCTGATAACCACAATTCCACTCTTTGATTATATAAATTTTACTGTTTTGGATACCTCATATAAGTGGAATCATGCAGTATTTGTCTTTCTGTGCCCACTTTATTTCATTAAGCATTATGTTCTCAAGGTTCATGCGTGTTGCTACATATTGCACAATGTCCTTTTTAAAAGTATATAGTATTCCATTGTATGACCATACCACATTTTCTTTATCTATTTGCCTATCAATGGATATTCAGGTTGTTTTCACCCCTTGGCTATTGTGAGCAGTGCTACAGTGAATATAGGAGTGCTAATATCTTTTCAAGATCCTGATTTCAACTCTTTTGGATAAATACTCAGTAGTGGAATTCCTGGATTATTTGGCAGTTCTATTTTTTATTTATTTTATTTTTTAAGGAACCTCCATGTTGTTTTCCCCAGAAGCTGCACAATTTTGCATTCCTACCAACTGTGTGAGAGTGTTCCAGTTTCTCCATACCCTTACCTAGTTGTCTTTTGTTTATTCTTGATAATAGCCATCCCAATAGGTGTGAGTTGATGTGGTCCTATTTTTTAATTTTTGTTTTTATGCTTTTGGTGCATATTCATGAAATCACTACAAAGACAAATGTCATGAAGAGTTTCCTCTATGTTTTCTTCTAGGAGTTTCAAGATTCATGTCTTATGTTTTAACTCTTTAACACCTTTTGAGTTGATTTTCATGTGTGATGAAAGATAAGTGTCCAGTATCTTTTTCTTTTTCTTTCTTTTTTTTTGCATGTGGATATCCAATAGTCCCAGTGCCATTTGTTGAAAAGACTATCCTTTATTCACTGTGTACTACTGGCACTTTTTTCAAACATCAGTTGGCAGTGTATGTATGGGTTTATTTTTGGGCTGCTGTTCTGGTCCATTGGTGTATGTCAGTACCATACTGTTTTAATCATTGTAGATCTGTAGTGTGTTTTGAAACCAGGAAATGTGGTACCTCAAGCTTTATTATTCTTTCTCAAAATTCATTTCACTATTTGTGTTTTTTGTGGTTCCATATGGATTTTAGAATTTTTTTATATTTCTGTAAAAAATGCCATTATAATTTTGATAAGGATTGTGTTGAATCTGTAGATTGCTTTGAATAGTATGGACATTTTAACAATATTAAGTCTTCCAATCTATGAGCATAAGTCTTTCCATTTGTTTGTGTCTTTAGTTTGTTTCATTGATGCTCTGTAGTTTGCAGTAACAAGACTTTCACTTAAATTTATTCCTAAGTATTTAATTCTTTTTGGTACTTTTGTAAATGTGATTGCTTTCCTACTTTCCTTTTCAATTGCTTGTTAGTGTATAGAAATGCAACTGAAATTAAATGTTGATTTTGTCTTCTGCAACTTTACTGAAAATTTTTATTAGTTCTAATAGGTTTTTATTGGAATCTTTATGGTTTTTTATATATAACATCATTTATTGTGCCTTCAAGAAAGTTTCACTCTTGGAAGGAGCTAATACATGTCAGTTTTTGCTTTGCATTGTCAGTGTTTATGCATATAATAAAAGACATATAGATCAAAGGCTAGAGGAGGGATTCCAGGGAGGAGATAACATTGGTCTTAGGAGATGGGCATGATGTGGAAATACAGGGTGGGCAATGGGAAAAAATTTCTACAAGCAGCATAAACTCCACTTATAGATTAGATTGACTTGAGTGGAGATAGAGAAGTATATGGAAAACAAATAGGAACAGTAAGTTAAAATTTTTAGGCTAATACCTGGATAAAATAGATGCAGTAGAGGGTGTTGTCTTTAGTTTTCAGTTGTTGGAATTCTTTTTCATTAAAGGAGTGAAAGATTGGGTAACACCTGAGAGGAGAACCCAATATTTGGTTCAGCTTTGCTAGAATCATTCTGAACCCTTCTTATTTGACCTGACATTGAATTTTATAACTCCCAATGTGGAACTGCTCAGTGAATTTCATAATACTTACCTTATCTCTCAGGGGTGTCATGGAGTATAAATGCATAGATCCTAGGCAAAGCATTAATTGGGTTCTTCAGGTTAAACGTGCTCAGTAAGTGAAAATGTTAATGCTGTTATGAGTTTTCCCCTTCTCTGTCATTCTGGGAAGCAGAAATGATGTTTACACAGCCATGCAAAACCATCTTCTTCAGCACTCTGACCTTATGGGAGGATAAAAGTATGCACAGTAATAACAATCAAGCTGGGATGGAAGCATTGAGACAGAGGGCCTGCCCACTGGATGGTTCCTGGGGTGGGTAACTTGTAAACCTGACTTTAATCTTCATCAACAGAAGAAATATTTGTTTCTTGGTGGTTCACAGTAAACCAAAGGAGACACAGCCTTCTTTTTTAAAAAGGCACTGAAGTGGCCCTGTTAAAGTCTACTACCTGGTTGTTTTCACATGGAAGCTCTCCAGTCAAGCACTCGTTTCCACCAGGTGGCCCATCAGGGTACAGGTCTCTATGGGTCTCTCGCCTTTCTGCCTGTCTTTGGAGTAAGAGACTTGACAGCTTTGTTCAGGACTGTCTTTTCAAGGATGTTTATGTAGCCGATAGCCTTGGAAGACAGCAGTAGCATCCCCCTCTGGGGCAGAGGGAAGATTTCTTGCCTGACCAGGAAAATGAAGATAACATCTCACTCTGGGGCAAAGATTGGGCAGGTTTGCTAGTACCCCCTTACAATGCTCTGGAGGTTTCCTAAGTTTGGGGCTCCTTTTCTGTATCACAAACACACTGTGCTGGTTGCATCTCCCTGGGCACCCCTCTGCATTGCCCTATAAGACTTGCAGGGCAAAGGGAACCGAGGCAAGCATGAAGCCCATGCTGCCTGCTATGCTTTGAGTCCTTTGTCTCAGACCCAGGAGTCCATGTCCTCTGTCAGCATCTGTGAAATTACAGCAGGCCAAACTGTGATCTTACAAGATCTCATATCCTTCCCAGTTCTCCACAGCCTGATCTTATCCAAGTAAAGAATTTAAATTGCTCTTCCACCTATTTTCTTTCTTTTCTCTTTTCTCACAAGCATGTGAGCTGTGTACTGCCTTAAATCAGTGCCTTGTTTTAGCAGCCTGGAGAGGTAATGCAGTGGCCTCCTGCCTGGTTCTTGCCTCTAGCCTTTCTCCACCCTTCATTCATATCCTCCACAGTTGCCAGATTCAGATCGCTAAAGCACAGCTTTGATCAGGTCACTCCCTTACTCCAAAGCATCTACTGGCTCCCCATTGCCAGAATGAGTTATCAGCACCTTTGATAAAATAAATGCTTTCTAGAGTAAGGCTTCAATGCTCCCTCTCCAGTCTTCAACTTTCATTCTTCCTCTCCTAGCACTCCCTCCTCTATCCAAGACAAACCACCCATGTCAGCCAGCTGCCATCTTGTGTTTCAGATCTTTGTTTATTTCTTTTCCCTGAAATATTCATTTCACTCTTCATGTCTGTTCCAAAACTCTGTCACCTTTCATCCATGCTTACATACTAACTTCCTCAAGACACCCTCTCATTTTCCACACTGACCCAAACTGTAATTTCTTGTGGCACTTTTCTCATTGGATTTTGTGCCACCATCACCAATATTTGTCTTACCCTCAGTTGAAGGCAAAGGTCATGCTATGATCTTCTTTCTGTAACTTCATCATGCATATTAGTGTCTTTTAAGTAGACACTCCATGAATGTTAGTAGTTGAGTCATAACGATTTGATAGATGATTCTGCTGGAGTTCAGAAAGGTGAAGAGTTATATTCAAGGCTATACAGCATGTTGATGAGACAATGCTTGGACCAGAATAATCTCAGGATCCTGATTTTAGGCCAAGAGTGTTATGTGTGGAATGATTCACTTCCTGGGAAGCTTGGTTTTGGCATTATATGCCTTAGTGATGCCAGAGTTCTTGTTCACAAAGCCGAAGAATGAGCTTCACAAACACTCACGGTAGGAGAGCAAGGTACAGGCTTTTATTTAGAAATAAAGTGAGAGAATAGAGCTTACGGCTCATGCCAGGAGGGGACAAGAGAGCCCGTAGTGGTGCGTTGTCTAGGGGGTTTTATAGGCAGTTGAGGATTTTTTGAGAACATGAAAAACTTAGGGGTATGGACTTGAATCACCTGCCCTGTCCTCAAGGTGGCCTGGGTCATATTCTGATTGCCAAGCTGACAATGGGGTCACGGGTTATGCTGATACCCTTGCAGAACACTCAAACATTCCAGGCCAAGTTGTTCCTGGCCTTTTGACCTTTAACTGGTCTCACTGAAGATGTCTGTATCTTTACCCTAGAGAATTAGTGTGGCCTTGACTTTGCATAATGCTTAGCACAGAGTTTCAATGGGGACTTCTTTGCCCGTTGTTACATTGCTCTGACTGTAAATATTCCGCCCTGCTTTTCCCAGAGGACCTCACCCTACTCTGTGTAAGCCCATGGTCCCTGTCTCATTAGGGAGCAAGCAGCTACATCCTAGAGGGGAAGATGTTTTTCATAAACTTCAGACGCTAAAATCTAAGCAACAGTGTTGTTTCATAGCAAATCTATCAAGCATTTATTTTGAGTCTACTTATAAATTAACAAAAGAAAAGCAATGATGTGACAGTAAGTATGGACAAGTATTGGCAGAGGAGTGACTCTCCAAAGGTCCCTAACGCCCCACTCAAGAGGTGGGTGCTTCAGCCCTGCCCATGAGTGGATGTCAGATTCTTGGGACAGTCAAATCCTTACCCTGCTCTACTTGCCTGTGAAGGTCTGGATGGAGCAGCTGAAAAAAAGTGCCCAGTGCCAATCAGCTGACATCCTGGGCTGTCCGGGAGCAGGGAGAGGAGGAGGATTTCATTGTGCAATTTCACAGGAAGAGACAAGTATAGCCTTTCCTTGGGCTGAGTTTTCCATGGGAGATGTAGCCTGCCTGCCTCTTGGTTAGCCCGTCACTGCTGGGTGTCCTTGATGGAGAGGTAAACAGACAGTGCTCCAGAAGCATACCCTTCCTGACCACCAGCACCTTCTGCTGCTGCTGAAATAGTGAACTGGTTCTCTCATGGAAACAGTTAGTGGATGTTTGACACAGGCTGGTCCAGAGACTGTTAGAGAGGCAAGAAACATTTGGGTTTGTGTAGCCCAACCCCAATCCTTTACTCATAGGGAAACTGAGGCCCAGAGACATCTCTTGACTGTCATACTTTCTCCTCTCCCACCCCGAGGTCATAGTCTTTAGGGTGATCTTGAAGAGACAGTTTGGCTTTGATTTGGCATCATGGATATATAAATACTACACAGTACTCCTGGGACCTAGGGAGTGTGTGCTGCAGGTGAACATATCTCTTGAAGAGAACAGACTGCATTCCTAGAAGAGCAAAGACCAAAATAAAAGGTCTTAAAACAAAGGTAATTCATAGAACCTGTAACCACATAGAACAGTAATTTTTGTTTATTTTTTTAAAGAACAGATTCAGAAGCACTTCTTGTTCTTCACACAAAAGCTGGAATGCAGGTGATGGGGTGAACATGAGGAAATGACTTTTCAGACTTACCAAAATCTAAGCACTACTCTGTGCAGTATTAGGTTTATTAGGGAGAGTCTAGGGGAGCTTCTGCCTGTGCCTTGAATCACAATGGGTGCAGTGGAATCTCTGTCATTAAAATTTGAAGGAAGATAAACAGTAAATATTTCCCAGGATAATTACTTAGTGCTGGGCAAACCTCAAGAGTTGGGAGTTCCAACTCCTGTTGGATCAGCGCCACAGTTCTGGGGGTATTTATCTAAAGCTTATCCAGATCATGTGAGCACTCACTGTTCATGAGCATAGTAAGATTCTGTAGAATCACTACTTGTCTTCTCTGTGTTGGACAGCCCTCCCCATGCCCCCCTCCCACATTATATTTGCTAATTTTAATGTGCCCATTGATTTCCCCCCACCCTGATCCCTCCATTCCCACCCATCCACCCCAGTCTATTTCCCTTTGGTAACTTTTAGTCCATTCTTGGGTTTTGTGAGACTGCTGCTGTTTTCTCCTTCAGTTTTTTCCTTGTTCTGATACTCCAATGATGAGTGAAATCATTATATATATGGTGAATAATATTCCACTGTTCATCTTGTGATGCAGCTCCCCACGGCTGGGCAGTGCCCGCCATGGGGGTGGAGTTTGCAAGAGCAGCACTGTTGCCTGGAAATTCCATGATGTCACAGTGGTGCCTCTGTCCTAGAGAAAGAATGGGTATGCTTAGAGGAGCAGCTGGGATTCTGGTGAGGTGGACACTGAACAACTTGACAGCATCAGGGAAAATGGAATCCAGAGCCAAGGTACTGTTGTGTTTCTTTTTGTTTTGGTGTCAGTACTAAACAGTTCCATGAGCAACATGATGGTTACTAGACTACCCCCATTACTAAGTCCCCACCTCATAGGCCGTAGGAGTCAATGTCCATCAGCCCAGGAACATGCTGTAGAAGCGCTACTGATCTTCACTGTGTTATACTGCCTTGCCCATGCCTGCCACCCACCCACATTATGTGTGCCACTCGTAATGCCCCCATTTTCCCTCTCTTCCCTCCCTTCCAACCCATCCTCCTCAGTCACATTCCGTTTTGTAACCGTGAGTCCATGCTTGGGTTCGGTGAGGCTACTACTGTCTTGTTCCTTCACTCTTTTTCTTTTTTCTGATATTCCACAGGTAAGTGAAATCATTTGACACTTTTCTTTCTCTGTGTGGCTTATTTCACTGAAGACAATACCCTCTAGCTCCATCCATCTTGTTGTAAATGGTAGGATTTGTTTTCTTCATCTGGCTGAATAATATTCCACTGTTCATCTTCTGATGGACACTTACCTTGGCTATTGTGAATAGTGCTGTGATAAACATAGGGGTGCACCTGTGTTTTTTCAACTTGGCTGCTGTATTCTATTATTTATTTCTGTGTGTATATATATATATATATATATATGTTTTTACTTAGTTACTTATTTATTTGTTATTTATTTATTTATCATTAGTCTACAACTACATGAGTAACATGTAGTTTACTAAACTCCCCCCATCAACAAGATGCCCCCAGATACCCCATTACATTCACTGTCCATGAGCATAGTAAGACAGTGTAGAATCCCTACTGGTAACTTTTAGTCCATGTTACCAGTTGATTTGTACAACATCTCTGTTGTACAGCCATCCTTGTGCCCCCTTCCACATAATACATGCTAATTGTAATGCACACATTCTTCCCTCCCCCACTTATCCCTCCCAGTCCCAACTATCCACCCCATTCCCTTTCCCTTTGGTAACTGTTAATCCATTCTTGGTTTCTGTGAATCTGGTGCTGTTTTGCTCAGTCAGTTTCTCCTGGTTCTCCTTCTCCAGAGGTTAGTGAAATCATTTGATATTTGTCTTTCTCTGCCTGGCTTATTTCACTATGCATATTACCCTCTAGCTCCGTCCATGTTGTTGTAAATGGTAGGATTTTTCCTTTGGTTATGGCTGAATAATGCACTGTTCATCTTCTGATGGACACTTAGCTTGGCTATTGTGAATAGTGCTGTGATAAGCATAGGGGTGCACATGTCTTTTTAAAACTGGGCTGCTGCATTCTTTTATTTATTTCTGTATGTATGTATGTATGTATGTATGTATTTTCTTACTTATTTGTTATTTATTTTTTATCATTATTTTATAACTACATGAGTAACATTATGTTTACTAGACTCCCCCCATCAACAAGATGCCCACATATTCCCCATTGCTCTCACTGTCCATGAGCATAGTAAGATACTTTAGAATCCCTACTTGTCTTCTATGTGTTGTACAGCCCTCTGTGTGACCCCCTCCCACATTGTACATGCTAATTGTAATGCACACTTTATTTCTCTGTCCCCTTATCCCTCCATTCCCAACTATCCACCCCAGTCCCTTTCCCTTTGGTAACTGTTAGTCCATTCTTGGGTTCTGTGAATCTGGTCCTGTTTTGTTCATTCAGTTTCTCTTGGTTCTCCTTCTCCAGAGTTTAGTGAAATTATTTGATACTTGTCTTTTTCCACTTGGTTTATTTCACTGAGCATAATACCCTCTAGCTCCATCCATGTTGTTGGAAATGGTAGGATTTCTTTTCTTCAAATGGCCGAATAATGTTCCACTGCTCATCTTCTGATGGACACTTAGCTTGGCTTTTGTAAATAGTGCTGTGTTAAACATAGGATTGCACGTGTCTTTTATAAACTGGTCTGCTGCATTCTCTTAGTTATTTTTTATGTATGTATGTATTCATTTATTTTCTTACTTATTTATTCTTTATTTATTTATCATTAGTCTACAGCTACATGAGTAACATCATGTTTAGTAGACTCCCCCCATCACCAGTTTACCAAAGGGTAAGGGACTAGGAGTCTGCTTGGCAAGGGAGGAAGAACGGTGGAAAGGGGGCATTACAATTAGCTCACATGTGTGGGGAGGTCCCACCGGGAAGTCAGTATAGTACAGAGAGTTCAAGTAGTGATTCTATAGCATCTTAATATCCTGATGGATGGTGACTGTAATGGGGTCTGTGGGGGGGACTTGATCTGGGGCATGTAGTAACCATAATGAAGCTCATATAATTGTAGATTGGTTATTGTGAATAATGCTGTGATAAACATAGGGGTGCACTTGTCTTTTTTAAACTGGGCTGCTTTCTTCCCTCCCTTCCTCCCTCCCTCCCTCCCTCCCTCCCTTCCTTCCTTCCTTCCTTCCCCTTTCTTCATGTATTTATTTATTCATTCATGCATTCATTCATTCATCTATCTATCTTTCTGTCCGTCTATCTATCTATCTATCTTTCTTTCATTCTGTCTTATCTGTCTTTGTGTCGTTAATATACAATCACATGAGTAACATTATGTTTACTAAACTCCCCCATCACGAAGATGCCCCCAGATACCCCATTGCCGTCACTGTCCATGAGCATAGTAAGACACTGTACAATCACTACTTGTCTTATCTATGTTCTACAGCCCTTTACAGCACAGTACTTTGAAAGGTCTGTGCACAACCTGAAACCTTGTATAAATTGTGTCATATATTTATACACCTATATTGTTTTAGAAAAGAGTCCGAAACTTTCCTGAGCCACTCAGTGGAAACTGTATCCCCAAACTGTGTCCCTAAGAAACTTCTGATTTGTAAATCTCTTTATGATACTTTCTAGCTCAAAGTATCTGTATCAGTCTGAGGTAAATTAAGGTTTTGTACATGAAGAGAGTTCAGAGGCACAACTGACATTTCTGTCCAAAACTGTGGTGTCATGGAAAGAGAATGGAAGATTCTAAGTCCTCATTTACTCTGTCTTGTCATTCAAAAACCAGAAGCTAATTCCTGCCTGTGTTATTATATGAATCAAATGTGATAATATGGATGAAAGCACTCTAGAAGAATATAAAGTATCCTTCAAAAGTATGATATTAGCAGTGAGATATTAATATATCAAGTCGTTTTACTAGTTGTCAACTGAGAAAAAGAGCAAATTGCAAACTCCATCAGCAAAATTTAGAAGCGTTGTTTTTTCATCCTTCAGTACCTGTAGTTAACACTTACATTAAATTTCCTTGGTTTTAATGAGGAATGGTTGCAAATACAGCTTACAGGATTCAGAAAGCATCACCAGCCTGTAAACTGATAAATAGAACTTACTGTTACTACTCTAGGCAACAGTGCTCCTTTATCCCATTGGTCAGTGGCTCTAAAAGAATGGTTCAGGACCAGCAGCATGAGCATCATCTGAGAATATGTTAGAAATGCAAATTCTCAAGCCAGACCCCTTACTTGGTCAGAAATGTTTGGGATTGGCCCCAAAATCTGCCCTTTAACAAGGGAATTCTGAGCCATAAGTGATTATCCCAGGTCAGACCTCCTAGGCTAACCTGCGGCCACGGGTACTCAGATGTTACTGGTGGAGGAGCTACTACTGTTCTTCCCAAGATCATGTCTCGGAGGCGATGTAGAATGAAGCCAGCAGACAAGAGTACAGAGCAACCAGCAAAACTTTTAAAAAGGCATGAAAAGGAAAGAAAGAGACTCTCGCTAATCAGCAGGTGCTCCAGGGGAGAATGCCTTTAGGGCTGCAATGTCTAGGGTTTATGAGCACAAAAACTGAGTAAATACATGCAAGCGGCTGGGAGTTGTTGCTAAGGCCTGTCGCTAGGGCTGAGATGAGATCAGACAACTCACTTGTTTCTCTGGCTAAATTTTCCCAGATGTCCAGGACGAGGCTTCTTGTTTACTGTGAAGCCTTGACCCCAGTTTCCTTCTGCATGTGCCTTACTGAGACCTTGAGTTCAATCTGCCTTCAACCCACTTACATGTGCCTCAAAGAGAATGGCAGAACTCCAGTAACAAGGGAGAGTAGTATCTAGTCTAATCCCTGAAAGACTGGTGTCAGCAAAGGTTGGACTGGTAGATACCAGTCTTAACGGCCATGGTAGGTGTGGCCCAAAATATGCTCAAATAGGCCTGTTTTGTATAATGCCCATGTTAGGTTTTACTGGTTTGAAAAAGAATATATGGCCTTCTTTCCAGAAATATAACTCTCCCGAGATTCAGAAAGTGTACATACCTTTGGTACCCTTGTCAGCCAAAGAGTTAGAGTAATGCAAAATTAAACCATACATATGTAAAAATCACCTCTGTGGTAAGCTTTCTTCTCTGAACCTTGAAGTTAGGGAACAACAAATATGAAAATGACTAATGGTTACTGAACATTTATCATATTCTTAGTGCTGTTGTAAATGGTTTTTATGTATTAATGGTGCTATTTTTAGCTATTCACTATACCAACTCCTTTCCTGGGCTCTGAATATATAACTGCCCTCAAGAAGCTCACACAGCAATGAGGAAAAATCAGAAGAAACAAGCCTATTACTGTTTCAGTGAGAAGGGCTATAGATCAAGTTCAGGGTATTTTCAGAGGCCTAATGTAAATAAAGTTTTCTCAGAGAAGGAAATGCCTACATTTAGAAATATGAAGGGTGAGAGGAACTGGTCATTTTAAAGGGGGGCAAAACTGGATGTAGGGAACTTGTATTCTGTATTCCAGGTCCCACAGCAAGTAAGGGGTAGTGTTAGGATTTGAGTTCAGGTCAGTCCCATTCTGAAGGCCTTGCTTTTAGCCCCAAAGTCTAGGGCAGAAAATAGTGTTTATCAAGCCTGTCAATTCTGATAAATTGGTAGTGGCTTCCAGGAATGCTAATGATATGGACTCTGAGGCCTCAAGTGGGCTAAATTGGAAAGGATGCCATGATCAGTTAGTGATGTCTGCCTTGGGTACAGAATAGGAAAGTATATGTGCCATGCATTTGCTGACCCTGCACTACAGAGTGCTGCCTCCAGGACTTAGAACACAGAGCAACAGACCTGCAGAGCTGTTTCACATTTGTGTAAGATTGTGTCTGACTTCAAGTCACTTAGATTATATGTTATTAGGATGTAGTAAGTGACAGCTCAGGATGTTATGAGCTGATGGAGCATTCAGTGAGAAAGGGAATAAAGTTCTCTTCAAAATGTGAAGATATTGATTACATATAACTGATAAACCACAATAAATAATCAATCTTATTAACCTCCTAAACTTCAAAATTTGTAGGGTAGATGAGTTTTCATTATTTACCTCTGTTACTTCCTTCAACATGGAGAGTGCCATCAATGCCACAGAAAATGGCATTGTTTGCAAGTAATGGGATCCATATGTGTCAAATCAGCTCCATCATGCCCAGGGGAAACTTAAATTTAGAAATTCCACCCAAAAGTATACATTCAACACACCTAATGTTTCATCTGTGGAGTAGTTTGCAAGTTGATAATAGGG
Source organism: Manis javanica (assembly GCF_040802235.1). Lineage (NCBI taxonomy): Eukaryota > Metazoa > Chordata > Mammalia > Pholidota > Manidae > Manis > Manis javanica. Next base: position 5,515,972 of record NC_133156.1, read on the forward strand.
AGATTAAGAATGTAGCTCTTCACGGCAAAGATGATTGTAAGTTAGTGCCAGTCTGTTTCCCTCATGGTTTATGGAGTCAGTATGATAGAGGATGAGATCTTTGAATACTAATTAAATGTCATTTCCTCAGTATATTTATTAAGTCAATGTATAGATTGAAATAATCATAACAATATCAAATAGTTCCTAATAATCAAAAGGAAACAAGTAGGTACCATCAAGTCAGGCAACAGTAGTTCATTACTTTTTCACTTCGCCCTGTCTCACCATCACATTTAGCTGTTACAAGCACTTTTCATCCTCAACATGAACTTTTTTTAAATGACTCATGTATTGGAAATAGAGATCCAAGGGAGATGACTGCCCCAAAGTCCCTCGGCAGAGCTGTTTGTCATCCGGACACTTCTCCCAGGAAAGGCTGTGCTCTGAATGATCGTCTCTCACTGACATGACTGGAACAGCCAACATGCCCCCATTTTCAGAGCCTCACTTTGTGGATAAAGCAGCCTTGGCTGCCATCATCTGAAGAAGCAGGCCATGAGGACATGCACCTCAGCAGGCCCCCGGCCCAGAGCCATGCCTGCTATTGAGCTCCTCTAAAGCCCCACCCTCAGCATCAGAAACCAGCTTCTCACTGATCCTGCTCCCCCAAGACATTTTCATCAGAGATGATGGGGGAGCTTATCACCTGGAGGCTTGTTTGCATGACCTTCCTTTGGAAGACAAGACCTGACTGTGCCAGGAATCAAAACATTTCTCTGGCCAAGTCACACTCACCAGTACAGAATTATCTCGATTCATTTTAAATTTTAAATATTATCTGAAACCTCAACAGGGGGAAAAGAACCTGATAGTAGCCTGTAGAGAAAAGTCTCTGGGCACAGGCTGATAAGGACTTTACCTTTTCTCATCCCTTCCCGATTAGATAACCACATCAAAAATGGTAAGAAATGGCCTCCATATACAGGGACATGTATCTTAATATCTTCTGTGTACCAACTCCATCATGAAAAAGTTGTTCTGGAGTTCAGCATATGAGGACTCCAGTTTAGATGACATGTTTAGTGGAAAGAAGAAGAGAACAATTTAAAGGTTTGCATTAAATACATTCAAGACCCAGAAGCTTCTCCTTTGCAGATCTCCTGATCCATTCATACAGCCGAGAAATACCAGGTCCATTCAGAGAAACTCCCTTGCTGGCTGTGCAATTTATTTATGCCTGTCACCCCTGGAAGGCTTCTGATATTCAACCCTCACACTTCTCTATTCCTTGAGCAGTGCTGGTGCTGAAACTCGCTCTGTGATCTCACTTGTCTCAGCCATTCTCTACTTCCAGTACGTGGATATTTTCTCCTCCACTCCATGGAGACACACATAGCCCAGTGCTCTGGGTGGAGACCATGGCTGCTGGTAAAGATGAGATCTGGTTTCCATGCCAACTTCTGCCTTGACACAGTATCCAGTTTTGGAGCAGACTCCTTTCCAATTACCCAGCATCAATGTCGGATGAGATGATCTCGAAGGAGCCTTCCCAGCCCTAATATTCTAGGAATTAATGGGAGCCGAAATTCTTGGCTCACTGGGTTCAGTGTCACCAGCATTTGCCAACTGCCTTCCTCTCTGACTTCAAGCACCATACTGGGCGCTGCAGGGGAGATGCTGCTATCAGAGCTCTCCTTCTCATACCACAGCACTCACAGACAGAGGAGAGCAGGACAAGAAAAACAAGTTTGCAGATACCACCAGGGCACATCAGAGCACACTGTGCACTGTTAGCTAAGTACAAATGATTATAGGGCCTGAAAGAGGCAGAAATTGCATCTATTTACAAAAGTCAGACTAATGCTTCCCAGAATTGTAGATAAGCCTTGGCAGGGAGAATTCAAACAGGACACAGTGCAGTTTCTACATCAACATTTACTGAGCAGTTATTTTATGCCAGCCATTGTTCTAAGCACTTTGCATAACAGCTCATCTACTCCTCTCAGTCTTTTGAGATTGAGACTATGATTATTTCCATTCTGCATATGAAGAAACTGAGGCATATACTGTATAAGTAACAGGCTTAAACTCGTATCACAAGCAAGTAGCAAATGCCAGGATTCAAACCTAGGAGATCAGGTGCCCACGTCCACATCAGTCTGGAGGCTCCACAGACTCTCACATATGGAAAGTCACTGAACCTGGAGAATGGAGAGTGGAGAAGACCAGATACCATAGATGAGCTCTGAAGCCTGCACAAGTCTCTTCATGCCCTGGACCTGCCAGTTTCTTATATGTGAAATAACAGCAATAACTTGCCTCATTGGGTTGTTATGACCACTCAGCAAAATGGTAGGTATAAAATACTTTTTAAGTGATACAAAACCCTGCAGAATTTTTAATAATTGAAGAGAGCAGAAGAAGCAGCATGAACAAAAGTCCTGAGGGGGGACGTACAAGGCATACCTAGGCACATATTTAGGGCACAGTGATGGTCCAGCATGCTCCATGAGTAAGTGCTCCCTGGTAGACTGGGGTGAGGGTCTCTTGCCCACAGTTGCACCTTGGGTGTTTACCACCTAAGATCTCATTTCATTTCATCTTTATCAGCTGTGGTAGGGCTGACTCTGCCCTCTCAGTGTGGAGAATGGCACGGAGAGCCGATTTTCCTTGTGTTTTGTACTGCTGGAGCTCACGCCAGAATGCCAGCACAATTCTCATCAGCATTTGAGGTAAGTGGTAGCATTTGGACACAAGGACGAGGCCCCTAACCCTCAGTGCTAACATAGACCCTGGCACATTAGTTTCAGCAAAATTACCTCATGTATGAGTGACACCCAGGGAGGGTTCAAGTGGAGTGGAAATTTGTCTGCATAAAGAAATCAACTCATCTCAGCAATGTCTGTGTAGCAAGACGTGTCAACGTCATTTTCTCCAGACCAGGTAAAGCAACATCTTCAGATGATTCTTAGGTTACCACGGGGACTGGTGGGAAGGATAATGGGTTCACAGTGCTTGAATCCAAGAAAAGGGCAGTAGCTCAAGGGAGACACACTGGACTGAGATCAGAAGACCTGACTTTGAGCCCCAGTTTGGCTGATTGACTTTGGAGACATCATTTCGCTTCTTTGAGCTTCGGTTTTCTTTAAAATGGCACAATTGATAAAGATGCTCTCTAAAGCACCTTCATTTCTGAAAGCCTAAACACATGCAAGTTATTTTTAAGCAGAAATCTAAGTACAGCTATTCTTAGGTTCTCACTAGAAGCTACATGTGATTTCGCATTTCCTACTAACTGCAGAGGTAAAATTTTCAGCCACACATTGCTCTTGTCTTTCTTCATGGCCAGATGATGCTGTTTACAAAACAACAAGACCACAAGTAAGCAACTATAGCAGCAGACAATGTAGTGAGGAATGTGCTAAGAACATATTAAATGCATTGAATTCTCAGAGCAGTCCCGCTGGATGGTGCTAATATTATTTCTGTAATATAGATGAAGAAGCAAAGGCTTATTAAAGAGTTACTAATTACCTTGCCCAAGGGACAGAGCAGGTAAGTGAACCCAGCTTGTCTACCCTCAAGCCCCGTGCTCATAACCACTTGTACGTCCAGCCAGGAGAGAACACAGATACGTGAACCTAAGTGTCCCAGCTTTCCCTCTCTCCCCTGAGAAATGATTGCTAAAGACTTTTTCATAGGGATCACAGCCTCTCTTTCCCAGAGAGAAAGAAGCCACAAACTCCTAAGTCAGAGAACGGCACAAGCTATTCTCTCCCTAAAGTGCACTCCAATGGCGGGAAAATAGACAGGCCTGCATTGGAGGAGAGAGGACCACAGGAACAAGAGTGGCATAAGAAAAGGGCTGTTGCCCCACCTCCTCAGTCATCTGAGAGTTAGTCCACACTTGAGCCCCTGACCCTTCCTGGCATTGCTCAATGCCCCTTACCAGGGAATGGGCACAGGGAAAGCATACCAGGAGTACATGGCAGGCGAGAGAGCAGACAGAGCAGAGCGTCCAGCTGCATGCAGCAGCCTCACTTAGAAAGCATCTGTTCCCAAAGCACTAGTAAGTGCCAGGTGCACAGAAAGATCCCCGAGATACAGCTCCTGTTCATAAAGGACAGGCTCACTGGATGGACAGGAGACAAATCCACGCATGGATAGCATTAATGCAAGATGTTAGGTGCCATAATGAAAGTCTAAGCAACTTGTTCTGGGTGCAGAGCAGAGGGAGTGCAAGCTAAGTGTGTTCATGGAAGTAGAAGCTCAGAGGTTTGGGAGTCCCGAGCGGGAAGGGCCGATTCTGACTGGGCCCTCGCAGAGCCATGGGGTCTGAGTGGGGTCCTGAAGGACTTGGAATGAGGGCAAATTGCCCCAGTGAAATGCTCCTCATCAGAGGTTAGTGGGTGTAAAGAGCCAAATCAGGTTGCCTGTGTTTGCCTTTTTGAAGGCAGGATAGCTCCAAGCATGGAGATGAAGTTCAGATCGACCTAGTTTTGATTCTCAGATCTGCCATGTCTTTAACCTCAGTATCTTAATCTGTGAATGGAGATACTAGTACCCTCTTCATGGGATCATGGGGATTGATGAAATAAATGCATATACTTACGAATGTAGATGCTTAGTAAATGCTCCGTAAATGATGGCTTTTACTATCTGTATTAAACTACTGCAGTGAACATTATCTAGCTCCTCTGGGTAACATCTGAGCCTGACCAGCCACTGTTGGATGGTAGATAATGTAAACAATTAACTAAATGCACCTGCATATTCATCTGCTTATGCCTTTGTCACATTTTCATTTTCCCCTCTCCTCAGATCCTTGCACAGCCCACACTTTGCCTAATCTTGAATCATAGTTTTGTTTTCTATGTTTTGTGCTGTTCAGTTTTCTTGTCTGTACAATAGACTAAATCATTGGGTTTTTTCTGCCTTCTTCTTCACACAGTAAGGTCCTACCCTGGAGGGTGCATTCTCTGTAGTATTTTCAGACGCAGTAGTGAAGGCACAGGAGCCATTATTGCAGTCAGCTCCTCAGATAGACTCCTGTCTGGTCACAGCCCAGCTTCGCTACTACTCATCCTCAGCAGCTGAGAGTCATCAGAAAATGCTGGCACTGCAGGGAACCACAGCCAGATGTTCTGTTTCACCAGTGAGGACATCAAGGCCAGAGACAGGAAGAGACTTAGGAAGCTCATGCAGGGAGGGAGGGAGGCAGGGCAGACCTGTGCACCAGACCCCAAGTTTGGGGACTCAGGCCGGTGTGCCCTGAACGGCCACCCATGATGTTTCTGCCTTTGCTCTGCACACTTGGGCTCTCTGAGGTCAAAGATGCAGTTCCTTCCCTCCCTCTGCGCTTTGGGTAAAGCTGGAAGTGGCAGGCCTCCTGGATGTCCCGCTCCCACAGGGCAGCCTCAGGAGGCCTTCCCAGCGCCATGTACTGACTTGGGGCCTTCGCAGCTCAGAGCCCACATGACAGCCAGTGAGGTGAGAAGATTGAAAACACTTCAAACTGTCCTGGCTGCAGAGAAGCGAGACGAAGGCAGTTAGGAGACGTCTGTGATGATCGGCACTAGAAAGGCTGATGAAAACGAGGTGGCTTCCAGGCTGTCCTTCCGCCACCCCTGAGACCCAGGCATGCGCACTGCCGCTCTCACCGGCAGCTCCAGTGGTCTGTGGCAGTGTCCCGGTTGGAATGGATTCCGGAGCTGCACCTGGGCCCCAGGGAAAGCATGCTAGGAGATGATGGCAGTGTCTGCCCTGCTTTCCCTCTTGAGAAGGAATTTCCCTTTCCTCTGAGTATACAGAGCCTGCTGTACTACCATGGAATGTATTTCATTTTCTCTTTATAGTTTTTATTACTAGTTCATGAGCCTGTCTCCCTCACCACATCGGAATGTCCTTCTTAAAGGCAGGTCCCTGGTTCTTGTTTTCCCCATCACATATAATATGTTGAATTAATATGTTGATGACCCAGTGAATATTGTTCTATCAGATGTGTTGCAAAGAAACTTAAATAGTAAGAACTCACGTTGTGGAATTAGACACATGTACACTTGAATTCTAGCTCTGCCATTATTGGCTCTATGACCTCCACCTAACTGTGCCTCAGTCCTTTTACAAAATCATTATCATCATCATAATTATAACTGTGGTATCCTGTAGGGCTGTTACAGAGATTTAAAAAGTTAATGAATATAAAATATGTAGTCTAGTTCCTAACATCAAAGGGCTCCATAGATGCAAGCGACTATCAGTGATATTAGATATAATAACTATTTTCTTCTTCATCATCATCATTGTGATTTGTTGCCCTGTCACCATGCTGGTAACCCAAATCCCCATGCTCAGGCAGCCCTTAATCATCCCTTAGATGTAAGAGGCATACATGCAAAGGAATAAGTTAAAGGGGAAAAAAGCCTAATGTTTATTATTATGTGGTTATTGCACCAAACCACCAGCGTGGGCTTCTGTGCACTGGAGAACCCGTGAGAGCTCCTTCCTCGCAGCCCCTGCCTAATCTCGTCCCTCTGGATCTTGGCACTACGGGGACCAGAAAAGACCAACCCAACACAACTGGGGGACAGAAGGGGACAGAAGTTTTGCCCTATGTCTCAAATAAGGCAGATCCAAGCTTTCCGCCTCATATCTTCAGAATGGAGGTTTCTCCTAAGCATGCCCCTAGCCACCCCAGGCTTGCACAGCATCCCAAAGAAACAGATCCAGCAGAGATCCCACAGCTCTTGCATCATGGCCCATGTCTGCCTAGGAGGAGGCCCTGGGGGGAAAGGGTAATCCTAAACTGACAAATGGCCCCAGGTGGGAGGTCCATCTTACACAGGCTCCTAGCTGCCCCAGGCTGCTGCCAGGAGGGTGGGTGTCCTTGTGGCTGTGGTGGCGGCTGTTTGGTGTGTGGGTGTGAGGGTGGTCAATAATGCAGTGCTCTAAAGTGCATGTGGAATGTATGGAGAAAATCAAAACTTGAAATATAGAAATGTTACTGGTAATGTGGTTAGTGGTAACAGAATTTTGATCTGGAAATGACCACACTTGCGTATAGTCCAGTTGAGCCAACAGAAGTCTTCACTTAAGGAGGGAAACAGCCCGCTCCCTTGTTTATTCACCTACCTGGCAATGATGGTACCTCTCGAAGCCAAGGAATGTGCTAGGTGCTGGGGAGACTGCTGAAAAAAAAACAGAAGGAGGCCTTTCCCACAAATGTACAGCCTAAAAGAGGGACAGAGAATCAACAAGCCAACAATCGACTAGAGGCAGTCAAGTCTCTCACAACCATCGTCCATTCAGCCAGCCCTTTGCATTGACCTGCATTCTCCGTTCTCTCTGTAAACACCCCAGCTGACACCCTGGGGAGCTGAGAGCTCATGGACAGAGGAAGCTTCTCTTATGAGCCCAGATATTTCTGCTCACATCAACTTTGTTGTAGGAGTAGTACAATCAATCGTGTTTGTTTCCAAGCCTATTTATACTTTGGTGTTGTTATTATATTTGGGCAATGTAACATTTAAAAATAGGTATCCTGTTGAAATGTGAGTGCAAAACAGTTTTATTTCTTTGTAAATTAAGTTAAATACTTTCAAAAGCTTCAAAGATGAATCATGGAAAACACTGTAATGTTAGGTATAGGCAAGACAACTATAAAAGCTTGGGGGGAAAATGCACAGAAATTTTCCACTTACATTTGTCTTCTGTATCTTCAAATTTCCACTACATCAGAAGCTTGAGAAATGCATGTGCACTTAGGTGTTTTAAGCTAAAAGAAAATACCTGCTATGAATCATTTTCTTGTGGTTCTCCATTTTAATCATCTTTTTCAAATAGTCTAATTGCAGTCCCTGTCGCATCAGATAAAAGGGCTCCTACTGTAATCATGACTTCAGTGAAGCATTGTGAAGGGCACAAGCTGAATGCGGTGACAGAGAGCACAGGATGGCCTGCTTAGGCTGGGCCTTCAGAGGCGGGAAGGACCACACAGAACTGGGAGAGGGGAGCTCCAGGTGGAGGCTGAGCGAGGGGAGGTCCTGGTGCGGGAGGAGCTGTGACCAGGGATGGAGGATGGGAAACGAGGAATGGAGTCCTTGGCCCCACAGGGCTCAGACAATTCAGACCCTTCTGGGTCACACAGAGGAGTTTAAACTCTTCCCAGCATGATGAGAAGCCTGTGAGGGGTCAGGGATGTGTTAGGATAGGATCTGATTTCCATTTTCAAAAGAACATTTGGCTGCTCTGTGAAGAATGGGTGAGGGTGGGCAAGGTGGAGGCAGAGAGAGTGAGGGAGAAAGTGGGAAAGCCCAGCAAGCACATGTGACGAGCAGTGACGGAGCCCTCGGCCTGGGGGCAGCAGGGACTGCGAGTGGGAGTAACAGATGTATTTCTGACATCTTTGGAAGAACTTATATCCAGGATTTTTTGGTCAATCAGTCAGCATGATGAAACTTACAGCTAATTTTTGAGAGGCATTTGGGATCTGGTAGAGAAAAACCCTACCAAAAGTCAAGTAACTTAGCTTTCTCTTTCTAGTTTGATACACATTGACTATGCTCTTCAGAGCAAGCCTCTTAATCACAGGATGCTCATCTGGATAAAAGGAAAAACAATATCCTGTCCTGTCCATCTCAGATTTGGGTTTTACAATTTGAAGAAAATGAGGGCTTTAGTGAATTTAGGACTGGGGCCCTCACAGCTAGTAAGGCAAGTATTAGTACCCTCACTTCCTAGGTTAGCAAACCAAAACTTATGCAACAGTTATTGCACATCTACTATATCAAGACCAGGGCTAGGCTATGAGATCCAAAGGACAAATCAGCGCCAGCCCCTGCCCTGAGGAAGCTCACAGTCTGAGAAAGAAGACAGACAGAAAAATGTTAAATTACAGAATATCAAGGTAAGTACTAAGAAAGTACATGAGAAACTTAGAAGAGGAAGGAATTTTTTTCTGGAAAGGTTGGAAGACTACCCATCTGCTGGACATCTTGAAGGATGGAGAGTTTTCCAGGTACGGAGGGGCATTTTTGAGGGCTGTGTGCAGAGGCATGGAGACCTGGAAGGAAATGGTTTATCTCACGCAACAGAGTGGCGGGGCTTCTGGTGTTCAGTGGACTGTCAGGAAATGAGGCTGGAAAGGTGAACGGGTGCCAGAGAGGCTCACCCCCACAGAGCTCCTGGGTGCATTATGCCAGAGCAGGAAAGTTAGCACGTCAGCTTTCCACTGGAGCTTTCCTCACATGCCCTCACCAGTCCCACCTTATATTTATGCCTGTGCCTTCCACTCCTTACTTCCTTGCTTACTGCTTTCCCCAGGATTAGTTTGAATCTCAGCCTTTCCCCCACAAGCCTGCTCCTGGCACTCTTAATTTTAGAGGGGATGTAACAAAGAGAACAGCCCTGGAGAGTGAGAACACTCTCCTTCTCAGAGTTTCTTCCAGAATTCAAGGAGCCTGTACTGCTTCTTAGCCCAAATAGTTTCATCCCCAAAAAAGTAATTCAAATTATGGTACAAAGGAAACTAAATATCAGGGTAGTAGGGGGGTGAGGGTTCCTGTGCAGGAAGCAGCTGGGCTTTTGCTGCACAGTCTCAGTCGGTGGAAACTGTCTGGGACACCCGAGTTCCAGGCCCTATACTGAACAGCATACTTTTATGTCTCAACTTTCCCATCTGGAAAGCTGAGAGGTAAGAAAACGTGTACTTTTAGAGTGGGAAGAAACTTACCACTAAGTGAATCTCACTTGTTTTGACAAATGAGGAAATGAACTCCAAAGAGGGAAAATAACTAGCCTAAGGTCATACAGAGAACCAGCAGCTGTTTGTCAGTCATTCATTCACTCATTCATTTGGCAACTGTGTTCTGGTGCCCCCCATGAGCCCGCCCTGTGCTAGGTGCTAGGGCTACATAAATAGACAAAATAGTCACCATCCATGCCTTATTGTGTAAATGAAATTGCACAAATAAATGAAATCCCAGCAGGATAATTAAGACAGAGCTCAGCTAAGGTGGAAATAAACAGATACTGTATAGAGAATAAAAGGGCAGGAGGTATACTTTAGAGAAAGCCTCTCTGAAGAGAGAACACGGAAACAAACCTGAAGGAGTCCACCACTTAAAGAGGGTTGGAGGACATTTTTAGGGGAGAACAGCATGTGAAAAGTCCCCAAGGCAAGAAAGTCTGGACTGTCCTGCAGAGTAAGAGAGAAACCAGCATGAAGCCAAGGCCAGAGGCACGCCCTGGGGGCACACGCAACATGCAGCCCAATTTTCTTGGAGCTCCCACCGGACTCCTGAGTGCTCTTCGGCTCCTTGCTGGAAAGGAAAGGCAAGCACGTGATCTTGGCAAGACCTAGGGCTATATTCCTTTGTCTTAAATGCAGTATTGTCAACATACTTTGCTGACACCATGGATAAGAAGAGGGGAAAAGAAAGTAAGTCTGCTTTTCTTCTGTATCCACCCCTCCATGCAGTTAATGTTGAGCTCAAGAAATTAGCCAAGGGAAGGAGTTAGGAGTAAATTCAGAGAGCAGGAAAGGGGGGTTTGGTTCCCGAGTTAGTTGTATGGCTTTGAGATCTGGAGCCTCTTGTCTTCTGTGGCCTAGTTTCAGCCTTCACCGTCATCCTCACCTCTTCAGTGGGTACACCCTTGCTGGAGAATGAGTTTCACAGACTTAGGGCACCCATGGGTTGCCATCTTCAGGTGCTGGTAAAACTGCCTTGACTGACAGGTGGAAATCAAGTTCACAAGTATGCACTTCAATGTAGGCTTGCCTCTTGGCTTAGGAAAACCCATTTATATGTATGACTTACATAGGAAAAGAACAGAAAAGAAACAAAATATCTTTTTTTTTCTCCCATTCAGGGAACAGAATCAAGACAGCCAAAGGGAGAGTCTGGCTTCATTTCATAAATGATGTACCTGGTATTCCTTGCAGTGATGGTTCACTTATGAACCAGAAGTTGCCTTATGATGTAGGCAGAGGAAGTATGGGCTCATGACTCGCCGGAGGCAGAGGAAGCGATAAGGTTAATCTCTCCGACAGCCTCCTTCCCCTTGCTAGTGGCCTTGCTTATATTCATCTCCCACCAGCTGGTTAGTGTGCTAGCTCCCAGAGCCTGCATGGAGGCAGAAATATTTAGATGTAGTCTCTAGCTGAACTCTTCAGCGAACCCCACCTCCTATCCCCAGGTAAGGCTGAGTGAGCACTTACCCCAGCCCTGGACTACAGCCTTAACCTCAACCCTGGAACCCAACTCAAGAATGGCCCTGACCTCATTCTCAATTTCAGGCCCTGATTTGTCCAAACAAAGTCCCTCCCCATAGCCCCAAACTGAGCCTCAAACCCAGCATCCTGACTAAGCCCCTGTGTGACTAAGCAGAGCTTTGGCCTTTAAGGGTCTAGCCACAGTGTTGTGAGTCCCCTGACATATCCACTTTTTAAACAAACCTCTGAAAGCACCTGCTCTCTCAGGGCTGGGGTCTCCCTTGGCATCCCATGAGAGTGGCCCTTAGCTGCAAGGCAGTGTGACAGCTTCCTAGAGTCCAAGGCTGCCCCGTGCAGAGGAGAGGAAGCCTGGAGCTCAGACCACACCACCAACTTGCTGTGTTGATGTCTGTGTGTCAGCACTTCAGTTGGAGTCTGTCTGTGGGCTTTGAGCCCCACTGTCTCTTATACAGGAGCCAGTAAGCAGTGGCCTGTCAAACTGGGATGACATCGATTGACTTTGACCCTCTCAGGGTTCTTTTCCCCACCCTCCTCACACTGTGAATAACCAGTTACCACTGAGAACCACAAGATGTGAAAAAGTAAGATGGGTTCACACCTGTTGCCATCATTCCCCAGCCGCACGATCCTTGGTTCCTCACTTGTATATGGACTCCAGGGCCATCATTCCTGCCCTACCTACCTTACTGGGTATTCACAAGAGAAAATGCATGCGAGAGAATTGAAAAGTATATAAAATACCATAAGTGAACATCACTTCTCCCAAAATGCCAGCATTTCATCCGACTTGTTATCCAATAGCAGAAGAGCATAGAGAAGGAGCTGGCAAACTAGAGCCCCCAGTTTTTGTAAACAAGGTTTTATGCTGTAAATAAAATTTCACACTCATTCGTTTACCTTGCCTTTTGGCTGCTTTTGCACTGCAAAAGTAGCATTGACTAGTTGCAGGAGAGACCATGTGGCCCTGAGAGCCTAGGATATTTACTGTTTGGCCCTTGGCAGAAAAAGTTTGCTGACACATGTCAGAGAGGGACAGAGCAATGGTTTTGAAGTGGAATGTCTGTGTTTAGATTCTGAATCTTCTCCTTAATTGCTTTATGATCTTGGGAAAGTTGAGTGGTTTCAGTCTTCTCTCTATTAATGGGGAATAGTGACTGCATCCCTCCTCCTTACTATCAAATTAGTAGTAAATGAGTAATTTGTGGAAAGCACTTAGCATAGTACCTGGCACACAGCAAGTGCTCCGTGTTGGCTACTAGTATTATCCAGGGATGAAAGCTCTGGCTTGTGTTGCTAGATTTTCAGGGGACAGAGTAGCTAGTTCAAGGCATAGCCATAGAGTGGGACAGGCCTGGACTTATCCCAGCTTTGTCACTACCATATGAGTGACTTTTGGAAGATTAATTAATCTCCCTGAACTTAAGTTTCCTCATGCATGAAGCAGCAAAAAAATATTGGGTTGCTGTGCAGAGTGAATGATAAAATGCCTGTGAAATGCCTAGAAGAGAATTTGGCACATAGCAAACACTTGATAGGAGACATAACTATAATAATAAATTAGAATAAGAATAGCATTTTACCCAAATAGTGCCAGCCACCCAAAATAGGTTGGGAGGGGGAAGTCTACGACAGACCAAAGACAGGTGAGGTAGGGGGCTCTGACTGTGGCTAGTGATAACCTTGGCACCAGGCTTTGCATATTCCAAGCACATGTAAATTAAATAGCTTTAAAGTAGGATTGGCCAGACAGCTGTTCAGAGGCTTTTCACTAGGCCAATCGGCCCTCAAGACCTTTTTAGCACTAACGATCTATGATCCTGTGATTGTTCTTGGGTTAAGTGACAAGCCCAGGAGGAGAGCACACATATATATGTGTGTGTCAAAGAGCCTCTTCCCATAATTACTACTTCGGTGCATAGTGATGCTAAGCAGTTTTCTGTGCAGGGTAAAAATGCTCTCATTTTTAACCCACTCAGCATCCTAAAGGTTGGGTTATGTAACGGGGTGTGAACCTTCTTGCCTAGGTAGCACCAGCGAAGGAGACTAGGTGTTGTGGGTGAACTACATTAAGGCGGGCTTGGTTTCAGGTGCCAGCCTAAGAGGATAGCTCTCATTCCTTGTTGGCCTAAGATAACAGTGAGTGCCAAAGTTCAGTGGGCTCAGGTCTGGTGGGGGGTGACAGGTATTGTATAATCCCCCCAAGCTCATGGTTGCTAGATGGTCAACCTAATTTAGAAAACTATGAAAAAAGTAGCATCACAAAGCTGTTGTGTTTATTCCATACCCAACCCTGTACAGAGTACTTAGATACCAAGAAAAATGGTAGAGTTGGAGGGCCTCTGCCTTCCAGGGAGCTTACATCTTAATTGTGAGTGAAAAGATATAAAGCCACTTGATGATATAAAAGGAAAATAATGAGTCCAACCAATGCAAGAAAAGCCTTGGAGGCAAGATGAAGTCAATTGTCAAGAATAGTATCAATTGATTAATATAGATTAAAAGACCTATGTTCATTTATTCATTCTTTCATTCACTCATGTACCGAAGATACTGTGTAGTCCTTGGGTGATGCCCTCAAGGAATTATAATCCCTTGATTAACATAAGCTTTATGAGGGCAGAGGTATTATCTGTCTTATTTACCACTCTACTCCACAGTGTCCAACCCATGGCAGACAATGACTGAATTAGTTACAGTTCCTTCCCTAATCTAGGTGTTTAGATGTATGTGCCATCTATGGAGTTCCCAACATGGTCTTAGACTTTGACTTATAAAATATCAGCAAACAAATTTAGTAGACATCTGTTGCTTTGATATGCTCACCATCCATCCCCTCTCTGTTCACAGCACCTATATTGTCCTTTGGCCACCTTCTTTAGAAGACAGTTGGCCAGTTGCTATGCCTTCCCTGGACCAAGGGGTGAGCCAAGCCCTGAGCAAGTCCAGTCCTGGGCTGTACGGAACAGTCACCACAAATGGCTGGAGCAATGGTGACATTTGAAGAGACTGTCCCTAGAATCCCAGATTCCTAGACTTCAGCAATTTCTATCTTCTTTCCTTTCCAGCAAACTTCTTTTTATCTTACGTTAGCCTGCATTGATTTCTGTTCTTGCAAGCAAAGAACTCAAACTAATAAAGCATGCATGCTAGATAAAAGATTGATAAGCAGCACAAATATCTGTGGGCATTTAAAGGAAAGATAGAGGCCTTCAGACTATAGCCAGGAAAGGTGGAGCATAGGAGCATCATGGAGGACATAGCATTTGCCCTAAACCTTTTAAGAAGGGAATGGATGTGGAGAGGAAACGGGGAAAGCGGGCCATGCAGGCTGGAGTAAGAGCATGAATGAAGGCCTAGGATCTGTATTAAGCCCACAAACATCCGAGCAAAAGCAGCATTCACACCGGAACCCAGGAAACTCGATCATCCCATGTTTGTAGTCCTGTTACACTGAAGTTACAGATGTTCCGTCCCCGCTTTCCAGAGTCAGAACAACCTTCCCCTCCACTGTGTCCCTCCTCCACTGTGTCCCTCCTCCGCTGGCTTGAACTGTAGGATGTTAGAGCTGAAGGGTCTGGTGACAACATTCTCAGACCAAGGTGATGTCCTAGGGCTCAGCAGGCACCCAGTCCCCACCGGAAGCACCATGAACCTTTCAGCGCGTCAAGTTTACTCAGAGGGTTTGTTCGGTCTGCTGTTCTTCACACTCGTCTCTGCTGCTCTCCTCCTTTCTCCAGTGCCACACCCACACTGGCCCTCTCTCTGTTCCTCAGGCGCATCACTCTTTTCCTGAGCCTTGTTCAGAGCCTTGGTGTTTTCTGTTCTTCCGCCTGAAACTTTCTTTGGGCCTTTGTCTGGCCAGCCCCTTCCTATGGCTCATTCCTCAGTTCCAATGTTAGTGCTGCAGAGAGGGTCTCCCTGGCCATCTTATCCAAAACAGCCCTGCCGGTCCCTCGCACATCACTCCATGTTCCTTCCCTCACAGCAATTACAGTATCCAAGATGATCTTACTGATGTGTCCATCACCTCTGCCCCTCTCTAGACTCTGAGCTCCGTGATGTCATGGACTTGTCTTCATATCCAGTGTTGTGGCTCCCGGCACCACCTTGCTGCCTGACACATACTATGTGCTCAGTAGATATTTGTTGCCTGGGTGGATGAGTAAGTAGACAGATAGAAGAAACACTGAGGAAAGGGAAAGAAAATTCCTATCTCCAAAACTACATATTCCCAGTGAGTATAAAAGTTTTATTAGAAGAGTCCCAACAAAAAGAAAAAGGGTTGAGAAACACTGATTTAGTGTCAACTCCATTGTCCAGATGGGGAAAATGCAGCTCAAAGACAGGAAGGGGGCTGCTCGTAGTCTCAGATGTGCTTCTTGGCATTGACATCTCCAGAACCATGGCAGGCTCCTGATGAGTGTTTTAGCAGAACCTACAATCTGTCAGTCTTTGTCCTGCCCCCTTGACCCTGCTTCCAGATGTCAGCTCGCAAGGTGAGTCTAATTCCAGGAGCAGTGAGCCAGCCTTTACCTAAAGCCTAGCCTTCTGTACAGTGTCACATCTCATTGGCTTTCAGTGCCAGGTAATTAACACTTGTGCTTCATGATAACTGGCAAATTATTATGAATAATATGCTCCTCTCCAGTATCTCTCCCTGCTGCCGTGTCCCCACAAGGCTCCAGGCCCAGGGTGAAGAGAGGCCCCGGAGGCTGAGATTACTCCAAAGCCAAAGTGAAATGCAGCCCTGACACGTGACCCAGCAAGGCCCTGGGCAAGCTGGTCCCTGCTCCCCTCCCACTTGGTGCCATGTCCTCTATCCCAGTCATTCTGGCCTCTCTGGAGCCTTTCTAAGGTCCTCTCATGCCTCACTTCATTGCTTTTGGATAAACTGGTTCCTCTATCTTGAAATTGACACAGGGGCTTAGCACTGAGCCTGGCCTATATGAAGTGCTCAGCAAACACTGGCTATAGTAATAGCTACAGCACTTATCCTATGGACCACTTATAACCTCTCAAAATTATAAAATCCCTCATTACTCTCTCAAAATACCGTTTCTTCCCCTTGATATAAACCTTACTGAACTCTTGTGTAAGCTTTTGAAAGCAGAAAACATGTCTGTCTGTGTCATCACTGCCTCCCAATTTTCTGGTAATATTAGCTTCTTGTGCTCAATAAATATTTGTTGAATTTAGCAAATGAATGATAAGGTTTTATCTATTAAATGATAGGGTAGCACCGGGCATGTCTCAGAATCCTAAATAATCATGGTGTTGTTTGGAGAATATGGGGTCAATTTGCATTGATTATGGTAATTCATGGCATGTCAGTCTTAGATCCCAGATACAAGAGAGTATGAGGGGAAGGAGGGCCACTTTACTGTCCTCTGAGTGACAGGAACAAAGCACATGTGACGTCACAAGTTTAGAGTCAGATCGAGAATGGCATTCCCACCAACAGGATAGAATTGTTTGGGGAGAGAAATGAGTGTCTAAAATTCCCTCCATACCCCCGACACAGACTTCCTATCTCCCTCCCCCAAATAAAGCCATCCTGTCTTCTCATTATCCACTATTTATAATAAGCCTGCCACATTTCCAGGGATTGAAGCCAGGAGCCAAGGAGAAATGTCATTGTTTGAGGCCTTAAATAAAGTGACAATAAAAGGAGTTGCTAATACCAGGAGTTCCTTTGCTGGAAGAGCTGTCAGAGTGAGTGCCCAGGCCTGGGAGATGTACTGATACTAAGTGGATGGTGTGTTACCCAGGAGTGATTACCAGAGGGCAGGATGAACCAAAGATGGAGTCAGACAGCCCGCGTGGATTTTCCTGCCCGAGCCGGTCCCTGCCCTCCTGCCTCCCCAGGAAGGAGTTCCTGGCCTTGTTTTTACTTGCCCTGATCATTGGAGACATTCTGCTGCTTATCCCTTGGAGGAAGGGACCTCAGGCTCTGCCACCCTGGCCAGGCTCCCCGACGGCATGGACTCCTCTCCCTGCTAGGCCTTTGCTGCCACTGTTCCTTCCACCTAGAACCAGTCTTCATGCACATGCAGCTATGCCATACACCATACCCCCTCTCCTGGCTGATCCTGCTTACCTGTCAGTGTCAAAGCTGACACGTCCTTTTGGAGGCCTTTGAGGTCCCCAAAGGCTGGGGCCCGGTGTCCCTGCCTGGGCCCTGAGTGCATCCCTGCAGCAGCACTAATCCTCAGGTGCTAATGCCTGGCTGGTTGTTGGTCTCTCTTGCTGTCAAGGTAGGTAACAGTCCTTGAGATCAAAGTTTGCCTTTTTGCCATGGCATCCTCACTGCCTAGTGAGCTGCAGATGCTAGATGTTAAGTGGTGGGTGGATGGCTGGACAGACAGATGGCTGGACCAAAAGAAGAACAGACGTGTGTATATGTGCTCTTCATGACCCTCAGGGACAAGAAAGGGATGCAGAGCATGGCATCCAGTTATGTTTTGTTTTTAATATCAATAGGCCCTCATGGAATACTGCCTCTTCATCCAGCATAAGGGAAGGCAATGTGCTACTGAGAGAATTTTCTAGAAACTGAAGCTGAGCCATGTTCCAAGACTGTTTCTTTCTAACACCGTCGAGGAAGGGACAGGGTGGCACATCACAGAGGCTGAGAGCCAGGGCCTGGCGGGGTCCGATGCTGCTCTTCAGTGCCCCCATTTCCTCCTTCCTGCTTTCTGGAGCTGACAATGTGGTCTCCACCTCCTGCCCCCTTAACCTCCTGTGTAAGTTAGTTGTCTAGTAGAGAGAAGATGAGCAGGTTTAAAATTGTATCTTAAATAAAACTCCAGACTCCTAATGCGTCTAGATGAAGTGCTAGGATTTTGCTACAATCAAATACAAGAACTCAGAGCTTTACCTGCCTTTGGGGATTGAACAAGTGCACAGGAGGTTGCTAAAAGTTTGACGAGCAAATAACTGAAGTATTGCCAATCACTAAACATTTTTAATTTAATTAGACTAGAATCTACAATGTTGGAGCCTGAAAAGATGTTACACGTGTAGAGTTCAAACCATCAATTTACAGGCGGGAAAATGAGGTCCACAAAGTGTATAGGATTTGCTCAAGGTCACGTGAGTTCTGTGTTGTGATGAGACTGAAAAGAAGATCCTCCCTGTCTTCTGGCATCTAGCCTAGTACTTTTTCTACAAGGCTATGTTACCTCTTCTAACTGAATGTTTATTATGACAGATTCAGAGAGATGGCCTAACTACTAATTGTATTTCTCACATGTAATCAATTACTGCATTCTCCGCAGGGGGTGGGCCTACCGAGTGCCTGTCTCTGTCCTTTCTCTCTGTCTCTGTCTCTCTCTCTCTCTTTATTGCTCAAGCTTAGTCAAAATGAAGAGGCGCTTGAAGGTCACATGCTAAGCACCTCTTAGGGCCAGCATCCACTCAGGTAAATCCCGGCGAGGCTCCCTCCAAACCATGCTCCTTTAAGCAACAGTGGGTAAGTGGACCTTCTTAGACTCAGAGGATAAAGCACCATTTTAAGGGAAGAGATATTTGTAAAAGGGAAAAATAGGGAGATCATCTGAGGTGGGAAAATCCTGGCCTCTTGTGTGTGCAATTTAATCATGTCTACCTCCTCCCATTCCCTGTGCTGCCCCCACCATTTCATCCTTTCCTCCTTTCCTTCTAAAGTTCTAGCAAGAAACACCAGCCATGACAGCCCCAGAGGCCTAACTAAAGGTATAAAACCAAGCAGGTGATGTAAGGAATAGAATAGATCTGGAACATAAGATTTATATCTCACAGGATAATGTTTTTTTGCAGCAAGGGAAAAGAGATCCTAAAAATACCATAGAGAGTGTATTATAGTATTTTAATGGGGTTCATGTGCTCCTCTATACACTGCACCCAGTAAGATGGATTGTGCTTTTTGACAAATCTATATTTAACATGGGGAGAATAATATACAATGTATGCTTCCTGGTGGAGAAATCCATATTTATGGAAATCTTGATTCTGGCAGTTACAATAGACATTTTTAAAAGTGTCTATTGTCTGCTGCAAATGGTAGAGTGTCCTCATTACAGTGGAAGAGAAAAATAGGATGAACAAGGAAGGATAAATGGCTACTTTAGGGACCTCCACCCAGAACAGGGGAGCAGGAGGTCCAGAGTGACCCTATGGTCACTGTTTGGGACTAGTGCCTCCTTACCCCCTATGCAGGTCATGTGACCTCTCATCAAGCATTCATCATTCATTCAGTCAAAAAATATTTACTCAGCACTTACCATGTCCCAGGCACTCTGCTGACTTTGGGGCACAAATGAGACCCCTGTTTCAGGGAATTAGCATTGACCAAACAAGCCACAGATATAAACCAGTAAAAAAAGAAAATGATTTCAATTAATAATAATTAAAGTATGACAAATAAGACAGAATGATGTGATAGAGACTAGAGGGGGGTGAGGGGAGTGTGAAGCCAATATTTAGAAGAGGTGATGAAGAAGGCCTGTTCAGAGAGGTGACACTGGAGCTGAGATACAACTGCAGAAAGGGACTGATTCTTGCAGAGATAAGGGAAGAAAACTGCAGGCAGAGGATTAAAAAATGGTACTTCAGAGTCTCTGGTGCAGAAGGAACCTGGGGCCTTGTGCAACAGCACAAAGGCCAGTGTGGCTAGAGTAGGGAACAAGGAGAAGAGAGGTGCGAAGCATCTGGAAATTTGCACCTCTTGACCCTCTTCACCTGTTCCGCCCATCCCCTTACCCTACCTCCCCTCTGGCAACCGCCAGTTTGTTCTCTATATTTATGAGTATGTTTCTGGGTTGTTGTTTGTTTGTTCATTGTTTTATTTTTTTAAAGTCCACATGTAAGTGAAATTATACGGTATTTGTCTTTCTCTGTCTGGCTTATTTCACTTAGCCTAATACCATCTACGTCCATCTATGTTGTTGCAAATGACAACAACTTGCCGTTCCTTTTTATGGCCGAGTAATATTCCATTGTGTATATGTACCACATCTTCTTTACCCATTCATCTACTTATGGACACTTTGGTTGCTTCCATATCTTGGCTATTGTAAATAATGCAGTAGTAAACACAGAGCTGCATATGTCTTTCTAAATAAGTGATTTTATCTTCTTTGAGTAAATACCCAGAAGTGGAATTACTGTGTCATATATATTTCTATTTTTAATTTTTTGAGTTATCTCCATACTGTTTTCTACAGTGGCTGCATTGTTTACATTCCCACCAACAGTGCAGGAGGGTTCCTGTTTCTCCAGTCCTTGCCAACACTTGTTATTTCTTGTCTTATTGATTTTAGCCACTCTGACTCATATGAGGTAGTATCTCATTGTGGTTTTGATTTGCATTTCCCTGATGATTAGTGATGTGGAGCATCTTTTCATGTGTCTGTTGACCATCTGTATGTCTTCTTTGGAAAAATGTCTATTCAGTTCCTCTGCTCATTTTTTAATTGGCTTATTTGTTTTTTTGGTGTTGAGTTGTATGAGTTCTTTATATATTTGAATATTAACACTGATCAGATACATCATTTGTGGGGATGAAAGATACAGCATGGGGAATATAGTCAAAAATATTGTAATAACTTGATGTGGTGACAGATGGTAACTACACTTATCATGGTGAGCATTTTGTAATGTAGATAAATGTCAAATCATTATGCTGTACACCTGAAACTATTATAACATTATGTCAACTATACTTCAATTAAAAAGAAGAAAGTGGTCTAAAGTAGGAGGAGTCTAAAGGGAAGGTAACTGAAACTGAGTTATGGTCAGATGTTTGGGGATGTTTCCTGTATGCACTGGGAAACCTCAAAACCTTTGAGAGGTTTGCACAAGGAAGGGAAACAATTTTTTGTTTTGTTTCAATTAAAAGGATCCCTCTGTATTCTATGTGAATAAATTTACAGCTGAAAATCAAATGCAATAAAGCTAGAGTCCATGAGGACCGCCTTCGGATACCATGAGAGCCGTGGGATGGGTTATGAGCAGGCATCCCATGAGGTTTTGGTCTCAAAGAGAGGTCAGTCAGCAGACCAAACACTCTGAGAGGCAGTAAGTGCCCAGTAACTACAGGTATGCAAGCATCATTCATGAACACTGCCAGGTTTCTGAGGATGGCATGCTGGTTTTCAGTGGGAGTTGTACAATGACATGTACAGTTCTCTTGTGATCTTTATTAGATGATCTTTCTGCCCATTATCTCTAGGGACAGACTGAGTACTGAGATTAATATAGGCAACTGGGTACTAGTGGTTAATTGCATTCGTTAGGACAGCGTGGCCCAGAGGATCTTCAATAACATGTTAAAAGTATTCACCAACAAAGGATCATGGAGGCGTAAAACTTTGCAAAATCTGAGTTACAGTTGACCAGGATTCCTCATAATTTTATAATGTAGTTAGTATGCAATATGAACCTCCAAGATGAGGACAGGGAATGTACCATTTCCAAAATTTACTTGACCAAAGAAGCTTTTTTTTAAGGAGCATTTTGTGGGACTAATGTTTCATGAAACACAGTTGGGTAATGTTCATACAGCATAATTTGAGAACCCATATACAGAGGCATCGTGGGATCATGGAAGCCGGTGATGTGAGAAAGGGAGCAAAGGATCTTAGATAATTTTCTTTTTCATCTTAAATAAAAAATGATAATATCAAAGTTAAAGAGTTATGATAACTGAATACCCTCCTATAAATGAAAGGACTGCAAAGCCCTCCAAAATACTGCTACTGTGATGAGGATGACTCACCTGCCTCCCCATCCATATTAGGAGGGTAATTTTAGGTGTTGGGGTTGTTCACCTGGTTGACGCAAAGACTGTGGACCCTCATCCTGAATCACAAATTAAAAAGAAGTTTACTAGCTCCGTGACCTTGGTCTTTCTAGCATTATATTCTAACTAGCAGGGTAACCAACCACAAATCAGGATTGGTAACTGCCATGGGATCTTACAGATGGCTCCTGCAGGGATGTTCACACAGCTAAGCTATTACTATGGCTGATACTCTGAGGCGCCTGAAAACTCAGCTGGCGGGATGTACAAACACAAAATGAACACCAGAAGAGCACCCAAAGCTAAGGACAGGCTGGGAAAATCAACACTTGCTTTCTTAAATATGTGTTAGCAGCAAGCAAGACCTCCTCCTCTGAAGCACCATGTTTGCTTTGCCCTGAGGTGGTGGGCAGTATCATGGAAAGATGGCTGGACTGGGGTCAAGACATCTGCCTAATTCAGCTATGTCCCAGCTATGCTACCTTGGACATGTTTATTGACTTTCTGAGCCTTGGTTTTTTCCCTTTAAAAGATGACCCAGTCATCCTTTTCCTGTCTTATATATCTAATGCCATTATAAAGTGAGAGAACATGTGAAAATGCTTTATAAACATTCATAATTAATCATGACAATATTTGAAATGGAATTAGCAGCTAATAAACATTAGACAGCTGGATGCATGGTTTTGACATGTGAATGGGTAAGTGGGTATGCACAGATGGGTCACACGGATGGAGAGTTGGGTACACTGGTGGGTTGAAAGGATGAATGGGTATTTGGCTGGATGGGTAGATGGCTAGTGATGGATGGATGGATGATGGGTTGGGTGGATGGACTGGTGGAGGGATTAACTTTGGAACCATCTGACAGCTTGTTTGCAGCATCTTCTGTCTATTAATTCTTCTCTCCTCTTCCAGTCTGCTCCCAGTTCTCCAAAGGAGTCTACGCCATCTTTGGGTTCTATGAATGGAGGACTGTCAACATGCTAACTTCCTTCTGTGGGGCCCTCCATGTCTGCTTCATCACACCATGCTTTCCTGTTGACACCTCTAATCAATTTGTCCTTCAGTTGCGTCCTGAGCTGCAGGATGCCCTCATCAGCATCATTGACGATTACAAGTGGCAGAAATTTGTCTACATCTATGACACTGACCAGGGTAAGCCAAGGGTTTGGGGAGGGAGACTATTGAGGGATGGAGAGAAAATTACCAACAGGAAGGAGAATGATGCCTCCTTGAAAAGCATAGGGGAATGATCCAGAAATGCTTTACTTCTACAGACTGATTTTTTGGTGGCTAATCTTTCACTTAAAGTGTGGAAACCCATCCTTTGAGAGAGTTATCCTCTTAAAGCGCATTGTTGCTCTACAGCTTACCAAGCTTTCATGGTTCCTGAGTCTAGACTCAAAGCCCTAGGACCTCAGTTGAATGGATCATGCCTCACAGTATGGTTGTTAGGAGCATATGGTTGTCTGGAGTCAGAGTCCTGGATCTGAATTCTCTCTCTCTTCTCTCAAGCTGTTTGACTTTGACTATGGGCAAGCTCTCTTTGCCTCAGTTTGACCACTTATGCAATGGAAATTAAATTATCTATACCTTCCTTTCCTCACCTCTATAATTAAGATAAAACTAATCTCTACCTCATAGGATTTGAGGATCGAATGCAATAATGGCCAGCAAGTGCTGGTCAGTGCCTAGAGTATCCTAGGTGCTCAAAGTCCCCTCTGTATGATAACTGTTACAATCACCAGCATCAGCCCTCCCAGGCCTTCTTAATTCTGCCTCTGCCTAAATGTTTAATTTTACAGTCCACTTTCAAATATTTCCTATAATTTTTTCACCTCTGCATCTTCACTCATGCTGTTTCTGTTTTCTGGAATGTTCTCCCCTTCTCAAACCTGCATGTGCAGGTTAGTCCTCACTTTTTCAGCCTTCTCAAGCACCACTTTCTGTGTTCCCTGATATTTAACTGGGAACTCTCTTCTCTAACTCTTCTGGCAAGTGTATTGTACTTTCCTACGTTCTCCTTGGATAGTATATAGTCCTCTAAGAATTTTACCATTATCGGTGTAAAAAAATGGATCCTGCAAAGGCTGGAAACTGAGGCAGATGACTTTTGCCCTGAGCAAAAGGAGGCTGTATAGGAGTTTGCGGCAGGAAGCCTGAGAAGACTTCTGAGTAGGAGAGTGACGTGTGAGGTAGCTTTCCAGGAGGAGTTAGGCAGGCGTCATTCAGTTAGATGGAGCCGGCAGGAGAAACCAGGAGCACTTTCTTTCCTTTGATTTTCCCTTCCCTCTCGGTATTTTGATGAGCTCCCTTCTTAAACAGTAACCATTGTGAGGATCATTTGCCCAAGAGCTATTTCAGGGCAGTTTTTCATTATAATGAAGCTTGAGGTGTGGAAGTGGCAATCCCAGAAAAACATACCTTGGGTTGCAGAGGACCATCTCTGGCCACTCTTAAAAGGTCTCTACCTACCTAAGAACTCTGAACACGTATTTCTACCATTTGCTAACTCTGTGACCTTGGGCCAATGACTAGATCTCTCTGAGCCTCAATTTCCACATTTGTGAAACAGGGATAGTCATGGTATGTACCTCAAAGGATTAAGTGAGTAGAAGACAGGAAAGATAGTAGAATAGTGCTAGACACATAGTAAATTATCAGTAAATGTGAGGATTAAGCACATCAGACCAGTTGTACTGGAAAAGAAACAAAGGCAGCATAGCAGGATTAAATCATCTGTAGATGATTCCTGAGGACAGGTACCATAATGGTTACAGCGGGACAGATTAGCAGTGTTACAGGGACATGGAAATGACATGTGTACAAATGATTAATAGTGCAGGAGTGATAGGCAGCTGAAATAGGCAGAGTAATAGCCTCCACCTTCCCTCCAAACATGTCCATATTCTAATTTCTGGAACCTATGAATATGTTACCTTAAATGGCAAAAGGGAGTAAGGTTACAGATGGAATATGCATTGCTAATCAACTGACCATAAAATAGAAAGATTATCTTGGATTATCTGTTTGGGCCTAATGTAATCACAAGGGTCCTTAAATGCACAAGTTGGAAGCAGACAAGTCAGTGTCCGTGTGGTATGAGAAAGATCTGAAAAACTAGTCATTGCTGGTTTTGAAGATGGAAGGGGTCAAAAACCAAGGAAAGTGGACATCCTCTACAAGATGGAAAGGCAAGAAATTTTTCTCCCCTAGAACCTCCAGAAAGCAGTATAGCTCTGTTGATGCCTTGATCTCAGCCCAAGGAGGTTCATTTCCAACATCTGACCTCCAGCACTATAAGATGATAAATGTATATAGTTTTAAGCCACTAAGTTTATAGTAATTTCTTACAACAGCAGTAGGAAACTAATACACCATCTATGTCTCAAAGATGCAACAAAGCAGCAGTGAGTAATGGGCTCCCCTGTCACTCAGCTACAAATCAGAACAGAGTAGCTTCACTCAGTACACACTGACTGGCAAACTATTTGGTACTGAGATATATTGAAGATTCACAAATGTAATTGACAGTTATTAGGTAGCTGATTAGATGTCAGGTTAGCTCATTTAATAAGCAGTAACTTATATGCCCAATAATAATAATAATGAATATTTATAAAGCCCTTGCCATGTATCAGGCATTCTCATTTAATCCATCAGCATTATTACCATCACATTTTACCACTGAAGAAAACTAAAGTTTAGAGAAACTAGTCAGCCTACACAAGGTCATTTAGCCAGCATATCGTAGAATCATGTTTTGAACCTCAGATTATATTTTTAGTCACTAACTCTACCGCCTCTGTGTTCTGAAAACACAAAGAGACTCAGTGCCTGCCCTTAGTGAGCTCAGACTTGCACAGTCAGGGTAAGCTGGAGCTGAACTTGGTGGAGGAGAGGGTTTGTGGGGGGACAGGAGGGATGGATGCCCCATGGAGGTGGGTGGTACCTGTGTCTCCTGACTGCCACTTCTCTGTCCTACTCACCCGACCTCCGGGTTTGTCCGTCCTGCAGAAAGTCCTGGACACAGCTGCTGAGAAGAACTGGCAGGTGACAGCAGTCAACATTTTAACAACCACAGAGGAGGGCTACCGGATGCTCTTTCAGAACCTGGAGAAGAAAAAGGAGCAGCTAGTGGTGGTGGACTGCGAATCAGAACGCCTCAGTGCTATCTTGGGCCAGGTAATGAGTGCAGCAAAGGCTCAGTGTGGCTACGGAGGGTGATTCAAGAGGGAGCTGCACGACCTTTGCCTTGGGTGTTACGGGAGAGAACTCGGCTAAATGAGAGCCTGTGCCTTCCTTCTCTCATTCACGGGGAGCCATGACATGGGGCTTCCAATGGGTGCCAGATCAGTTGACTACGTACTTAACCTCCAGTGTTTGCCTTTGTTATTAAAGAGCAAATTACATTGCATTTTAGAGTCTGTGAAGCATTTTTAGACTAGGAACATATTCTGTAGAGCCAGATCCCTAGGATCAGCTCTGAGTTCTGTCACTCACTGACCCAGCATTTGGCATCTCATCCTTTGGGGTCACTGACCTATTTTAAGAGTCCAAGGAAGCAGCAGACACCTCGCTTTCCACTGCTTCCTTAATCACACCCATGTATCTAAGAAATCAGTTGACCACAGATTCTACAATTTTTAGCCAGTGGTCTCTAAGCCACAGTGCCTCCAGTTCTCAGAACTAAAGCACGTGCCCACAGAAGTAGCAGCCTTTTTGTAAATCACTTGTCTTTTTAAATTACATTTGTGTATTCAGCTGAGCTAGCAAGAAAGTAGATTTTGCAATCATTTCTGAATAGTGCTATACAATTAAAGATGATAGTTTTAGGTACTTGACAACATGACAAAGCTTGTTAATGGCCCTCAAGACCCCTGGGACTCCCACAGGGTATCTCAGCACCAGTTCAGCAATCATTTCAAGGCCTCAGCAACAGAACAGGAGAGATTTGGAAAATCAGGGATTCTTTAAGGCATTAAGGATGTGTGCTACTTTACAAAGTGTGGATCTGGGATCTGGCTTCCCCTCTCAGCAAGAGAAACCAGCAAAAATTGTTTCAAATGAGGTGGGAGCTCTCTGGGCTGGAGTCAAGGGGGATGAAGTTCAGTTCAGTGAGACAGTATAGGGTAATGGTTAAGAGCAGAGACTATGGAGCCTGAGTAGCTCGGATGCAAAGCCCAGCTCTAGTATTTACTAGATGTGTAACCTTGGACTAGGTATTTAAATCTTTCTACATCTCAGGTCTCTGATCTATAAAATGGGCATAGTAATAATAATAATAGCCTGCTTTAGAGAGCTCCTGCGAGCAGTATTTCCTCCCAATCAACTGTGACCCCCAGGAGGGCAAGTACCCTACTCACTTCACTTTCCACTGTATTCCCGGCATAGTGCTGCATAAGCGCCTTCTAAATGTTTGTGAAAGGAAGGAAGGAGAGGAGGGGAGGCAGGCCAGTGGGTGGGTAGGTGGGTGGAAAGGCTGGACGTTTGATGTGAGGTTGAACCATATGCCATTGCTAATCTTTATTGGTTAAATGTCATCAATTATCAGCTATTTCCTATTTGCCAACCTGTAATTTCATCTTGAAGAGACTATTCTTATCCATTTGCTGAATGTGGTGGGTTTTGGAATATCTTTTATTTGCTGTTCTGTGTTTATTAGAAGCTGCATAGGTTTTTTGATCAAGGTATCCACCTGTTGAAAGGCAGCGAACCAATGGACAAAAAGATGAGAAACTAATGAAGAATTATTAGTATAACTATCACCCCAATAGTGTTTGAGCTCTGTGGTCTGGAATTTCACAATCTAACCAGTGCTTCAGAGCATTCATTGTGTGTGTTTGCATTGAATTATTCCCTACATAAAAAAATATGTGAGTTGCTATGCATATACATCCAATTAAGTAGATGTCTGAATGTGGATTTTAATAACCTTGAAAATTTATTCAGTTAGAAAAGCCCATGTGCTTCTCTTATGTTTTATGCCTCTTTGTATCAGTGCAGAGGGTGAGGCACTGAGCAGAGTATACTAACCGCTATTTGATGATTAAAAAAAAAAAGAAGTAGATCAATTTACCTTGCAGGCTGAGCAAGTGCTAAACGAAGAAGTCCTGTGGCCTTGGCTGTTCCTTGTTAGGTGGTGTGTTGGGACTGGATGTGAAGATTCTTGCAGAGAGTTGAAGGTTAAGAACTTACCCATCTGTCCATCCAAGCAGCAGATATCAGCGTAACAGTGACAGGGGATTCAGCACAGCATAAGATTCACGCCAGGGAACAATCTCCACATACAGGGAAAGCTTTAGGGAAGAAGTGAAACAAGCATTTCAGATGGATCCTTCGGGTTAAGGTAACACCACTCTACCCCTGAAAATAGACAAAACTTATTTTCATACCTTGCATCTGCCACTTTATAGCTGCATAACCTTAAGGAAGCGTATTTAACCTCTCTATGCCTCAATCCCTCATCTGTAAAATGAGGATACCAGCAATGCCACCATCATTTGTCAATTGTGATACTGTAGCTTGAGTACCTCAGACAGAGCAGGGCACACAGTAAGCACCCAGTTAACATTAGTTGCTATTATTATGCTATTGTAGCTTTAATCACTAGTGTGCTTGATGGATCCCCTCCCATTGTGTCTTGTGGATTATAAAGCTAGAGAAGAATGGCATCGGCTACCACTACATCCTTGCAAATCTGGTGAGTAGAGTACACTGCAGGCGCTCAGCCTGTGACTCTTTCCATATTTGGGGCCCTAGCTTGCTTGCATCCATGGTCCCTGGTTGGTGGAAGGGGCATTTCAGAGCTGCAATACCAGCAATACTAAGTCCTGGCAATGCTGTGTACCTTTTCCCCTCCGCATCCCTGCTTGTCAGACCACAGCACATTCTTGGTGAACTTCTGGCCTTCCTTGGAAGAGAGTGCTGGTGGGCAGGGCATCATCGGTCAGCACAACTCCAGCTTTAGTAGGCTCTGCCCCCACATCTGTGAATGGATACAAGATATTTTGACCTTACTCCTTTTGGCCCTCTATTTTACACCAATGAGGTTTTTGTTATTTTTTTTTAATTCAAGTACCATTCATATACAGTCTCATACTGGTTTCAAATATACAACACAGTGGTACAGCAGTTACCCATGCTATTAAATCCTCACCCCCTCTAGTGCGGTTACTATCTGTCAGCCTAAAAAAATGTTGCAGAATCATTGGCTATATTCTCCATGCTGTAGTACTATCCCTGTGACCAAATTATATTTGAGCCTTTGTGCCCCTTGATCCCCATGGCAACCACTAGTCCCTTCTCAGTGTCTATGAGTGTACTGCTGTCTTGTTCCATCTGTTTTGCTTTGATTTTAGATTCCACAAATAAGCAAAATCATATGATATTTCTCTTTCTCTGCCTGGCTTATTTCACTGAGCCTGATACCCTCTAGCTCTATCCGTGTTGTTGCAAATGGCAGGATTTCTTTTCTTTTTATGGCTGAATAATATTCCATTGTATATATGTGCCACATTTTGTTTATCTTGAATTATTTACAATAGCCACGATATGGAAACAACCTAAGTGACCATGAATATATGAACTGATAGAGACACCAATGAGTTTTACCATTTATAAATACAAATATTTAAACTGTAATTATATTAATATTGACAAATCTTTAACCAGACAAAATTTTCCAACATGAACAACATTATGACAGCTTAGTTCTTACACATTTTTCTATGTAGGGTAGATAAATAAACCTGTCTTTTTAAAATATATAAAAACTTTTGATTTCAATATATTGCAGTTCTTTTTATTGGGTGCAATTATTTTCCACTTTATGAAGACTTGATTCATCAAACAATTTTTTGTTCATATTGAATTTCACCTAGTAACCTTTGCCATCATTTCTGGCAGTTCTATTTTTCCTGGGTCATGTATGCCCACCTCCATTTTTTATAATGAGTTTGATTCTTCCAGCAGTTTTCTTCCAAAGCCAAATGTAATTTTACTTTGCCATTAGTCCCATTTTTTAAAGAGTTAAAATGTAATTCACATACCATACACTATATACATTTCAAGTGTACAATTCAATCGTTGTTACCATTTTCACAAAATTTTCAGACCATCATCACAATCTAAACTTAAAGCTTTTTCATCACCCCCCCAGAAAAGAAACCCCATACCCTTTAGCAAGCACTGCCCATTCCCTCCAAAGTCCCCCAGCCCTACACACCTAGCAATCTACTTTATGTCTCTAAGTATGTGCCTATTCTGGACATTGCAAATAATACGTGCCTTTTGTATCTGGCTTCTTTCACTTAGCAGATTGTTTTCAAAGTTCATCCAGATTGTAGCATGTGTCAATACTTCATTCCTTTTTATTACCAAATAACATTCCATTACATGGATATACCACCTTTTGTTTATCCATTCAGTGGTTGATGGATGTTTGGACTGTCCGCTTTCTATTAGGAATCTGTGCACAAGTTTTTGTCTTGAGTATATATATACCTAGGAGAGGAATTGCTGAGTTACATGGTAACTGTGTAACATTTTGAGGACCCCCAAAATTGTTTTCCAAAGTGACTGCATCTCTCATCAAATATTTTAATCAATAATAAGTTTTGCCATGTGACAGTTTGAACAATCATCAGTTTTCTGTAATGGTAGCTTTTTCTACAAAGTTTGCTTATTATTTATGCTTGTTTTATGATATTCTGTGTTTCCATTTTATGCTTTTTGGGTTTTTATCTATAACAACTATATCCTTTTTGGTATTAGCCATGTTATTTTGAGTTATTTCTATGATTAATATTAATTATTGGTTGAACAAACGATTGGCATTTTCTAATGTAGTTTTGGAGTCAGGTCATTGAGGAACAATGGTACAAGGTCTGGGCATACATGAAGGTCAAAATTGCAAGATCTAAAAATTTGGCCCCCAAATCCTGCTAATCCTTAAATTCTGCCACTCTTTCTGGCCTGCTCTCCACTGTTACACAGATCCCTGCCTACACCTTCTTCCCCCCCAAAAACGTCCTTGTCTCTGCTGTGCCAATACAGGAAGGCTCAGGCCTGGA
This sequence comes from Manis javanica, assembly GCF_040802235.1. Lineage (NCBI taxonomy): Eukaryota > Metazoa > Chordata > Mammalia > Pholidota > Manidae > Manis > Manis javanica. The sequence goes on from NC_133156.1 coordinate 5,547,044, forward strand.
AACAGGAAGGGCTTACTGAGAGAGGTTCTTTTAGACCCAGCTGCTAATAGCTAAACGTGTTTCTCTTCTCAAAGAAATCTGCATTTTAAATGGGGGTGGCTGTCCAGAACTTGCAGGGAACCAAGAGTGTCACCCCTAAAAAACCTTTGCCAGGATGGAATTTTTACTTCTAGTGAGGAAAGCCCTTGACATGCCTCAAATCCCAGATCCTCAGTGCTCGGAGGGACTCTGGAAGGCAACTCCCTCTGAGCCTCACGCGCTGCTTGTTAGGGCAACAGAACAGCAGGGCAGTGCAAGTGTGGCCAGGGTGTCACAGTGGGTGAGGGCAGAGCGAGGCCTGGCAGGAGGGTGAGCAGGAGCATCCAGCGCCTCTTCCGCTACCCGCGGACACCTCCCGACAGGCTGTGTGGTCACCCTGCTGCTTGAGAACAAACACAACACAGCAGGGGCAGCATCATCACCTCCCTGGGGGAAGGGTAATTAGTATCAGAGGCCTCAGAGCCACTGAATGACCCAAGGTAATTACAGTGCCAGCCTCCATCTGTTGCCAGGTGACCCTCTGGTCACAGCCTCCCCTAGCCTGCCCCTGGGGCCTCCGTACTCTTCTGCTCTGCATTCTTCTCCTTCTGGCCTAATGAGTTCACAGATCCTTACAACAGCCAGCTAATAGGATGCAAATTGCATATACCACCCAAATACAAAAGACTGGCATGTTCCAATAGATTAGTTGATAATTAGGCTTCAAATTAGTAATTAATTCAGTTAGAAACATAGGCCAGTATGTGGTGTATGTTTTTCTTCCCCCTTCAGAGGAATAACGCAATTTATAACATGATAATTTTTAGAAATGCCACCACATAATTAGCCTGCTGCTACGTGGAACTGACCCCCTCCTTCAGAGTGTTTGTGATTAGAGTGTAATTATAGAGTTAGAAACCAAGGAAGCTTTTGAAAAGTTTTCACTAAAGGGAGCTGCACTTTTATCTTTCAGCTTTTTCTGTCCCTGTTGGAATGCATGAGCTTCAAAGTAGCCAAGGCCATTCTTCTGACAAATCACTTTGGAGGGATTCAGGCAACCAGTTCTGGAGGGCTGCTGGTAGAGAGGAGGGAAGGAGACAGGGGGTCAGAGAGGAGATCTCTGTAGGCAAGGAGCCAAAGAAATAAACAAACACTGACTTTTGTCCAGACACCACCCTTGGCTCACTTTGTGACCTTGGGAACTTTCCAGCCCTCGGTTTCCTCACCTGCCAGTTGGGGATTATAGTTCTACATGTTCATAGCTTCCCTGGGGGACCAGAGATGCTGCTGAGTGCCGCCATGCTTTGAAAGTTAAAAGTGCTCTGCACAGGTGGGGAATTCTTACTTCATGTACTCAATCATTTGAACATCATATATATTGTGTGTATGTATATGTGTGTATATATGTGTGTATATATACATATATGCTAATATATGTGCTCATATTTAATATATGATAGGATAGATGCATATTTATATTTCCATAGCATTAGTAGATCCATGAAATGAACTTGGACCATGCAGAAGTTAGAGAGCTATACCATTTTTTCCTTGAGAAGGGCCTGGCCCACTGGAGGGTCCAGCTACCCAGTGTGGCTGTCCTGTACTCCTCCAAGCCCCAGCACTGACCCTGGGTTTACTCTCTGCTCTGGGACTGTGGTCAAAGCAGACATCTACCAGCCAGAGCCCTCCAGAGTTACAGCTCTTATCTTTGTGATGCATCAGCAGAAAATCTGAGACCAAACTACTGTCTCTCAAAACAGAGGCCCTGTGGACCCCTACAATGCTTCTGCAGAGCCAGGTTAACGGTGTGTAATGGAGATGGCTCTGTAGTCAGACAAATGTAGGTGTGAATTTTGGCTTTATACTTATTAGCTATGTGACATTGGTCAAATAACCTTCCCTCTCTGAGCTTTCATCTACTCATTCATAAAAAAAGAATGTGATATTATCTACCTCCTCAAGGGGTACTAAGGGGAATTAAGATAATATGTTTATTAGTAATAGTTGGCCCAAATAAGCACTCAATGAATGTTATTAATTACCACCATAATAATCATTGTCGTCACCATCATCACCATTATTATTAGTGGAGAAAGAAGATATTTGATATCTGGGGATAAGATACTATCTTTATCCCGCAGCCCCTCCCAGACTGTGTCACCCACAAATGATTCACAGTCATGTACTGTCTTCCTCTCTGTTTGCTTGTAAGCTCCTGGAGGAAGGAACATGTCTGCCTTTTTCACTGATGAATTCCCAGTGTCTGGCAAAAGGAGTTGCGTGAATAGGTGTTCTTTAAAAAGTCTCTGAATGAATGAATAAGTGAGTGAAACAGCTTCTCAGGAAATAAATGATGGTTGTACCCACACATCACTTTCCTGTTTAAGAGAAATTTAAGTTTCATAGCCTCCTCTTCAAAAGAGATCTTAACTTCTATTCCAATAGAAGCTGGACGGCAGAGGGCATGGCTCAAGCAGTGAGGAGGAGAGGGCACATGCACCTCATTTTTCCCCCTTCTCCCTTACAGCAGCCCCAGAGGCACCTCCTGGACCAATTCTCATCACAGAATAAGTTCACAGTGAGGGTTTTGGAGGACAAATTGTGAGTTCTGTGTTTCTGTAGCGTAATTTAGAGCATTCTAGAGTGGGGCACTCTACAGCCCCTTCCTAGTTAAAAATGCCAGCCATCTAAGGAATTGCCTGCGTTCACCCTTTGAGCAAGGTAGGAGCCCAGCTGGCTGGAAAACTGGCTCTCCCTCCTGCCATTCCAGGCCTAGGATCTGCTCTCTGGACCCTTGGCCATGTGCTTATTTGCTTGTGAGCCCTTCAATTCAAGCCCCAGCCCCCTGGTGCTGTGTGGAGAGGCACTTTCTGCTCTTTATCTCATATTTTTAAACTCTAATTTTGTTTTCACCTTTGCCTTAGACATGTGCCCTGATGTTAGGAAACACACACACAACAGGAGAGTCAAGGAAACTTAATCCAAAGCTCTTCATGTCCCAGTGAAAGGTCAGGAACCAAAGATGATGTCATCTTTAGCAGTGGAATTATGAAATAGCAGAGCTTGAAGAGATATAGCAGTCATTTTCAATATGGTATCACTGTGAAGTGTGTGGGCTCCAGTGAACTTTTCTGAAAATGAACAGTTAAAAGGGGAGCGTAGACAGGCTGGGTTCAAATCTGAACTCTAGCACTTGTTGGCTATATGATCTATGGCAAGGTCCCAAACTCTCTGGGCCTCAGGTTTCTTGTCCATAAAATGGGGCCAACAGCATCCCTTAACTCACAGGGACAAAGTGGGGCAAGTATGTAAAGGGCTAAATGCAGAGCTGGGCACCCAGGTCATGCTCAGTGTCAGCTCTTATTGTTGCTGTCATCATCCAGCTGATGAATGAATTCTTTTGACAATACCCTGCCAGACGGTCCTCTGCTTGAAAGCTTCCAGCAGTGGGGAACTCACCACATCCAGGGGAATCAGCTCCCTCCTCAAGCATCTGATCAGCTCAGGATTCACCTTCCTCAGGAGACAAGGAAGTCCTGGAGGCCAGGATGAGGCTATGCCAGGTGAAACCCCAGGGCGTGATGCCGTTCTGACAGTTGAGGCTATAGTTAAACTTGAAATAAACAGAAGGCTTCACCTTCTAGGTCTGTCAGTTGGTTATCTCTGTGCAAAGCTCACCTAAACCCAAATTCCCAGGCTGTCAGACCTCAGGAAACTCTGGAATAGATCTTTGTCAGTGAGGTTCCAAGGTGGCAGACATCTGTCTTCTCCCTTTTCTGGTTTCCCATCAGCCCTCAGCCTGGCAAGAAACAGACAAGTTCTTCCTGGTTCCCTTAGCTTATTCATTTCTCATTCCAAGTTCTGAGATGATCATTTTCTGTAAATTCAGGCCCCTCGGATAAATGGTCTGAAATCCCCTATGCCTCCTTTGACCTCTCATGGTGAAAAACCTGGTGGACACGTGATACTCTTTCCTACAGAAATTCTGGGCCAGAGGGCATCTCTCTTTTCCTCCTGTTTGAAAACCTGACTGTATAATCTTCATTCTTCCATTTCCAAACAGGAGGAGATGGCTCACACTATAAAGCACTTGTGACCAGTCCTATTGGGCATTCAAGATGCTCCGTACTTCTGCCTACCTTACCTAGCCAACTTCATCTCCCTGCAGGCTCTAGTCAAGCCAGCAGCCTTCCTCATTTCCCCCTATGACACCGCATGCCTCCAGCCCTTTGCCTATGCTATTTCTCAGACTTAGCATGTCCTCTTTCTCTCCTTTCACTTACTTCAAAGTTCTGCTTTCTCTGGAATTTTGCCTATGTATGATCTGGACCCTTCCCAACCTCTCAGATCCCACCTCTGTGCTATAGATCCCATCACTTTAGTTTTCTGAGTTGGAGGCAGACTTACTGGCAGGCTGGCATTCCTCTCAAATAATTTCATGAACATTGTCCATCAGCAAGAGTATGGTCTTTTAGGATAAATATTATGACTTGTCCTTTACACTTTCTAAAGTACCTAGGCAAGTAGATTCAGTAAATTTTTCTGGTCAGAATAAACTACTTGAAGTGACAAAAAGTGTTAAGCTAGAATTAGCAATGGACTTCAAGTCAGCTTCTGGCTGAAGGAAGGAATCATATAAAATCAGTTGTGAACTTTGGTGAACCTTGATTAAAACTACCCTATTTAATGCCCAACACCATGGCTTGACCTTCATTTAATTCTATTAAAGTATATAGGACATGCAACTTTGCATGATTTCCAGTGGACCACATCATAAACTCAGGAGTAAAGTAAATACTTGCTGAAGGTAGGGAAGGAAGGAAGAATTCCTGAGAGGGAAATGCAGATCTAAATGCATTTGAGGGAAGCTGCTAGATATAGTAGATTATAAAAATCTCTTCTCAAGACTGTACTAGGATCTCAGCAATTCCCTCAGCGCTGTAGCTTGCCCTTAAAGGCTTTTCATACTTTAGGAATAAGCTACTTTCCAGTCTTCTCTGTCATACTTTTAATATTTGTCCCTTCAAATGAACTGTTTGCTATTCGGAAAATATATTTTTAGTCCTCTGCTGTTTACTTGCTTATATTTTTTTTCCTTTCCTCTCGTATATACAAAATTTAACCCACAATTTAAGTTCCATCTACCTCCTCTCTAAAACCATCAAATTAAAAGAAAGGTATCAGCTCCAATAGGCTGTGATCACCCTCTCCGTGAATTCTGCCTCCATCAAGTAGTTTGACTATACCTCTTAGAAAAGCTGTAGTATACTTGATCTTATTTATACTGTTTGTGATTGTTTACAGGCTTGTCTCAAGAGCTTCTTCTAGACTGTGATCTGAGAGCAGGAGTGGTCTTTCATTCTTTTTGAAATCTCCTTGGGCACTTAGAAATAGCAAAATTTGCTTAATAATAGATAATAATAGTGTTAACATTTTAAAAACATTTCTATGTGCAAGGCACCATATATTATTTCACTGAATACTCACACTGATTCTCTGTAATATGAACTCTTATTACGGCTCTTCTTTTAATATGAGGAAATGAGGCTTAGAGACTTTAAGTGACTTGTATGAAGCCACATACCTATGAAATGCAGAAACTAGAATTTGGACCCAGGAAATCTGACTACAGAGTGAGTTATTGAAAGAGATTTGGTGACCTCCCACAGGCACCTAGAGAGAACAGACTTAAAAATAGCACAAGGGGGTACAGGATCCATGGCACAGACCTCCAAGGATCCTGACTTGTGAAAGTCCCAGTAACAACGTGTATTCAGGCAGTCCCCAAGTGTACTAAGTGTTGAAACATACAAAGGAAAAGAGGGAATGTGAGTTCTAAGGACCAAATTTCTGTTGACAAAAGCTTCCCTTCAAAACAGGGCTTAAGGCTCTGCTGAGCTGAAATTTTCAAAACCCCATCACTCTCCCACAGTGACCCCTTCAAAGGGCCTTAAAGGAGCATCCCTGCTGGTGTCTGCCTGCTCTCTCGGCTCCCTCCCTGGCAGACAGTCCAGTGTGCAGACTGCCTGGGGAGCCCAGGGGGCCTGGCAGGCTTGGACTCCTGTGTCAGGTGAGGAGGGACCTGTCTGCACCTCTAGCCTGGCCCACTGGCCTGAGAGACAGCTGAGTAGCTTCAGCACTGGCTTCCCTGCATAACACCAGGTGTGGAAGCCACACGTGGTTTTTCATTAAATGACTTGTTAGAATGGCAAAGAGCAGTGAGGCAGCATGTCCTCTTCCTGGGAAGGGAAGGAGGACAAAACCCTGGTAACCCATTCCATCATGTCAAATTTCACTTGAGAAGGGACTGCAAGGACACAGGAGATGTAGTAGGCGACAAGCGAAATTTGGAGGGTCTCCATCTCTCCTGCCACCCCCATCCCTCAACTGGAGTTTTCTTAATGTCAGAAGAGGGACTTCTGGTCTGAAGTACACAGAACAGGGGCTCTGGGAGGTGGACAGCCAGAGGAAAACAGTGCCACTGAGAGACCTACCCATGCATATGGTTGCAATTAAGAGTAGTTCTATGGTTTGCTCGGAAGCTTTGGATCCAAATCACTGATTAAATACATGAAACAAAATAAACAAAGCAAACAAAAGAGCATAAGCAAACAAACAAGGCAGGCAAACAAAAATTCTCAGAGTACACTTTTAGGCTCAGGTGTGATTGTTACCTCATTGCAATAGTGCAAACACTGAATATTGATTTAACAAAAATGTGATGCTGGGAAAGTGGGCACAGCATGAGTGAGGATGAATGGCTATGAGCTGAGTCCTCATCTGTCATAGTGGGGTATGCACAAATTACACCTAAAATGGGAAAGATCAGGAAATGGTGGTATAAGAAATATGAAGGCCAAATATCACGAGAAATAGCTCAAAGAGTTTAAAGGGATTTCCCATGACAGCTGGAATCTGGATGGGAAAGGGTGACAGAAGGGAATGCTGAATTTTATTACTTGGAGTATCATGCGTTTTTTTTTTTTTTTTAGATAATTATTTTTTATTGAAGGGTAGTTGACACACAGTATTACATTAGTTTCAGGTGTACAACACAGTGATTCAGCATTTATATACATGATAATTCTAGGTACCAGCTATCACCATACCAAGTTGTTACAATATTTTGACTATATTCCTTATGCTATACATTACATCCCGGTTACTTATTTATTTTACAATTGGAAGTGTGTACTTTTTTTTTTGTGAGGGCATCTCTCCAATTTATTGATCAAATGGTTGTTAACAACAATAAAATTCTGTATAGGGGAGTCAATGCTGAATGCACAATCATTAATCCACCGCAAGCCTAGTTTTCGTCAGTCTCCAATCTTCTGAAGCATAACGAACAAGTTCTTACATGGAGAACAAATTCTTACATAGTGAATAAGTTACATGGTGAACAGTACAAGGGCAGTCTTCACAGAAACTTTCAGTTTTGATCATGCATTATGAACTATAAACAATCAGTTCAAATATGAATATTCGTTTGATTTTTTTTTTTTTTTTTTTTTGAGAGGGCATCTCTCACATTTACTGATCAAATGGTTGTTAACAACAATAAAATTCAGCACAGGGGGGTCAATGCTCAATGCACAATCATCAATCCATCCCAAGCCCAACTCTCGTCAGTCTCCAATCTTCCGAAGCACAACGAACAAGTTCTTACATGGTGAACGAACTCCTACAGAGTGAATAAATTCTTACATGGTGAACAGTACAAGGGCATTCATCACAGAAACTTTCGGCTTTGATCACGCAATATGACCTATAAACCATCAGGTCAAATATGAATATTCATTTGATTCCTGTACTTGACCTATATGTTGATCCCACATTTCTCCTATTATTATTATTATTTTTATTTTTAATAAAATGCTGAAGTGGTAGGTAGATGCAAGACAAAGGTAGAAAACATAGTTTAGTGCTGTAAGAAGGCAAATATAGATGATCAGATGATCAGGTGTGTGCCTATGGACCAAGTACCAATCCAGGCCAGACAAGGGCAGCAAGACATCCACGGATGCAGAAGACCTCTCTCAAAGCAGGGGGGGTGAGGTTCTGAGCCTCACCTCTGCTGATCCCCAAATTCTCACCTGATGGCCCCCCTGCGACTGTACCTGTCTTAGGTTGTTCCTCCCTTGAGGAATCTTACCCGTCTCTGGCTAACCAGTCATCTTCCGGGGCCATACAGGGAAATGTAAAGTTGGTAAGTGAGAGAGAAGCCATATTGTTTGCAAAGGTTAGCTTTTTACTTCTTTGCAGATTTATGCCCTGTGGCTTCTATGCCCAGCACTTGTCTCGAGGTATCTTTACCACCTGGAGGAATTATGATACTCGGTAAATTCGATATGAGGCACGAATTCTATTTAAGGTTTGTAATTAGGAAGGAAGAAGAAAAGCTATAGATGTAGCATATGAAGGAAACTTGGGAGGATTGATTATTTCTTTGACATATCTTCTTGTATAGTACCTTAATTATGTATAGGTTTTAAACTACTAACTAATTTGCACACACATATTAACATAATAGGAATACGGTGACATAAACAAAGCAAATCTATAATTACCAGCCATCTCCAGTGAAGCCAAGAAAACCATTTAGGCACCCTAGGCATTTGTGAAAATTTATCTATGATATGATGGATATTGTCCAACTGTACTTGAACCATCAGACAAATTAAAGCAGCCCATTTCTGGGATCTGTTCACATCCCATATGTTCTTTTAACCATAGATAGTCTATAGTCATGAGATTTTGGGGTGCTACAACTTGCACCCCTCCCAACTCCTGGTTGAGTTCCAACAGTACAGATCCAGTCAAATTCGTTGTCTCACTGTATGCACATGCCAGCCTAGACATCTCCCTCCTCCTTCTTATGGCAAGTCCAGGAGACGGTGGGCTGGATGCAGCCACAACCGCAGCATCGTCCGGATCCCTGTGGAGGCTTTTTGATGATCATCCCCCGGCACGAGTCCTCCAGAGAGTGCTGATGCCGGAAGCTCCTCCTCATATTGTATCTTAGTTCATTTTCTGGGTATCCAAGCTAGGCCTTGATCTTCTGCGTAGAAACAAACAGACCCTTTGCCCACACTTTGACATGCCCTCTATACCACTGTGCAGAACTCATTGGAGGTCAGCACACAGGAACTGCTTTTTTTTTTTTTATTAAAAGAAAGGAATATTATCAGAAAAGAGTACCTCCATAGCTGATCATCTGACACCCTTTAAGTGATCAACATTAAGGATATTTAAAGCATGTGTTGATCTTTGATTTACCAAGTTTTATCCTATCAAGGAGTAATCCCCCTTTTCTTTCTTTCTTTCTTTTTTTTTTTAATCTTTAATCTACACTTACATGGAGAATACTATGTTTACTATGCTCTCCCCTATATCAGGTCCCCCCTAACAACCACATTACGGTTACTGTCCATCAGCTTAGCAAAATGTAGAATCACTACTTGTCCTCTCTGTGTTGTACAGCCCACCCTCCCCTTTCTCCCTCCCCCCATGCATGCTAATCTTAATACCCCCCTTCTTCTTCCCCCCACTTATCCCTCCCTGCCCATCCATCCTCCCCAGTTCCTTTCCCTTTGGTACCTGTTAGTCCATTTTTGGTAATACCCCTTTCTTTTTCCCTGCCCTTATCCCTCACTTCCCACCCCTCCTCCCCAGTCCCTTTCCCTTGGTAACTGTTAGTCCATTCTTGGTTTCTGCGATTCTGCTGCTGGTTTGTTCCTTAAGTTTTCCATTGTTTTTATACTCCACATATGAGTGAAATAATTTCGTACTTGTCTTTCTCTGCCTGGCTTATTTCATTGAGCATAATACCCTCTAGCTCCATTGATGTTGTTGCAAATGGTAGGATTTGTTTTCTTATTATGGCTGAATAATATTCCATTGTGTATATGTACCACATCTTCTTTATCCATTCATCTACAGATGGACATTTAGGTTGCTTCCAATTCTTGGCTATTGTAAATAGTGCTGCGATAAACATAGGAGTGCATCTGTCTTTCTCAAACTTGATTGCTGCGTTCTTAGGGTAAATTCCTAGGAGTGGAATTCCTGGGTCAAATGGTAGGTCTGTTTTGAGCATTTTGATGCACCTCCATACTGCTTTCCACAATGGTTGAACTAATTTACATTCCCACCAGCAGTGTAGGAGGGTTCCCCTTTCTCCACAGCCTCGCCAACATTTGTTGTTGTTTGTCTTTTGGATGGCAGCTATCCTTACTGGTGTGAGGTGATACCTCATTGTAGTTTTAATTTGCATTTCTCTGATAATTAGCGATGTGGAGCATCTTTTCATGTGTCTCTTGGCCATCTGTATTTCTTTTTTGGAGAACTGTCTGTTCAGTTCCTCTGCCCATTTTTTAATTGGGTTATTTGTTTTTTGTTTGTTGAGGCGTGTGAGCTCTTTATATATTCTGGACGTCAAGCCTTTATCAGATCTGTCATTTTCAAATATATTCTCCCATACTGTAGGGTTCCTTTTTGTTCTATTGATGGTGTCTTTCGCTGTACAGAAGCTTTTCAGCTTAATGTAGTCCCACTTGCTCATTTTTGCTGTTGTTTTCCTTGCCCGGGGAGATATGTTCAAGAAGAGATCACTCATGTTTATATCTAAGAGGTTTTTGCCTATGTTTTTTTCCAAGAGTTTAATGGTTTCGTGACTTACATTCAGGTCTTTGATCCATTTTGAGTTTACCTTTGTATATGGGGTTAGACAATGGTCCAGTTTCATTTTCCTACATGTAGCTGTCCAGTTTTGCCAGCACCATCTGTTGAAGAGACTGTCATTTTGCCATTGTATGTCCATGGCTCCTTTATCAAATATTAATTGACCATATATGTTTGGGTTAATTTCTGGGGTCTCTAATCTGTTCCACTGGTCTGTGGCTCTGTTCTTGTGCCAGTACCAAATTGTCTTGATTACTATGGCTTTGTAGTAGAGCTTGAAGTTGGGGAGTGAGATCCCCCCTACTTTATTCTTCTTTTTCAGAATTGCTTTGGCTATTCGGGGTCTTTGGTGTTTCCATATGAATTTTTGAATTATCTGTTCCAATTCATTGAAGAATGTTGCTGGTAATTTGAGAGGGATTGCATCAAATTTGTATATTGCTTTCGGCAGGATGGCCATTTTGACGATATTAATTCTTCCTAGCCATGAGCATGGGATGAGTTTCCATTTATTAGTGTCCCCTTTAATTTCTCTTAAGAGTGACTTGTAGTTTTCAGAGTATAAGTCTTTCACTTCCTTGGTTAGGTTTATTCCTAGGTATTTTATTCTTTTTGATGCAATGGTGAATGGAATTGTTTTCCTGATTTCTCTTTCTATTGATTCGTTGTTAGTGTATAGGAAAGCTACAGATTTCTGTGTGTTGATTTTGTATCCTGCAACTTTGCTGTATTCCGATATCAGTTCTAGTAGTTTTGGAGTGGAGTCTTTAGGGTTTTTTTATGTACAGTATCATATCATCTGCAAATAGTGACAGTTTAACTTCTTCTTTACCAATCTGGATTCCTTGTATTTCTTTGTTTTGTCTGATTGCCGTGGCTAGGACCTCCAGTACTATGTTAAATAACAGTGGGGAGAGTGGGCATCCCTGTCTGGTTCCCGATCTCAGTGGAAATGCTTTCAGCTTCTCGCTGTTCAGTATAATGCTGGCTGTGGGTTTATCATATATGGCCTTTATTATGTTGAGGTTCTTGCCCTCTATTCCCATTTTGCTGAGAGTTTTTATCATGAATGGATGTTGAATTTTGTCAAATGCTTTTTCAGCATCTATGGAGATGATCATGTGGTTTTTGTCTTTGTTTTTGTTGATGTGGTGGATGATGTTGATGGATTTTCGAATGTTGTACCATCCTTGCATCCCTGGGATGAACCCCACTTGGTCATGGTGTATGATCCTTTTGATATACTGTTGAATTCTGTTTGCTAATATTTTATTGAGTATTTTTGCATCTACATTCATCAGGGATATTGGTCTGTAATTTTCTTTTTTGGTGGGGTCTTTTCCTGGTTTTGGTATTAGGGTGATGTTGGCTTCATAGAATGAGTTTGGGAGTATTCCCTCTTCTTCTATTTTGTGGAACACTTTAAGGAGAATGGGTATTATGTCTTCTCTGTGTGTCTGATAAAATTCCGAGGTAAATCCGTCCGGCCCCGGGGTTTTGTTCTTGGGTAGTTTTTTGATTACTGTTTCAATTTCTTTGCTTGTAATTGGTTTGTTTAACTTTTGTGTTTCTTCCTTGGTCAGTCTTGGGAGGTTGTATTTTTCTAGGAAGTTGTCCATTTCTTCTAGGTTTTCCAGCTTGTTGGCATATAGGTTTTCATAGTAGTCTTTAATAATTCTTTGTATTTCTGTGGAGTCTGTCGTGATTTTTCCATTCTCATTTCTGATTATGTTGATTTGTGTTGACTCTCTTTTTCTCTTAATAAGTTGGGCTAGAGGCTTATCTATTTTGTTTATTTTCTCAAAGAACCAGCTCTTGGTTTCGTTGATTTTTGCTATTGTTTTATTCTTCTCAATTTTGTTTATTTCTTCTCTGATCTTTATTATGTCCCTCCTTCTGCTGACTTTAGGCCTCATTTGTTCTTCTTTTTCCAGTTTTAATAGTTGTGATGTTAGACTATTCATTTGGGATTGTTCTTCCTTCTTCAAGTGTGCCTGGATTGCTATATACTTTCCTCTTAAGACTGCTTTCGCTGCATCCCACAGAAGTTGGGGCTTAGTGTTGTTGTTGTCATTTGTTTCTATATATTCCTTGATCTCTATTTTGATTTGTTCATTGATCCATTGATTATTTAGTAGCATGTTGTTAAGCCTCCATGTGTTTGTGAGCCTTTTTGTTTTCTTTGTAGAATTTATTTCTAGTTTCATACCTTTGTGGTCTGAAAAATTGGTTGGTAGAATTTCAATATTGTGGAATTTACTGAGGCTCTTTTTGTGAGCTAGTATGTGGTCTATTCTGGAGAATGTTCCATGTGCACTTGAGAAGAATGTATATCCTGTTGCTTTTGGATGTAAAGTTCTATAGATGTCTATTAGGTCCATCTGTTCTAGTGTGTTGTTCAGTGCCTGTGTGTCTTTACTTATTTTCTGCCCGGTGGATCTATCCTTTGGGGTGAGTGGTGTGTTGAAGTCTCCTACAATGAATGCATTGCAGTCTATTTCCCTCTTTAGTTCTGTTAGTATTTGCTTCACATATGCTGGTGCTCCTGTATTGGGTGCATATATATTTAGAATGGTTATATCCTCTTGTTGGACTAAGCCCTTTATCATTATGTAGTGGCCTTCTTTATCTCTTGTTACTTTCTTTGTTTTGAAGTCTATTTTGTCTGATATTAGTACTGCAACCCCTGCTTTCTTCTCACTGTTGTTTGCCTGAAATATGTTTTTCCATCCCTTGACTTTTAGTCTATGCTTATCTTTGGGTTTAAGGTGAGTTTCTTGTAAGCAGCATATAGATGGGTCTTGCTTTTTTATCCATTCTATTACTCTATGTCTTTTGATTGGTGCATTAAGTCCATTTACATTTAGGGTGACTGTTGAAAGATATGTACTTATTGCCATTGCAGGCTTTAGATTCGTGGTTACCAAAGGTTCAAGGTTAGCTTCTTTAGTATCTTACTGCCTAACTTAGCTCGCTTATTGAGCTGTTATATACACTGTCTGGAGAGTCTTTTCTTCTCTCCCTTCTTATTCCTCCTCCTCCATTCTTCATATGTTGTGTGTTTTGTTCTGTGCTCTTTTTAGGGGTGCTCCCATCTAGAGCAGTCCCTGTAGGATGCCCTGTAGAGGTGGTTTGTGGGAAGCAAATTCCCTCAGCTTTTGCTTGTCTGGGAATTGTTTGATCCCACCATCATATTTAAATGATAGTCGTGCTGGATACAGTATCCTTGGTTCAAGGCCCTTCTGTTTCATTGCATTAAGTATATCATGCCATTCTCTTCTGGCCTGTAGGGTTTCTGTTGAGAAGTCTGATGTTAGCCTGATTGGTTTTCCTTTATAGGTGACCTTTTTCTCTCTAGCTGCCTTTAAAACTCTTTCCTTGTCCTTGATCCTTGCCATTTTAATTATTATGTGTCTTGGTGTTGTCCTCCTTGGATCCTTTCTGTTGGGGGTTCTGTATAATTCCATGGTCTGTTCGATTATTTCCTCCCCCAGTTTGGGGAAGTTTTCAGCAATTATTTCTTCAAAGACACTTTCTATCCCTTTTCCTCTTTCTTCCTCTTCTGGTATCCCTATAATACGAATGTTTTTCCTTTTGTATTGGTCACATATTTCTCTTAGTGTTGTTTCATTCCTGGAGATCCTTTTATCTCTCTCTATGTCAGCTTCTATACGTTCCTGTTCTCTGGCTTCTATTCCTTCAATGGCCTCTTGCATCTTATCCATTCTGCTTATAAATCCTTCCAGGGATTGTTTCACTTCTGTGATCTCTTTCCTGACATCTGTGATCTCCTTCCGGACTTCATCCCACTGCTCTTGCATTTTTCTCTGCATCTCATCCCATTGCTCTTGCATTTTTTTCTGCATCTCTGTCAGCATGTTCACGATTTTTATTTTGAATTCTTTTTCAGGAAGACTAGTTAGGTCTGTCTCCTTCTCAGGTGTTGTCTCTGTGATCTTTGTCTGCCTGTAGTTTTGCCTTTTCATGGTGATAGAGATAGTTTGCAGAGCTGGTACAAGTGACCGCTGGAAGAGCTTCCCTTCTTGTTGGTTTGTAGCCTTTTCCTGGGAGAATAGCGACCTCTAGTGGATTGTGCTGGGCAGCTGTGCGCAGACAGGGCTTCTGCTTCCTGCCCAGTTGCTTTGGGGTTTATCTCCGCTGTTGCTGTGGGCTTGGCCTGGCTGGGGCTGTTCCTCCAAAATGGTGGAGCCCCGTTGGAGGGGGAGCAGCCAGGAGACTATTTATCTCCGTAAGGGGCCTCTGTGCTCCCTGCTGCCCAGGGGGTTAGAGTGCCCAGAGATCCCCAGATTCCCTGCTTCTGGTCTAAGTGACCTGTCCTGCCCCTTTAAGATTTCCAAAAAGCACTCTCCAAACCAAAACAACAGCAGCAACAATGAGAGAGGGAACAGAAACAAAGAGAAAAAAAAAAGGAAAAAAAAGGAAAAAACAAGCGATTTTTTTTTTTTTTTTTTTGTCCTCAGGTGCCGGTCCCAGGCACCCGCTCACTGGTCCTGCTGCCCTGTCTCCCTAGCACCAGGGTCCCTATCCTTTCAAGGCTTCCAAAAAGCACCCACCCACCGGTCCCGCAGGGAAGGAACGCTCAATATTCTTTGTCCTCAGGCACTGGTCCCACGCACCCGCTCACCAGTCCTGCCGCCCTGCCTCCCTAGCACCGGGGTCCCTGTCCCTTCAAGGCTTCCAAAAAGCACTCGGCAAAAAGAGAGAAAAAAAAGGGGAAAAACGCGCGATTTCTTCCGTCCTCAGGTGCTGGTCTCAGGCACCCACCCACCGGTCCCACAGGGAAAAATGCGGGATATTCTTTGTCCTCAGGTGCCGGTCCCAGGCACCCGCTCACCAGTCCCGCCACCCTTCTTCCCTAGCACCGGGGTCCCTGTCCCTTTTAGGCTTCCAAAAAGCACTCGCAGAAAAGAGAAAAAAAAAAGGGGAAAAACGCGTGATTTCCTCTGTCCTCAAGTGCCGGTCTCAGGCACCCGCCCACCGGTCCCGCAGGGAAAAACGGGGGATATTCTTTGTCCTCAGGCGCCGGTCCCAGCCACCCGCTCACCAGTCCCGCCACCGTGCCTCCCTAGCACTGGGGTCCCCGTCCCTTCAAGGCTTCCAAAAAGCGCTCGCCAAAAACAGAAAAAAAAAAAAAAAGGGGGAAAAACGCGCGACCTCCTCCGTCCTCAGGCACCGGTCTCAGGCACCCGCCCCCAGGTCTCGCAGGGAGAAACGCGGGACATTCTTTGTCCTCCGGCGCCGTTCCCAGGCACCTCCTCACCGGTCCTGCCACCCTGCCTCCCCAGCAACGGGGGCCCGTCCCTCTAAGGCTTCCAAAAAGCGCTCGCCAAAAAAAAAAAAAAAAAAAAAAAAAACCGCTCCGGTTTCTCTCCACCCGCCGGGAGCCGGGGGGAGGGGCGCTCGGGTCCCGCCGGGCTGGGGCTTGTATCTTACCCCCTTCACAAGGCGCTGGGTTCTTGCAGGTGTGGATGTGGTCTGGATGTTGTCCTGTGTCCTGTGGTCTCTATTTTAGGAAGATTTTTCTTTGTTATATTTTCATAGCTCTATGTGTTTTTGGGAGGAGATTTCCACTGCTCTACTCACGCCGCCATCTTGGCTCCGCCCCCTATCATGCGGTTTTATAAGTTGTATGCATGCATTGTTCAGTGGGAAAATGAATTTGAAAAACATTCTTATCCTACCAACCAGTGACTGGAAGAGTGAGTCCTCATCCATGTCCACTCTATAGAAGAGGAAATGGAGGCTGTACAAGGTAAAGGGGCAAGTTCAGAATCACAAAGTAAGGCAGTGTGGTGCAGCTGAGATAGACTTACCTCTTCTGACTGGCAGACTGCTGCTCTGTCCTCTCTGGATGGAGAAGGGGGAGTAGTAGAATTAACCCATGCTGTCAGGCCCTTGAACAGGGATTCTGTGGAATCCAGAGTCATCTTCCAGTTTTAGGGACACTCTTTGACCTTTACCACCTTCTATGAGTTCCAAAAAACAGCGGGCCATGACTTGGATAGGTCACGGAGTATAGCCTCAGGCTGTGAAAGAGCCAGTTCCTAGAATCATCTTTCACCAGGCCTTTATGTCCCACTGCCGGACTCCTCCCCAGCCCCTCTAAAAGCCACATCCCTTGATAATATCAATGCCTTTACTCTGGGTAAGAGAGGCTACGGTGGGACAAAAGAATGAAGTACTGGATGTTTTTGCTTCTTTAAGCTAGTCATTAGCTTTCCTTTTCCTCGCAGTGAAGGGGACAGCCCATTTCTTTTTCTGCCTTGTGCCCTTAAAGCATATTTTCCTAATGCCCTTTCTGTCTTGTGAGATGCGTCCTGATTTGGGCTTTGCTTTCCTGTTGCAATCACAAAAGATTGTTCTACTTTCTTGGTTTGTACTTAGTGATCTTGCCTACTTTCTGCCCTGTGTGGCACTCCTGTGGCAGGCCCCTGCCTTTAGGCAGCCCCAGGTACTGTAAATGCCTTCCCTCCTTCCGCAGGTACCAGCAAGCTTCCAGACTCATTCCACTGCCTCCGAGATCACTGTTCCTCCCTTTCTTCATTCATGCCCATACATGTTTTTGAATACCTTTTTATTGTGATAGACACTAAGATGCACTCTAGGAATTCAGCAGTGCACAAAACAGATACCACTTCTATCCTCCTGGAGCTCCCACTCAGGTGGGAGCAACATACACAAGACAAATAATCATTGGATTTGTGTAACCTAGCATTGAATAGGGGCATTATGAGAACCTAACCTCATCAGGATGCTGGGTCTTGGGCAGGGTGAGTTGTGCCATACTCTGAATGCCTGCCACAAAGTGAAGTGACAAATCAGTGCTCATCAAGCATTGGTAATTTCCTTAATGGATATCCTTGGAATGGTACTGAAAAATTACAAGTGGTTTACAAAGCAAACTCACTTTTATCATGCCTTGAGGAAAGGCAATAAAAAAGTCAGGAAAAATTTCCCGATATAAAATTAGGCTTAAACAGGTTTGTGGGGGATCCTGCATTAACAAGAAAGATCCATCCAACTTCTCTACTTATACCTTTGCTCTCTTCAAGTTCATTCTGAAAAGCAAATTGCATGCCTCTTTCAACGACTCCTGAAAAGTAGGACTGGGTCAGGATTAAACTAAGTCTTTCGACATTGGGAACAACAGCCAGAAAGTAACAGCCCATGTGTGATGTGTTGCAATTAACACAATACCCATCTCAAAGGGACAACATTTATACCTTTGAACACTGTCACAAATACTCTTCTCAACTTTGAAAGGATAAGAAAAGAAAACACACACAGAAAGGGTGTCCCTTCTATCAAGTATTGTACATGCCCTAATGGGAACAAACATTTATAGACACAGAATGCTAAAAAAAGAAAGTTTAGAAACTGGAAAATTCAGGTTCACTGCTTATACAGTAACTAGGTATAGATAATCACTTTCAAGAGGTCAACACCGATGACTTTGGCAAAGTAAATATTTTTGAGAAAATACAGGTGTAAAGTGAATCTCTTTAAAATTAGTACCATTTCTAGAAAGTTTTTCATTGGACAGATAGGAAAGTAGTCCAACAGGGAGGGGATATCCAAATCACTGAAGAAGATACACACACTCACACACCTCTCAATAGCTTGTTACAGTTGGCTATTTTAGCAGTTTATCAGTGACACTTTCAGGACATTGTAGGTTTTTCTCAATCTTAACTTTTCCATTTCATCCAACTTTGAAAGCCTCTTTAGAACCTCAGCATTTTCTCTTATCTGGGAAGCTGTAGTTTCCACATTTGAAGTCCTCCACGTTTTTGATCCCTCCCTTTATGTTTTCGGGACTTGGTATAGTGAACTCGCCCATGATACAATACTTTTTTAGAGGCATTTACTGTCATCTACTAACAAAGTTCACCTAAACTTGTGTAATTGATGGACCTCTTTTGAAGGAAGCTGTTCTTCCTTCAAAATTCTGGACTCAGAATGTTGACAAAGTATTTTTCTTATAATGATACTTAAAAGTGAACACATTACCACAGAGATCAACTCTATGCTCATAGTTCTCTTATGAGAAAATTTACAAATGAGACACAATTACAAGATCAATATGTTTTGAATTACCACTATTAATGTGACAAACTATGGCATTTGCTGACTCCAAAATACCATTTGTGACACCATTGTGGTGCTGTGTTATGCATAGAGTCTGAGTACAGCATGCCTAAACCACAGCACACCAGGTGAAGCCCTGGTTCTCTCACCACTGTTTTCCCTCTTTTTCCATGAGGAACATCACTGCTAGTTAGCCTTCACCCAGCAGGAGTTTACTACTCACCACTTCTGTGCCAACATGATGGTTAGTGCTGGGGGGTGGCAGCAGGGCTCTGAACCCGCAGCAGTACTTGGTCATAAATGGTCATTCAAAGACGTGCTTCTTATTTTTTATGATGATCAAAATAAAAACACCAAATTAAACAAACAAACATCATACATGAGAGCACTCAAATGTCTGAGGAAAAGTTGCTGGGTGGCTGAACAGCCTGAGAAGTTGCTAATGTAATCCTTTGTAATTATATTTATGTCTAATGTTATCGATTTGGAAAAGCACATATGGGAACTATTTTATTTAGCTTTTAAAGTCTTATTCTTCAAAACCCTTAATTAAGATGAAAAGTATCCATTAGGGGTTTTGAAATGTACACACTAATTCACATTTGAAAAGGTGTGAGAACTCCTTTGGAAACCTCTGCTCATGTGATTTGGAATGATGCACTTCAAAAAAGGCATGTTTTTTCTTCTTTTCTTCCTGTAGGGATTATATGTACTACTTTAAAGTTCTAGACTATCTTTTCCCAGACAGTACAAAGTACTTCATAAACCTCATATTAATCATGTAAACATACCCATGAGACTAAATGGATGATGGCAACATGTTCCCAAGCTTATAAATAAATAAATGAACAAGCTCAGAGAGGGAATGTTATTTCCCAGATACTTTGGTTAGCTCCCTCTTTCTTCACTTAGACCACTATAAAACTTGGCATTCTTTTCTCTCATTAATTAATTTATTTTTCCTTTCTTCCAAGGAATCTGTATAAGAACAATATTGCATGCATTGTTCTAGGTGTTATGAGGGTAGTAAAGCCAATAAAAGGCATGGTATCTGACCATGAAAAGCTAGTAATTAGGATGAAAAGGAAAACACACACACAAGCTGAAGGATAGTTTTAAACTTTTTAAAATCAAAATGTCTGAAAATCTGTTCTAGGAATTTGGATAAAAGACCCATCCTCGAAGGGTAGAGACAGAGATAGCAGAGATTACTGAGATAGATAGGATCTGGTGATCAAAGGGCTCTACATTTTGAGTAGATGTGGAAGAAACCATTCAAGGCAAAGGAAACAGCACTTAAACTGGCTGGGAGTCATCAGGTAAAAATGGGAGACAGTGGGTAGACCATACAGTCTAACAGGCTTTTTTTTTAAAATTTATTTTTAAATGTTACAAAAAATGATCATATAATAGATATAAAAAAGATATAAATTCCAGAGGTGATCTTTTTTTTTTTTACCTAAAGTCCATCAGTTTTCAGTACAGGAATAGCAATTTACTATAATTAGGATGTAAACAGTGTTATTTTGAGAGAGGTGCAGTTTATTTATTTTTTTTTTGAGAGGGCATCTCTCATATTTATTGATCAAATGGTTGTTAACAACAGTAAAATTCTTTATAGAGGGGTCAATGCTCAATGCACAATCATTAATCTATCTCAAGCCTAATTCTCATCAGTCTCCAATCTTCTGAAGCATAACTAACAAGTTCTTACATGGTGAACGAATTCTTACATAGTGAATAAGTTCTTACATGGTGAACATCACAGAACCTTTTGGTTTTGATCACGCATTATGAACTATAAACAATCAGGTCAAATATGAATATTCGTTTGATTTTTATACTTGATTTATATGTGGATCCCACATTTCTCCCTTTATTATTATTATTATTTATATTTTTAATAAAATGCTGAAGTGGTAGGTAGATGCAAGATAAAGGTAGAAAACATAGTTTAGTATTGTAAGAGAGCAATTGTAGATGATCATGTGTGTGCCTGTAGACTATGTGCTAATCCAAGCTAGACAAGGGCAATAAAACATCCACGGATGCAGAAGATTTCTCTCAAAACAGCGGCAGGGTGAGGTTCTAAGCTTCACGACTGTTGTTCCCCAATTTCTCACCTGATGGCCCCCCTGAAACTGTGCCTGTCTTAGTTGTTCCTCCCTTGAGGAATCTTACCCGTCTCTGGCTAACCAGTCATCTTCCGGGGCCATACAGGGAAATGTAAAGTTGGCAAGTGAGAGAGAAGCCATATTGTTTGAAAAGGTTAGCTTTTTACTTCTTTGCAGATTTATGCCCTGTGGCTTCTATGCCCAGCACTTGTCTCGAGGTATCTTTACCACCTGGAGGAATTATGATACTCGGTAAATTCGATATGAGGCACGAATTCTATTTAAGCGTTGTAATTAGGAAGGAAGGAGAAAAGCTATAGAGGTAGCATATGGAAGAAAACATGGGAGGATTGATTATTTCTTTGACATATCTTCTTGTAGAGTACCTTAAGCATGTATAGGTTTTAAACTACTAACTTGCGCACACATATTAACATAATAGGAATACGGTGACATAAACAAAGCAAATCTATAATTACCAGCCATCTCCAGTGAAGCCAAGAAAACCATTTAGGCATCCTAGGCATTTGTGAAAATTTGTCTATATGATGGATATTGTCCAAAAGTACTTGAACAGTCTGAGAGAAATCAGACAAATTAAAGCAACCCATTTCGGGATCTGTTCACATCCCATATGTTCTTTTAACCATAGATAGTCTATAGTCGTAAGATTTTGAAGCGCTACAACTTCCACCCATCCCAACTCCTAGTTGAGTTCCAATAGTACAGATCCAGTCAAATTCGTTGTCTCACTGTATGCACATGCCAGCCTAGACATCTCCCACCTCATTCCAATGGCAAGTCCAGGAAATGGTGGGGTGGACGCAGCCACAACCGCAGCATCGCCCAGATCCCTGTGGAGGCTTTTTGATGATCATCCCTCAGCACGAGTCCTCCAGAGAGTGCTGATGCTGGAAGCTCCTCCTCATATCGTATCTTAGTTCATTTTCTGGGTACCCAAGCTAGGCCTTGATCTTCTGCATAAAAACAAATAGACCCTTTGCCCACACTTTCACATGCACTCTATACCACTGTGTAGAACTCATTGGAGGTCAGCACACAGAAACTGCTTTTTTTATTTTTTTATTTTTATTTTTATTAAGAGAAAGGAATATTATCAGAAAAGAGTACCTCCATAGTCGATCATCTGACACCCTCTAAGTGATCGAAATTAAGGATATTTAAAGCATGTGTTAATCTTTGATTTACCAATAGTTTTATCCTATCAAGGAGTAATCCTCCTTTTCTTTCTTTCTTTTTTTTTTAATCTTTAATCTACACTTACATGAAGAATACTATGTTTACTATGCTCTCCCCTACACCAGGTCCCCCCTAAAAACCACATTACAGTCACTGTCCATTAGCATAGCAAAATGTTGTAGAATCACTACTTGTCCTCTCTGTGTTGTACAGCCCTCCCTCCCCTTTCTCCCTCCCCCCCCATGCATGCTAATCTTAATACCCCCTTCTTCTTCCCCCACCTTATCCCTCCCTGCCCACCCATCCTCCCCAGTTCCTTTCCCTTTGGTACCTGTTAGTCCATTTTTGGGTTCTGTAATTCCGCTGCTGTTTTATTCCTTTGGTTTTTCCTTTGTTCTTGTACTCCTCAGATGAGTGAAATCATTTGGTATTTCTCTTTCTCCGCTTGGCTTATTTCACTGAGCATAATACTCTCCAGTTCATCCATGTTGCTGCAAATGGTAGGATTTTCCCTCTTCTTATGGCTGAGTAGTATTCCATTGTGTATATGTACCACATCTTCTTTATCAATTCATCTACTGATGGACACTTAGGTTGCTTCCAATTCTTGGCTATTGTAAATAGTGCTGCGATAAACAAAGGGGTGCATCTGTCTTTCTCAAACTTGATTGCTGCATTCTTAGGGTAAATTCCTAGGAGTGGAATTCCTGGGTCAAATGGTAGGTCTGTTTTGAGCATTTTGATGAACCTCCATACTGCTTTCCATGATGGTTGTACTAATTTACATTCCCACCAGCAGTGTAGGAAGGTTCCCCTTTCTCCACACCCTCGTCAACATTTGTTGTTGTTTGTCTTTTGGTTGGCAGCTATCCTTACTGGTGTGAGGTGATACCTCATTGTAGTTTTAATTTGCATTTCTCTGATAATTAGCGATGTAGAGCATCTTTTCATGTGTCTCTTGGCCATCTGTATTTCTTTTTTAGAGAACTGTCTGTTCAGTTCCTCTGCCCATTTTTTAATTGGGTCATTTGTTTTTTGTTTGTTGAGGCATGTGAGCTCTTTATATATTCTGGATGTCAAGCTTTTATCTGTCATTTTCAAATATATTCTCCCTTACTGTAGGGTTCCTTTTTGTTCTATTGATGGTGTCTTTCGCTGTACAGAAGCTTTTCAGCTTAATGTAGTCCTACTTGCTCATTTTTGCTGTTGTTTTCCTTGCCCGGGGAGATATGTTCAAGAAGAGGTCACTTATGTTTATGTCTAAGAGGTTTTTGCCTATGTTTTTTTCCAAGAATTTAATGGTTTCTGACTTACATTCAGGTCTTTGATCCATTTTGAGTTTACCTTTGTATATGGGGTTAGACAATGATCCAGTTTCATTCTCCCACATGTAGATGTCCAGTTTTGCCAGCACCATCTGTTGAAGAGACTGTCATTTCGCCATTGTATGTCCATGGCTCCTTTATCAAATATTAATTGACCATAAATGTTTGGGTTAATTTCTGGTGTCTCTAATCTGTTCCACTGGTCTGTAGCTCTGTTCTTGTGCCAGTACCAAATTGTCTTGACTACTATGGCTTTGTAGTAGAGCTTGAAGTTGGGGAGTGAGATCCCCCCTACTTTATTCTTCTTTTTCAGGATTGCTTTGGCTATTCAGGCAGGGTCTTTGGTGTTTCCATATGAATTTTTGAATTATTTGTTCCAATTCATTGAAGAATGTTGCTGGTAATTTGATAGGGATTGTCTCAAATCTGTATATTGCTTTGGGCAGGATGGCCATTTTGACGATATTAATTCTTCCTAGCCATGAACATGGGATGAGTTTCCATTTGTTAGTGTCCCCTTTAATTTCTCTTAAGAGTGACTTGTAGTTTTCAGAGTATAAGTCTTTCACTTCTTTGGTTAGGTTTATTCCTAGGTATTTTTTCTTTTTGATGCAATGGTGAATGGAATTGTTTTCCTGATTTCTCTTTCTATTGGTCCATTGTTAGTGTATAGGAAAGCTACAGATTTCTGTGTGTTAATTTTGTATCCTGCTACTCTGCTGTATTCCGTTCTAGTAGTTTTGGAGTGGAGTCTTTAGGGTTTTTTATGTACAGTATCATATCATCTGCAAATAGTGACAGTTTAACTTCTTCTTTACCAATCTGGATTCCTTGTATTTCTTTGTTTTGTCTGATTACCGTGGCTAGGACCTCCAGTACTATGTTAAATAACAGTGGGGAGAGTGGGCATCCCTGTTTGGTTCCCGATCTCAGAGGAAATGCTTTCAGCTTCTTGCTGCTCAGTATGATGTTGGCTGTGGGTTTATCATATATGGCCTTTATTATGTTGAGGTACTTGCCCTCTATTCCCATTTTGCTGAGAGTTTTTATCATGAATGGATGTTGAATTTTTTCAAATGCTTTTTCACCATCTATGGAGATGATCATGTGGTTTTTGTCTTCCTTTTTGTTGATGTGGTGGATGATGTTGATGGATTTTCGAATGTTGTACCATCCTTGCATCCCTGGGATGAATCCCAGTTGGTCATGGTGTATTATCCTTTTGATATACTGTTGAATTCTTTTTGCTAATATTTTATTGAGTATTTTTGCATCTACATTCATCACGGATATTGGTCTGTAATTTTCATTTTTGGTGGGGTCTTTGCCTGGTTTTGGTATTAAGGTGATGTTGGCTTCATAGAATGAGTTTGGGAGTAATTCCTCCCCTTCTATTTTTTGGAACACTTTAAGGAGAATGGGTATTATATCTTCTCTGTGTGTCTGATAAAATTCCGAGGTAAATCCGTCTGGCCTCGGGGTTTTGTTCTTGGGTAGATTTTTGATTACCATTTCAATTTCTTTGCTTGTAATTGGTTTGTTTAACTTTTGTGTTTCTTCCTTGGTCAGTCTTGGGAGGTTGTATTTTTCTAGGAAGTTGTCCATTTCTTCTAGGTTTTACAGCTTGTTGGCATATAGGTTTTCATAGTAGTCTTTAATACTTCTTTGTATTTCTGTGGAGTCTGTCATGATTTTTCCATTCTCATTTCTGATTCTGTTGATTTGTGTTGATTCTCTTTTTCTCTTAATAAGTTTGGCTAGAGGCTTATCTATTTGTTTTATTTTCTCAAAGAACCAGCTCTTGGTTTCATTGATTTTTTTCTATTGTTTTATTCTTCTCAATTGTGTTTATTTCTTCTCTGATCTTTATTATGTCCCTCCTTCTGCTGACTTTAGGCCCCATTTGTTCTTCTTTTTCCAGTTTCGATAGTTGTGATGTTAGACTATTCATTTGGGATTGTTCTTCCTTCTTCAGGTGTGCCTGGATCGCTATATACTTTCCTCTTAAGACTGCTTTCGCTGCATCCCACAGAAGTTGGGGCTTTGTGTTGTTGTTTTCATTTGTTTCTATATATTCCTTGATCTCTATTTTGATTTTCCTCTTTAGTTCTGTTAGTATTTGTTTCACAAATGCTGGTGCTCCTGTGTTGGGTGCATATATGTTTAGAACGCTTATATCCTCTTGTTGGACTGAGCCCTTTATCATTATGTAGTGTCCTTCTTTATCTCTCCTTACTTTCTTTGTTTTGAAGTCTATTTTGTCTGACATTAGTAGTGCAACCCCTGCTTTCTTCTCACTGTTGTTTGCCTGAAACATGTTTTTCCATCCCTTGACTTTTAGTCTGTGCATGTGTTTGGGTTTGAGGTGAGTTTCTTGTAAGCAGCATATAGATGTGTCTTGCTTTTTTATCCATTCTATTACTCTGTATCTTTTGATTGGTGCATTAAGTCCATTTACATTTAGGGTGACTATTGAGAGATATGTACTTATTGCCATTGCAGGGTTTAGATTCGTGTTTACCAAAGGTTCAAGGTTAGCTTCTTTAGTATCTTACTGCCTAACTTAGGTCACTTATTGAGCTGTTATATACACTGTCTGCTGATTCTTTTCTTTTCTCCCTTCTTATTCCTCCTCCATTCTTCATATGTTGTGTGTTTTTTTCTGTGCTCTTTTTAGGAGTGCTCCCATCTAGAGCAGTCCCTGTAAGATGCCCTGTAGAGGTGGTTTGTGGGAGGCAAATTCCCTCAGCTTTTGCTTGTCTGGGAATTGTTTAATCCTGCCATCGTATTTAAATGATAGTCGTGCTGGATACAGTATCCTTGTTTCAAGGCCCTTCTGTTTCATTGAATTAAATATATCATGCCATTCTCTTCTGGCCTGTAGGGTTTCTGTCGAGAAGTCTGATGTTAGCCTGATGGGTTTTCCTTTATAGGTGACCTTTTTCTCTCTAGCTGCCTTTAAAACTCTTTCCTTGTCCTTGATCCTTGCCATTTTAATTATTATGTGTCTTGGTGTTGTCCTCCTTGGATCCTTTCTGTTGGGGGTTCTTTGTATTTCTGTGGTCTGTTCGATTATTTCCTCCCCCAGTTTGGGGAAGTTTTCAGCAATTATTTCTTCAAAGAGTCTTTCTATCCCTTTTCCTCTTCTTCTTCTGGTACTCCTATAATACAAATATTATTCCTTTTGGATTGGTCACATAGTTCTCTTAGTGTTGTTTCGTTCCTGGAGATCCTTTTATCTCTCTCTATGTCAGCTTCTATACGTTCCTGTTCTCTGGTTTCTATTCCTTCAGTGGCCTCTTGCATCTTATCCATTCTGCTTATAAATCCTTCCAGGGTTTGTTTCACTTCTGTGATCTCCTTCCTGACATCTGTGATCTCCCTCCGGACTTCATCCCATTGCTCTCGCATTTTTCTCTGCATCTCATCCCATTGCTCTTGCATTTTTCTCTGTATCTCTGTCAGCATGTTCATGATTTTTATTTTGAATTCTTTTTCAGGAAGACTGGTTAGGTATGTCTCCTTTTCAGGTGTTGTCTCTGTGATCTTTGTCTGCCTGTAGTTTTGCCTTTTCATGGTGATAGAGATAGTTTGCAGAGCTGGTACGAGTGACAGCTGGAAGAGCTTTCCTTCTTGTTGGTTTGTGGCCTTCCTCTCCCCCTTCGTGAGACGCTGGGTTCTTGCAGGTGTGGATGTGGTCTGGATGTTGTCCTGTGTCCTCTGGTCTCTATTTTAGGAAGAGTTTTCTTTGTTTTATTTTCATAGATACATGTGGTTTAGGGAGGAGATTTCCACTGCTCTACTCACGCTGCCATCCTGGCTCTGCCCTAACAGGCTTTTATTAAATCAGCACTTTCTGTTTTCCATGGCTCAGGGCTTTTTATACTTATCTAATTTAACCCTTACACTCTGATCCAATTTTAAAGGTACAAAAATGCAGGCTCAGCATGATTAAGTAATCTGTCCTTGGTCAAAAAGGTAGAAAGTGGAAGAAACAAGATTCATAGTGGAGATATGCCTCCAAAGGCCCTGCTCTCAAACATTGTATGATTGCCCAACAGTGGGAGATGATAGTTTAAAGTTAGTTGCTGCTGGGTTACAGATGTCCTCGATACCAGTGGGGTTTGGCTTTATGCTGTAGGAAGTGGAGAACAACTGATGATTTTGGGAATAGGAGAGTCACAGGAAAAAGAAAAACAAAAAGCAAGAACAAGACTTTGGAAATAGAAATTGGGCAATGGATACATAGGACGAACCAGAAGGGAAGAATGAGGGTGTCTGTCTTCAAATCAACAAAAATTGATTCCTTTGGTGTCTGGACGTGGGAGTGAAAATCCTTCCCGCTGTTCCAGTGCAGCTTCTCTGTATTTTCTGAGCACTGTCCACACCACCCTCCATCTTTGTTCTCGGTCCCCACCCACACCGGCCTGCTTTCACTATTTGCTACTTCCACTCTTCTGGAAGGAGGTATGTTCCCTTCCACCCAAGAATAATTGTACATGTCATTCCACACAGCAGAAATTATTTTTCCTCCTTTTCTACCTTAACTCCTCCTGCTCATCCTTCACTTGGTAACTTCACTTGGGGAGTCTTTCCCGGGGTTCCTGTTTCATGTGAAATGCCCAGTTAGAGGCCATCCCAGCACTGTGCCCACTCTCCTTTGTAAACTCTGCCACAGTTAGTATTGTCCATTTACTGTGCGATACTGGATGAACAGCTGTTTGCCCCCATTAGGTTGTATCCTCCTTGAAGGCAGGCTCTGTGTCGGCTCTTGCTAGGCTGTATTCCCAGAGCCGTTTCCATCATCTGTTGCAGAGCAGGTGCCTGGTGAGTGAGTGAGTGAGTGAGTGAATGAATGAACGCATGGGTAAGGAGGAGAGCAGGGTCAGTGAAGAAAAATGTATGATGTGGAGTTGATGGAAGGACCCTATGACTAATTTGGGTTGGGGAGGGAAAAGCAGGCAGGAATGCCAAAGTTAAGGTATCTGTCGATGGTGGGTCTGTGGTTTACAAGCCTGGTTACTGGAAAAATCAAATGGCCCAGACTAGTACCCTTTATACTCAGTACCATTGGAGTCAGCGTCCACCTGAAATTTTGATGTATGAGGCAAAGGTTCAAAAGCA
This sequence comes from Manis javanica, assembly GCF_040802235.1. Lineage (NCBI taxonomy): Eukaryota > Metazoa > Chordata > Mammalia > Pholidota > Manidae > Manis > Manis javanica. The sequence goes on from NC_133156.1 coordinate 5,575,620, forward strand.
GAAATGGGTGAGTTTAGCCTAGAGAAATATAAGCCCTTACGGGAGAGTATGTTACAAGGGAAGCAGAAGTTGAGTCCCTGTGTGGAAGTGAGTCACAGGTGGATATCAGAATTCCCATGTGCTGGAATAGCCAGTTGACCCTAAAACCATCTCCATCACGCTTCTGTGGTTTTCTTTACATTTGGGTGAAGCCAGATTCCTAATCCTGATCCATGGAGATTTCATAATATCAATTGCCCCAACTTGGCATGGTGGAAAAGGCACTCTGTTGATCACCTCGGGGCCATTGATTATGCAATGCCTTGTCACATGGCCTCACCTGACCCCCACGAAAGTCCATTTCTTCCCAGGAAGCATTAGGTCTGCGCTTATTCACCAGGTCCTTCAAGGGTATATTATGCACACTGCTGTCATGGTCACACCATTTCTTCACACTCAAGTGTCTTTTTCCTTTTATTGCTGTGATCTCTTTGAAAGTAGGGACTTCATCAAATCCTGTCTTTTTCATGCACTGACTGTATGGCTTAGAAAATTAAATAACCTCTCTCTGCATTTTAGTTTCCATATCTGATACATGAGGATAATAGTAATTTATATTCAACAGAGTTATTGTGAAGGCTCTCATTCATTCATTCATTCATTCATTCATAACCCATTCATCAGTTATATACTAAATGGGTATCATATTCTGAGCCATGTTCGAGGTGCTGAGAATGCAATCATAAACAAAATAGAAAATTTTCTCCTCTTTTGGAGCTACATTACATGGGAGGGAAAAAAGATGACAAGCATACAAATATCATTTCAGACAGTAAGAAATGTGCCAGAGCTAGCTTATACTGGCTCACAAGAGTGGACTGCACATATTTCTTCCCGACTTTGCATTCAGTGACCTTATGTTGATAGCTTGAATCATTGACTCAGCCACAGTGGTGTTGTTTACACTCTGGAAATCGGCAAACGCTACCAGCAACTCTGCCCCTCTACTGTATCAGGGTGTGAAGCATTTATCAGCATGTCACTGGGTACGATGGCACTAAGGATGATTAAAAAGTAATGATGAGGGTGGCCCCCAAACAGGACTCATGATTTCAGACATGGAGACCCCATCTTCGCTGAGATGAAAGGTCATCCTCACTGGCCAGCTTGAGTAGATGAGGTTCCAGATGGAGCTGTAAAACCACCCACAAACAAACTATCCATTTTCTTTTTTGGAACTCATGAAACTGCTTTTTTATGCCCAAAGGATATATTTCCTTATTCAGAAAATAAGGAAAAGTATGGCAAACCAAATAAATGAAAAGGCTTTAATGAAGGTTTATGGGAGATGGATAACAATCCAAAAGTGAAATTTTCAAGTCAACAGGCATCAACTAACCAATCAAATGATTCATCTGATGCTGAAGTTGGGGAAAAAGAAACAAGTATTTCAGAGGAAGATACTGACCATGATAAAAAGCTGGCAGTGAGGATGTGACTAAAGCAAGTGACATAACCCCTCCAAACACCGCCGGAAGGGGAAGGAAGAAAAAGGCAGAAAAACAAGCAGAAACCAAGGAGGCAGGAGCAGAGATGACAGCAGCTGCATCTGTTCACCTAAAAGTGAGTCCAAAAAAGAGCGCAACCTGCAGCTGCGGAAGTCAAGATTCCCAAACCGGGAGGCAGACCCGAAATGGTAAAACAGCCCTGGTCTTCAGAGAGTGTCGTGGTGACTGAAGAAGACACAAGTAAGAAAAAGGGGCAAGAGGAAAACAGCCTAAAAGCAGCTTAGAAAGGAGGAGGAGGCCAGAAGGAAGAAGACAAGCCAAGAAGAGAGCCAGACAAGAAAGAGGCAAAGAAAGAAGATGAATCAAAAAGGAAAAATTTAGCTAAAACAGGACTTACATCAACCTCTGCTTCTGAAGAGGAAGGAGATGACCAGGCAGGGGAAAAAAAGAGAAAAAGTGGAAGAAATTTTCAGACTGCTCCTAGGAGGAATATGCTGAAGGCCAACATGGGAAAGCAGCAGACAGAAAACGCAAGCAAGAGGAACAAATGGAAACCGAGCATTTTGCTCTGTAAAGCGTTTCAGATGCAGCTTGCGTGCAAAATAGCTTATTGTATTGTTTTCCCAGCCAAACAACATGTAATCTACAGTAATAAAAAATACATCTCAAAAAAAAGAAAGCAATGATGAAGCAGGTAAGGGTCAGGTAATTCACTGTCAAGGAATCTCAAAAAAGTGGTTTGTGCTGAAATGAGTATCCAGAAGCGATGAAAAGAAGATTAATCTAGGCAGAGTAGACCGCTATTTCAAAAGCCTAAAGGGGCAGTAGCCTGTTCAGATTCCAGAATACTAATGAAAGGCACTGAGGCTCGGGCAGAGGGCATGAGGGGGAGAATGAAGTGAGGTGAGGTTTGAAAGGCATGTCAGGGCAGGGCCACATGGGGCCTTGCAGGTGAAATGTCTGCATTTATTCCAAGTGGAGTAGTCAGCTGTTGGAGGCTTTTCAGCAGGAGGGACTATTTAAAGGACTTAGCATGTGTGTAACACCAATAAGTGCTCAATAAATGGTACCTATTTGTCAGTACTTAATCTCATTGTCCTTAGCAGCTTGCATGTTATCTGGCACATAGGAGGTATCCAGTGAAGGTTTGTTTACTGATAAATAAACAGTCCCAAAGAAGCCCCTTTCCCTCTCCGAGCCTCAGTTGCCTCATCAGAGAAGGCAGATTCCATGTAAACACTGGTCTCCTAGTTCCCTCTGCTCCCAAAGCTCTCTCACTGTGTAATCACACACTGCAGACTGATTTTGCTGACCCAGCCTGGCAGAGGTGACCACAGCAATAACAGCCAGTATTTGCAAACAAACAAGCAATACCACTTTGGAGTCATCTCATTCCAGAACATAACATTCCTGCCTGTACACTGGCATAACACATAACTTCATATTTCTGTTCTCATATTAAAGGAGGAGCTGAGGCTGGTTGGGCAGAGGTGGAGGTTGGTGAGAATGGCAACAGACAGAAAAATATGCCCTCACTAACAAGGCCATAAATATTGATGTCTTCCTCAGGCCCCCCTAGAGAGCATTTATCATTTTGGCAACTGGCTGATTAATAATAGATTAAACACTTCAGATTTGCTTACTCTGGATCTGTGACTTTAAATGCATCTGCTGTAAGGGAACTGGTTAGGACAGGATGGACAGATCACACAGATTTTCAGCAAGAAAATACAGTGGGAGGCGACACAAATTGGGCATGACAACCAATATTTCCAATGAGTAATATCTCCAATGCTGTGTGCAAGGCTTGGGATGTCTTTCCAGATGTTAACTTTTTTTCCCAGGAACCCACCCTCAGGACAATCCAAGTAAGAGGACCATGTTAGCACACATCATATGTCATGCTCTCAGTGAGTGATAGATGAGAAAGGAAGTCGTCTCACACCTCATCCCAATAACAGTCAGTGACCACAGGAATCTGGGCCAACATGGGCACAACTGGGAGGAGACTGGGACACCTGTCTGTGATGGCTGAGGCAGACCAACTTGCTCTAAAGCCTCTTGCTTGGGATGGAGACATGTAACAGGACCAGAAGACCCATAGATGTCCCTCTAAATACCACTGGAGAAGTAGGTGGCTCTTTGGGTCAGACATGGGAAACTGGGAATACCCACTTATATGCTGGCCTTTGTAGACTGGGGAGGGGACTGCCAGGTGTAGACACCAAAAAGCAGTGTGGTATTTTGGGAGGGATGTTGGGAGAATTGTGATACCAGCTTCCTAGTTGACACTATTACTGAGTCTCTGTGTGACCCTTCCCTGGGCCTCAGTTTCCCATCTGCTCACTGATGGGGTAGGTAAGAGCAGTGTTTCTCAATGAGAATCACTGATGGAGCTTTTAAAAAATACAGATTCACATCTTCTTGTCATGGGTTGAGTTGTGTTCCCCCAAACATAGGTTCATATCCTAACCCCCAGTATTTGGTAGGACCTTTTGTGTGACCTCACATGCAAACGTACTGTTGGGATGAGGTCACACTGGAGGAGTGTGGCCCCTTAGTCTAGTATGACCAGTGTCCTTACAAGAAGTGAAGACAGACGCACACAGGAAAAACGGTATGGGATGATGGAGACAGAGACCCAAGCACAGCAGCTGCCGACCAACAAATGGCAAAGATTGATGGCAACTAGCTGAGGCTAAGACGAGGCAAGAAGTCTTCTTACCCACAGTTTTCAGAGGGAGCATTGCCCTACCGACACCTTGATTTCAGGCTTTCAGCCTTTCAGCCTTTCAGCCTCCAGAACTGTGAGATGACAAATTTTTGTGGTTTTAGGCCACCCTGTTTGTGTACTTAGTTACATCAGCCCTAGGAAACTAATACACATCACTTCTAATCTTACCAAATTAAAAAGTCAGTGTTGGGGCCTGGGGACTTTAAAAAAACATAGTGAACATCATTGTTCATAAACACTGACTTAAGTGCCTTTACAACTCTGGAATTCTTTGATTTATGTGTAAATTGATTCCAGCTATAGGTAGTGGAGTTACAGCAAAAAGACAAGGAACTCAGGAAAAAGGTGCATTGGTGATAAGAAGGGGAGCCTTCCCTATATTCTACAGCAGAGCAACAGGGTCATGCTGACAGTGAAAAAAGAGAAAGGCCCTCAGGTGGTGCTGAGACCAAAATCCCTCCTTGTTCTAGGCGAACTTCACACCCAATTAACTAAACTACTTTAAAGGAAATGTTGATAAGAGCTTTCGGTGAGCCAAGGATACCTTTGAGGTACTAATAAAAGCTATAAACCTTCTCACCAGAAATATGCCACAAGTGGGCAAAGGAGTAAATATGTGCTAAGATATTACAACCTGGCAGTGTGGTGGGGACAGACTGTCGGGTAGGGGTGGAAGCCAAACAAGAAGCTGAGGGAATTGCTGGCTAAAGAAACTGAAGGTGTGAGCTGAGACCTAGTGACGCAAAGCCACCAACTGTGAGAAGTTTGGGGGCAGAGCAGGCAGGAAGAGCCCAGGTGCACTGAAGCAGGAGGAAGCTTGGCGTGCTTGGAGTACAGAGAGGGGGTTGGTGTGGCTCAGGCGTGGTGAGCGCCTTATGGGAGGTGAGGTCAGAGGGGTCAGCAACAGTCATATCAGGCCCACCATCCAGGTCATAGAAGGCCTCTGGATTTTATTCTGAGCATAGTGGGAAGCCATGAGGATTTGTACAGAGCAGAACCAAGTGATCTGATTTACAGTTCAAGAGGAAGTTACATTACTTAAGTGACTTTCTAGGGTTTTCCAAGGTGGGCTTTCTAGAAGGAAATAGCCTCATATCCTTCCACCGTTGCTGTCAATACGGACAGAATGTCAGTGTCACTAAATGCAATACTGTGCTACAGTGACAAGTGAGGGTGTCTCACAGATGTGTAGTGGGAAAAGAAGGGAGAGTAGGAAGCTGTCTGCCTGCCACACATGGACCTGAGTTGCTACCTCAGCCTCCAGTTGCCAGTGAAATCTATAAACTGTCTTTGTTATTTCTAAAGGGTTATTTGGTAACCCCCCCTCCATCCCAGCTGCTGCTCTGTTCGAGTCTTGACACTGGCAGCATCAACGTCAGACACCACTCTGTGGGCTCTGCCAGGGGGCAAATGAGCCTCTTGGAATACGGGCGACAGCAGGGCCCTGGGCAGCGGAGGCTCACCCCTCCAGCCTCCTCTCCTGAATCCGAGTTCCAGCTTCTAGTGAGATGTCACAGCCCAAGCTAGCTTCTCTGTGGCTGACCCCTCAGCAATGGGCACCAGAGTGTAATATTAATGAGATGAGTATTATGCATCTGAGTCGAAGATTACAAAATACAAAGTGTATGTGCATCCATTTTCCCACTGGCAGGTCCTGTCCATACTAGGAGGTAAGTTGGGTGGGTATTTTTAGCTAACAGAGAAATTTGGCCCCAGGGCAGGCACTTCCCTGGCCGAAAGGCTCACACCTGTGCATTAGCTTCCTGCCCCAAACTCAGGCATACCCCACCGGAAGTGGCTGCCCCTGAGTTACATCACTCTGTAAGCTCAGATTGGACAAGGTAATGTGTCTGTCTGCCAAGCTGTGCAGAAGGTCAGTGAAAATAGTGCAGCTGTCTAAAGACGGGTTCTGTGGACAAGCACTTCTGCATTAAAGGACTGGCTGTGAGCTCAGGCCAGTTAGGTAACCTTCTCTGTTCAAGTGAACTTATCTGTAAAATGTAGAAACCAATACTTTTTACATTGGTTACTGCAAAGGGTAGATGACATAAACCAACTTTTTTTACTAGAGAATTATGACTTCTGATGTGATGATGTTATTGTCGATGCTGATGCTCATGCCAGCAGTGAGAAGGAGCATTTAAAGCTTACACACTGTGTGCTGGGTCCCATGCTTCTCATCTCTGGTGGCATCATGCCTGTTAAATGAGGAAACGTCAATATTCATCTGCTTTGTTGATTTTTAAGCTTTTTAACGCTGGAGATAATGTTCCAGGGCAGATGAAAGAAAGTTCCCTTACTTTTTTAGTTACTGGAAGTGAAGGTAGGGATATGAGAGAAGGAGGCAGTGCTGGGAAAATCATAGATTTGTCTTTTTTATATAGGGTGTCTCTGTCTGGAACTAAGAAAACATAATGTAGTTAGTCCATGAGTCAAAATGTAAATTTCATGTTTTATATTAAAAATAATTGAATGGTATAGTCAAGACTTTCACCTTCCATCAGAGAGCACATGACAGAATCAAAGAATGCTAAAGTTGAAAAGAACTCAAAGATTCAGCTGCCCAAACCCTTGAGGGAAGGGCAAGAGAGACCTAGGGAAATGCATGACAGGCCCAAGGTCAGCCCCAAGGTCACAGAGACCTCCTTTCCAGCCCAAAGAGAAAACTCAATTAACTGAAGAGCCCTGCACCTCCTACTCTACCCCCTCTGGCAATGAATCTGAGAACTGCCTTGATTTCTTTTGTGTCTTCTGATACCCTGACTTTCCCTGCTGTCTGGGATTGAAAGGCAGGACAGCAGGAACTTTAGTAGGTGGATGAGCAGGTGGTGCAAAGAGCACTTGCCCTTCTGGGCTACTGCTAGTGGTCCTCAGTTTCTTTGTGTGCAAAATGGGGGAGGAGGGCTAGACTACACGGATCAAGTGTTTTTTCCAGTCTCAAAATGCTCTAATTCCTGTTACCTTAATCTGGATTCAGGATCCCCATTTTCATTCCCAAGGCCCCCAGAGGAGCTGAGGTGTCTTAACATGGTGGTGGGCACAGGCTTTGGGATCTTGGTGGCCTGGTTTCACCTCCTCCATCACTTGCAGGATGGCCTTGACGCAAACCACTTAAGCACTTGATGGCCATTTCCCCAGTTAGAACACTCCCACTCTCCCTCCCTGTGTGAGTGTGAGCTAAATTAGAACAATAGATGGGAAAAAAATGCTTCAACAAAAGTAGCAAGGGGCTATATATATATACATGTGTGTGTATATACATATATATATATATATCTGCATCACTAATCATTTATTATTCTATTATCACCATCGTCAGTATTGTTCTTCACAACTCCTTCAGAGGTAATGCGACCTATGACTAATGAGGCCAAGCTTCCTCCAACTGCAGGAGGAGAGGTGAGGGGTGCCCAGTTCCAGGCAAAGGCTGGCCAGCTTGACTCTCGGTCCTGCCCATCATATTCTCTCTGGATATTTCATTTCTTAGGGTTAAATAGCCCAGTTGAGTCTGGTTTATGTTTCCTGGGCCAAAAGTAGAGGATAAGTGGTGGGTGCCATGGAATAAAGAGACCAAACCCAAACTATAAAAAACAAATGACCAAAAGTATTAAGTACCTTTTATTGGGATGGGGCTTTCAAAGTGTTTTGTGGCCAATTATATTTTCTGTTCCTGTGAAGGAGGCAGGGCTTTGGGGGAAATGATGATTATTAATATTATCTTACACATGCATAACACTTTAGAGTTAAGGTGTGTTCCTACTGTTACTGAACAATCCAATTCAATTAAATATTTATCAAACACTACTTGAAGCAACATATTATCTATCATTCATTTACTATATATGAATATATATAAAATTAACATTATTTGACATTCAATAACCTCTTTGAAGGATGTGGAACTAGAAGTCATATCCCCATTTTCAAGAGAGGAAAGGGAGACACAGAGAAGTTAAATGACACAGAGAGGTTGAATGACAGGGGCAAAGTCAAATTCTTGAAGCAGAGATTATACCGCATGCCGCTTCTACTGATAACCTTCCAGTGATTTCTCATGCACTTAAAGTAAAATCCAAACTTCTTTCTGTAAGATAAATTCTAACTGAAATAAGCAGGCGACGAGAGGCAACAAAGGGCCAGGCAGTTTATTTGAGCGCAATCCCGGGCGAGGTTCACCAGTCTGCATAAATACAGGCTGGAGAAGTTGCGCTCAGCAGGGCAGCCAGTGAGTTTTTAAAGAAGGTAGGGGGAGGCAGAGCTTAGGTTTACAGCGGCGCCAGGATTGGCTAGCCTAAGGCACATTTTTCAGGTTGGGAGGGGGCAGCAGCTGGGGACTTTGGCACGTCCTCAGTGTCTGAGGTGCTCACCCTTCCCTCCGGTGCCTCTAACCTTACACTTTCCATGGCACATCAGGCTCTGCCTGCTCTGGTCCCTTCCCTGTCTTCCCAATCTATTCTTATATCACTCTTTCCTTTTCTAAAAATGCTCAGCTGTCTGGTTGCCCCTCAGTTTCTCAGATTCCACCACTAAGCTTTTTCCTGCCTCAGGACCATTGTCCAAATTGTTCTTTCCAACTAGAATATATATAAACACACACACACATTTATTTATTTATTTATTTTCTTTTGTTCAGCTAATATCTTCTCAACCTTTAAGACCAGGCCTCAGAGAGGGTTTTCACTGATAATGCTATTTAAACAATACCTTCACGTTAACTCTCCTCGACATGTTCCTTTCTTCTTCAGAGCATTTATGTCTTAGTTGTTGCATGTATGTATCTATCTATTTCTTTCTGTCCTACCCCATTAGAACTAAGGCCACTGAAGTCTGGTGCCTGTGCCTCTTACTCACTGCTGTACTCCCAAGGACCCATGGAGACTGCTGCAGACTAGAGACTCCATGTCTAATGAATGAATGACAGAACCAATGAGGTCTACAGACTTCGGACTTGGTTCTGGAACCCAGGTTTTCTGCTTTCAGTTTTCTGGTCCTTCCCTTTACTCTACACAATTTCCCTACAACCCAAGCATCAACACTGTCAACTTCACGCCTTGGGGTGGGACTGGGCAGGGATGCTTTCTCAAATGAGGGAGAAATTCCAAACTCACTATCACATAAAGTGAGAAAGAGGACAATTTCTTGCACAAACAGCCATGGTGATTGAGGACCTGGTTTCACAGGAAATTTACTGTATTTTCTATATCACTAGATTTTATATATCACAGAATTATAGCAGCTGGGTATAGAGCCCTCCCCATTTACAGGCTCCAGGGCAGCCCAGATAATGGCTACAGGGCATGCCTGCTTTCTGTGCCCTGGGGTCTCTGCTGAACCTAATGTTATTACTGAAGGAAAATGAAAAAAATATGGTAGACACTGAAAGCAGTTATGAACTCACCCAATCCCTGATCACTCCCATCTATCCATCCACCTACCCATCCACCCATTTAATCCACTCATCAAATATTTATTGAAAGCATACTATGTATCAGGTAAATGGGCCAACTATTACCCAAGTTTTCTAAAGTTCAATGTAAATTACTGTATGGGATTGCTATAAAGGCAAAGGTGGTAACATAAATGAAACTCTTTAACAAGTGTAGAGTCCAAAACACATAGAAGGGATTACGATCATTAGTAGTACAATTTAGCAAGTGGAGGGCAAAGGAGAAAGGGGCCATGATATAATTAAAGGATAAGTCTGCTCACTTGGAGAATTATCTGTGTAAAACTAAAAAAAAAAACAAAAACATAAACCAATACATTTTAACAAAAATTTCAAAAGAGGTTTCTATGATGTGATCTGTTTCACTATATAGTCCCAACTCCTCCCCAGGGGAACAATTCAGGAGATTAAAAGTAGAAAGTACCATTCAATGGAGGTGTCAAGGATCGGAATATTATTTGAAATGGAAGTACAGAGTCCAAAGCAATAGAACAATTGGAAACTATCTTTGGGCATTTGCTTGGCATATTGGCCCTACTTTCTCACTTCCTAGAACCCTTTTCTCATCTCTTCTCCCAGTAGGCAAATTCAACCTACTTAAGGCTCAGCTGTTTCTTAATCTCTCCCAGGAAGCATTCTAATCTCCTCAGGATACTTAACACTTCTTCCCCTTTACTCTAAATTCTAATATGAATAAATGAAACCCTAGAAATTCATACTTAATTCCATGTATCTTGGGGTTTTTTTCTCATTTAGTTCAAGTTACTCTGCTCAGCAGATACTGTCACCATTATCCCTATCTTAAAGGTGGGAAAACTCTAGCACAAAGAATTTAAGTGGAGTATGAAGGAGAGATGACAAGCAGGTAGTGCAACTAGGACTAGAAAATAGGTTCTCAGATGCCTAGGGAAGTTCTCTGTATGGCACATCTCCCTGTATCTGAATCAGTATGTTGTTCTGATTTGAAGTGGGCACAGCAGCTGGGCCTCTGAATGAGCATAATTCTCCCCCAAGTGCTAGGGGTGTGCACTTGGGTACACAGGGTCACACAGAGCCTCCCAAATCCAACATTCCTTTGTCTCTCATCATTCTAAGTGGGATGGTGGCTCTCATGCCCAGGAGAATCCTAAACTCACTTCTGACACTGCACTGCAAAAAAACTGAAAACAGATACACCTCTGTCAGGGAAGGTCAGGGAGTCACTGGGCCCAGGTCCTGGAAGGGGCCACAGGAAACTTCATGATTCTGTACTGGAGTTCCAGTTCTGCTGAGAGTCACCAGTGGCTCTGGGAAGACCCACCATCCTTCCTAGGCCTCCATTTCTTATTTGGAGCATGGCAGATTTTGGAAGCTACCTAAGGTCTCTCCTATTGTTGAAGTTCAATGATCTTTCTCAGCCTTTAGTGCTGAGACTTTCAAGGGGTAAATGTACCCAGAATCTCAAGGAGTAGATTTCTAAGTCTGAAATGCTGGATCCTGGGTCTATTCCCTACCCTTTGCAGGTACTAAAAATGGTAAGCAGCATCATTAATAGGGAATGTGTGAGTTGTTCTGTGTTTTCCTACATAAGATCATTGGATTTGAGTTCTGTGAAAGAAAATCAGGCCATAAAGAGTTAATCAGGAGGGCAGCCAATATTTGAGGCCTGGCTGAAGCTTTCATGGTCCTTTTACTTATACCTGGGGCAGGGGGTGGGGCACAGCTCAACCCAGGTAATTCAGGTATATTCTTTTTTAAAACCACTCTCTCCCTCTCTGTCTCATCTTGACTTCCAAGGGAGCCAGCCCTATGCGTCACACTACTGAGTTGAGGAAGATAATCCCCAAGAGACCATCCCAGGGTTAAATAGTTCTCCTTGTGATTTAGAAGCTTGAGCTCGCCAGCTCTAAATCAACATGAATTCTCCATTTAATTTGAATCAGTGGGTTTTATGAGTCTGCTTCCTTGCAGTGGATCAGTTAGGTTTGTGCATTCCCTCTCTCTCACTCTGTGTAGTTTTTAAATTATGTTTCAGTGTTCCGCAGGCAGAAAGCTTATAGTTTGGAAAGCAGGAGAAGGACCTAGACCAAACCCTAGGTTTCACCGAGAGGGAAACGGAGGCCAAGTACCAGGGGGGGATCTGTTGAAGGTCACCCACCCAGAGCTAGGATCCAGGTTCCCTGTTTCGCTTCTCCTTTGCTTTGCCTCAGACACTTCTGTTGATTATAACTATTTACCCTTTCTTTCCACCATTACATAATCAATCACCCACTTCAGGGATCCCTATCACCACAGCATATTGGAACTTCAATTAATCAGAGATGAGGGCACAAGACTCTTACCTTGAATTATTTCTCTGATTAGCTTGAAGGAGAAGTAGATAATCTCTCTCCCTCCTGCCCTCCCTTCTGTTTCCACATACACCCAAGCTAGAGAAATTATGATGGCTTTGTATTAAATTTAAAAAGAGGCCTACATGTGGCCTATTCCTCTGGAAGGAGATATTCATTGTCAAAAGAAAAAAACCTTGACCTACTTCCTTAGACACCTACATTCAATTACTGGCCACTGAACATTTTTTTATAATGTAGCAGCTTGTTTGTTATTTTTATTACTAAGGATAAGACAGAAATAACCACAAGCTAGAATTTATCAGAGTCATTACCTTTAAAATAAAGAGTCTCCATCTCTCTACACAGCAACATGTGAAGCGGGGATGACAGAAACGCCCTGCCTGCTGAAGGGATAACTGAGCCCAAAGGGGATTAAACAACTTTCCCCAAATCATCAAGCCAGCAAAGTAAATTGCAGTCTTCTGTTCCCAAACCCAAGTTTTTATCACCATATCACCTTTCTACATGTCACTTTTTCTTAAATATTTTTATTTTAAAGCAGCTTGGTATTTGGTGAGGACTCTGGTCCTAGAAGGAGAGGATCTGATTCTAGGCCACTTGCCAGTTAGGCAGCCTTCTCTTCCTCTGATCACTGTGCCGTCTCAGGAACACTTCTGTCACAGACTCGTGGCAGGGTGCAGTGGGACAGACCTGTAGCTTTGCTGGTTCCTTGCCTGGAGCTCCAGGGCATGTGTCCCTCATCGTCACAGCTGTAGTCATCCTCCTGCCACACTGTCATGTGCATTATCCGTCCACCTCCCGCCCACACCCGGGGTGCTATGAGGGCACAAAGCGCATCTTACTTGCCTTTGTGTCTGGGACCTGGGACACAGCCTGGTACTTAGTAGCTCTTGGAAGTATATTTGTTCACTAAATGCATAAAGACTCCAGTCTGATACTCTCAGTTGACATCAGTGATGGTTTGCCTAAATTTTCAAAGGGTGCTGATGGAAGACCTGGAGCTAGTATGTCTCCAGACTCTCTGCAGTGCGTGCATGAAGATGATGATATGATTACTTCCAATACTGACAGCAGACACCCAGTATCAGCTGCTGACTGAACAGGGGGTGCAGTGCCAGGTGCTTTCTGGTCATGATCCTATTTGATCTGCCCAACAATCCTATGAGGTGAGTTGTGTTTTTATCCCTATTCATTGGAAACATAAGTAAACTGCTTTAGATCAAAATTAGCTTTAGATTTCTTCTCCTCTTGCAAATATCCTCTGGACAGAGCCCCACCCCCAACATGAAAAATAAAATAAAAGTCAGTACTGGGACAGATGCCAGAAAGGCCTCTTCCTGTATCAATAAAATGCGCACATTCTTGGCATCCTCAACAACAGATGTCCTGGTCAAGAAAGCACGGATGAGGAGATACGCTCATTAGCTGCTATCTACAGACCTTTTAGGTCTCCTTTATTTGGGCTGTCACTCAAAGTGGCCTTATTTTCTCCAGTCCTGCGAGCGGTCTCCTGCTGATGCTTATTTATCTGAAAGGCCAGACTCTCTGGGACGGGCTCATTAGGAGGACATTCCCTTTCACAGCCCCAGTCGGGAGGACGCCAGGCGCAGAGTATCTCCCGCATACCTCCCTCATGCCCTGCCAACACCGCTACAGGAAGCACTCAGCTTCGAGCCAACCAAAACCCAAGTCAGCACAGAAAGTGCTCTGCTGGAGCCCAGCTCTGAGCTCTGAAGGAGAGCAAACATCTTCAAAGCCCTGGCCACACTCTCACCTCCGCCATGTTATCGTCCCCCAAACTTTGCATCCCCCAGTGATCCCTCCTCCTCTGGATCCACTCAGTAACACAAAACCATCGGAGTAATATAGCCATAGACATTCCCAGTCAAGAGGGACTGCAGGGATGGTTGAGGCTAAGCACAGAACACCCTGGCACTGGAGCCAGCCACTCCGTGATTTCCTGTCCATGACAGACAGTATTAATCAATGGTGGCTCTCTTCCCAGCTCAGCTTGGATGGTGCCTCAGAATCCTTCTTAAAAAAGCACTTGGGGCAGAAGAGAGAAGTCGCTTTTTCACTCAGGATAAAAGGCTTAGGAGGAGCTGGAAATGAAGCCCCCTGCTGGCCAATCCAGGGCTCTGTCCTCCACTGTATTTTTCTTGATGGTATATTTTTTGGGGGTCATTTCATATAACTAGGCTCTAACATTACCGGAAAATGTTGAACTTCCTGAGGGAGCAGCCTGGGTCATTTATTAATCTGGCCAAGTACCACACTGAGTAGGGCACAGGCTGCTTACGTGACAAGAGAAGTGAGTAGACTCCAGACCCCAAGTATAGGAAGGAGACACTTGAAAATTTCAAAAAGGATTTAGAGCAACCACTTTGGACTAAACAACCATATATCACACAACCATTCTCTGGATAGAATCTAGGGACCTCATTGGACCCCATCCAAGGACAATCAGTTATGAGAAATCCAAAAGGCTCTTACATGAATTTGTTTCTCACCTATGATGGAAACCTCTCAACTTTTCCACCAAAGTAGCCTAAGAGCAGAGGAAAATGATGCAGGCATGGCCTCCAGGGTTGCAAGGCATACTCCAAACAGCCCATGGGAAGCAAGACATTTTTTGAAATATGTTTTACCTTAAAAATTCAGGTAGGTTTGGGTTCCACTAGAAAATAGAGCAATGTTCAATTAAATTTTTTTCTCCCAATATTTTAAGCTAGTCTGATGCTCTCAGGGAAAGTATCAAGCTTTCAGGGCCCCATATCCTGCTTAGGCCTGAAGTCAGCAACAATGGCCTGGGGACAAACCTACCCAGCACCTGTTTTTGGATGGCCTGTTGTTGGATTCTCCCAGAGGAGGACGCCGCCCCAAATGACTCATGGAAGGTGTCTCTTGATGCAACAAGCAAAAGGAATTTATTCAGGAACCAGCTAGCTGGGGTCCAAGTGTCAGCCCGACGCAGCGGGTCTCAACAAGGACCCCGAGCACTCAAAGCCAGGGGTTTATATAGCATGTTCGAAGAAAGAGAGAGAGAAAAAAAGTATCTTTCCACAAGCACATAACAGTGTTTTTCCACAAGCACATAACTTTTCGGCTGGTGCCACATCCTGGGGTTTAGCAAGATAAGCTTGGTATGTATGATTAACTGATTGAGGTTGGCTGACTAAAGGTCACTGCAGTCGGTGCTCATGATTGATTAACTTGTTTTTCAAGGCCTTACCCAGGCCCAGTTTTTTCTTTCTAAGTCACATACTCAGAAAATGGCTTCTAGGCCCTTAAGATGGCTACTATGCTTATGCTAACCTATTTCTATTCTTACACTGTGAGCTAAGAATGGTTCTAATAATTTAAAAGGGCTGAAAAAATAAAAAGAAAAAGAACAGTTAGTGACACATAGAAATTAAATGAAACAAATTTCAATATTCATAAATGACATTTTATTGCCATGTATTCATTTATGTACTATCTTTGGCTGCTCCAAGGCTTCAATGACAGACTTAAGTGGTTTTAACAGAGACAAAGGCTAAAATACTTCCTATCTGATTCTTTACAAAAAAAATTCCCACCTCTGCCTTGGGCTATTACTGGCTATCTGGTGGCCACACATCACCCCAACATGGGAGAATGCACTGCGCAGATCGCAGCTGCAGACAAAGCCCCAGGACATGCTTGGCAATGTCTGGAGACGTTGGTTGTCACAAATGGGGGAACGATCTTGCTGGTACCATCTTATAGGAAGTAGAGGCCAGAGGTGCTGCTGAGCATCCTCCGGTGGTAAGGACTTCCCTACAACAAAGAGTCGTCTGATCCAAAAATAGTCCCAAGGTTGAGAGACCCTGGGATGAACCATCTCGTGCTGCAGGCTGGTTCTCCCCTCCGTCCTTCACTTCTTTACTCATGTCAAACACAGACTCTTGATATTAGTAAATTAGAAGGCATTACTCATTCAAGCCTGGGAGAAGGACACTCCATAAATATTTAGAATAAGGATGAGGAGGATTTCTCATTTGATTTAACAGTAGGAATTATTAAAAAATAATAATTATTAACAAATCATAATAATAGTAGTTTTTTTGGTTGCCTTGGAATCCTTAAAAAAGCACTTGGGGCAGAAGAGAGAAGTACCTTTGACAGTAGGAATTATTCAAGTAGGAAGCCCTCATTTAGGCACCAGGCATCAGACTGAGTAGTTTGCATTCATTCCCTCTTTTAGTCATCATGTCAGCCTTGTGAGTTAGGGACCACTGTGACCCCCATTGTGTGTATGAGCAAAGTGAGCCTCAGAAATGGTGCCAATGGTCACAAAGCTGCGAGGTTTGGAGCAGTGGTTTGTGCCCGAGCAGTCTGATAGCAACACTTGTGCTGTTGGCCATCATTACCATGAACTTCCTAGAACACTCGTTAACTCTTCATTTCCCTCCTTCAGTGTGGGCACAAGAACCGTCCACCCTGCATTTCACCATGATGCACAAAAAACAAATGCTTCCCCCAAAGCCTCGCCTTCCAGACAATGTCCTTAGCACAGATGTCTGTTGCTATAAAACTGCTTTCAAATTCAAATACCACTTAAAAGCTTGTGGCTCAGGAAAACTCTTTGATAACTATATAATCCATGTTCTAGAGGCTCCTTGTAGGACATACCTGAGCCTGTTGACTCACTGAGATGTTAGAACCAATTAGCATCTGAATAGGTTTCTTATTTCTCTCCCAGATATAATCATAATTGAAAATCATTATTAAAGGGGTAGCTTTGAAGAGAAAATAGGCCTTTGAAGCAATGTATTTCAAAACTGCTCCCAATTTTGGCAAACCTGGCTTAGGACAGAAATGGCAAATATATTTATTTATATGAAACAATGTGAATTATCTGGTAGGCTGTGTTGATAGTTGGGTAAGAACATGGACCCCACAAAAGATAATTTGGGTTCATATCCCAACTTGTCTGCTTTTAATAGCTAATAAGTTTGCACCGGGACTGTTCACTGATTATTAACCTTGGGTTCATAAACCATGATCTCTAGTCTGAGCTCTGGGACAAACTCATCATTTGTCATCTTGGGTAAGTCAGGTCACCTTTCTGGACCTCTGTTACCCCAGCTATAAAAAGGAGATGATGACACGTCCCCTCTCTTAAGTTTATGAGGTTTAAAGAAGTGAATATTTACACAAAAATGTAGTAGTAATGCTTATTCTTGGGAATCTTTACAGTCCAATTCCAGGAATAGGAAAACTAAGTCATACACAAAATGCCAGTATAATACCCTGAACCAGGTGACCAGCAGCCTTATTGCTGACAGCCTCAAGAAGGAAGTACTAAACACACACAAAGTTAGCAAAATAGAGATTTAGGGCCCATGTTATCAGCATTTTGTATCTGGGCTGCCCCACGGGCATTCCAACAGGGTCTCCATGCCTGACACAGCTGCTCAGAAGCAGCTGGCCTTGAGCGCCACAGCAGGGAGGTAGGGAAGGATGCTTGTCTTTTCTGATACCCAGAACAGAGCTTGGTTCCACAGAATACTGTGGCTCTTGAAATAAACATTCAGTTTTTATTTGACCTGAAATTCTGTACTGTTTCCAATGCCTACCTACCACTCTGCTAGCTGATCTGAGGCTGCCTATTCATGGTTGGTTTTATAAACAATGTCATTTACATAATTGCTGAACTGTAGCATACACCCTTAGCAAAAGTAAATTAGTAGGAAGGATGTGCTTGCAAATCTAGGCATTGCTCCACAACTTCATCAGAATTGAGAAGCAAAATATTTCCTGGTTACCCACTATGTGCTTAGTGCCTTTCCAGATGCTGGAGATGGGAGGGAGGTAAAATGTGAGTCCTGCCTTCCATGGCATTACAATCTAGTTGTAAGACACAAGACTTTACCTAAAATCATACTGCAATTAAACAAAACTAGTCCAGGTAACAAGTAACATAGGATCTCCAAACCAAGGGAGTAAAAAAATGACCCAGGTAAATCTGACATTCATGTTGGATGTAGGATTTCAGCAGAGCCTTGAAGGCTGTGGGGAGGATAGGAAAGGGCGTTCCTGGGTGTGAACAAGCATGGACCTAAGAACAGGCATGCAACAGATTCTTTGGGAAAAGTGTTTTGGGGCTTGAATGCAAATGTCTTCAAGGCCAGAGTTGGGACATGAATTTTACCTTAATAGCAAGAAAAAGTCAGGAAAGGTTTGAGAGGGACTTTTAGGCAAATGGAAGAGCATGATGGTGTGGGGGAGTAAAATTGGATATAGTTACAATAGTCCAGGTCAGAACAGTGAGGACCAAGACAAAGGTGGTGCCTGTAGAAATGGAAAGGAGAGGATGTGCATTGTAATTAAGAAAAACTTCATAGAACTTTGTGAGTGAAGACTTACAGGACACCAAGGAGAGAAAGGAATCAAGATGGTGATATGATAAGAGCTTAGTAATGGTAATTGTTAGTCTTTTAATTCAGTTAACAGCCTGTCAAAAGCTATCTGAATCATTCAGCTTCTTCTGATGATATTTTGATAAACTACATCAGTAGTTCTCAAGCTTTAATATGCATACAAATAACCTGGGGACCTCATTAAAATACAGATTTTAATTCAGTAGGTTTGAGGTGGAGCCTGAGATTCTGCATTTCTAGTAAGTTTCCAGGAGCTGTTGTTCGTCTGTGAACCACACTTTATTTAGCAAGAGACTAGTCTCTTTTCTTTGATTTTATGCATAATGTCAACAACCACATTAGGACTTTTAAAATAAGGTGGACTGAGGGAAAGTTCTGTTATACTAATGGTCACCCGCAATCCCCAGTTAACAGGTGTGGATTGCTTTGTCTCCCTCATGTAGTAGGAGGGTGCTAAGTGAGGACTCAGGAGACCTGAGCATTAGTCCTAGCTCTACTACTATCCGTGGGTCCTTGAGCGAGAAAACATGGAACAAGAACCCAAGTCCACTGCCCAGTTCCTTTCTTTCAGAGCACCTGCCTAAGACTGAGTATTTTTGTCCTTCCAAAATTCCTACCTTGAAACCTATCCTCAATGTGATGGTACAGGAGGTAGGGCCTTTGGGGGAGTGATGAGGCCACGATTGGTACTAAGGATTGGTACCCCTATGAAAGAGACCCCAGAGAGCTCCCAAGTCCCTTCTGCCATGTGAGGGCACAGCAGGATGATGGCCATCTGTGACCCAGGAGGTGGGTTTTCAGGAGACACCCCTTCCGCCAGTGCTTCATCTGGGACTGCCCAGCCTGCAGAACTGTGAGAAACAAGTGCTTTGTGTTGAAGCCATTCAGTCTAGGGTATTTTTGTCATAGCAGCCCAAAGGGACTAAGACAGAAATTGGTACTGAGAAGTGGGGTCACTCCTATAACAAATACCTAAAAATGGCAGTGGCTTGGGGACTGGGTAATGGATAGAAGCTGGAAGAGTTTGAGGTGCATGCTAGGAAAGCCATAAATGGATCTTTTAAAGTGATTCTGGTAAGATCTCAGAAAGAAAAGAGAGAAGCTGCAGAGAAAGCCTCCATCTTCTTACAGAATACCTAAGTAATCTTGGACAGAATGTTGGTAGGTGTCCAGGGGTGCTGTTACAGTGAATGCCATGCTGATGAGGTCTCAGGATGAAAGAGGAAATGAGGAATGTACTGGAAGCAGGAGGAGGAGGAATTTTGTTATAAAGTAGCAAAGAAATTAGCCCTGTTTACCTTCTAGTGTTTTGTGGAAGGTAGAACTTGCAAGCAAAGAACTCTGGTATTTTGCTGAAGCAATTCGTAAGCAAACTGTGAGGACGCAGCTTGGCTCTGCCTGACAGCTTATAGTAAAATCTGAAGGGAGATGAATGACATATGAGAGGGAATTGAAACTAGAACTTAAAGATTTGGAAAATTCTCAGTCTATCTATATTACAAAAAAATGAGAACACTGAAGGTGGGGCCAAGCATCACTTTGATAAGGAGATTAGTATAGGTCAACCATCTCAACAGCAGCCAGGAACTATTATTCTCCAAGACAATGAGAGAATAGAAGAGAAGGCTGTTCAGAAATCAGGGCCACTACTCCCAGCACTGGTCTGGGTGCTGGGGCCGGGTAGGGGTGTAGAGTGGTTACAGAGGGCCTGGGTGCCCAGTGGAGAGCATCAGTGTTGGGGCCATTGCAGAGAGCTTTGGCATGGGCTTTTCCTGGATGTCCAATACACATTGACACCCCAGAGGGCCTGGAAGTCTAGCGGTGAGACAGGAGGATTACTCAGGAGCCTTAAGGTTTAATGTTATGTATCCTGTTCAGTTTTGGATTTACTGTCCCTCCTGTCCTCTCTCCTTTCTCTCCATTTTGGGATGGGAATGCCCATCCTGTGCCTGTCCCACCATTCTATTAGGTTCACAGGTGGAGGGGAATGTGCCTGAGGAAGAAGCTGCATCTGATTTATGAATTCAGATGAGACTCTGGACTTTAGACGTTTGAGTTGATGGTGGAACAAGTTACGACTTTTGGGGCTGTTGGAATGGAATGAATTCTGGGGTTGTGGGGGCAGAAGTGTAATGCTACAGACTGAATGCTGTGTCCCCACAAACATTTGAATTGTATGTTGAAAGCTAATCCCTAATGAAATGGTATTTGGAGGTGGGGCATTGTGGAGGTGATAAGGTCACGAGAGTGGAACCCTCATGTATGAGATCAGGGCTCCTACTTACAAGGCTCTGGGGAGCTCCCTCCCCACTCACACCTTCTGAGGAAGCAGATAGCATGGCCGTCTGTGACTGAGGGAACAGGCTCAGGCTGAATCTGCCAGTGCTTTGGACTTCCCAGCTTCCATTACTATAAGAAATAAGTGTTTGGTGTTAAATGTATGGTATTTTTGTTACAGCATCTGAAGTGGACAAAGACAGCACCCATTCATCCCCAACTTACTGGCTTCTAATTCTTGGAATAAATCCCAAATTCTGTATTACTGTCTATTAGGTTCTTCATAGTCTGGCCTCTGACACCCTCTCAAATTTCATCTCCTAACAACCCCCTCCTTATTCACTACCTTCTAACTCAAAGGCCTGGTTTCTATTTCTCAAACATACAAGTACATCCCCATCTTGAGTCTTTTGCATTCATTTTACCATCCTTCCTGAACGCTTTTACCCCATAGTTTCCATAAAATTAGCACCTCCCCTAGGTCTCCATTCAGAGATGCCTTCCTCAACCATCAACCTCAGTGGTTCTTAACTGAGGGCAATTTGGACCCCAAGGAATACTTGGTAATGTTTGTAGATATTTTTGATTGTCACGGCTGGGCCAGGGCATGCTATTGGCATCTAGTGGGTCGTGTCCTGGGGTGCTGTTAAATATCTCATGATGCACCGACAGCCCCACATCAAATCCCCTGGCCCCACGTGCCAATTGTGTTGATCTACCTAAAACTGCACCCACCCTCTGACACTTACCCCATAAGAACTTTCTACCTCCTTGCATCTACTTTATTTTCTTAGAAATATTCACCACTGTCTAAAGATATTTGTTGCATTTAATTGTTTATTACCTGTCTCACCCAACTGGTTTCATGAGAGCAGGGACTTGTCCTCTCTTGTTCACTGATGTACCCCCAGTGCCTAGAACAGTGCCTGACACATAATAGGCACTGAAGGGATGAAGGAATGAGTGAAAACACAAGTAAATATTGAACATGGAATGAAACAAATAAATGAGCTACACAACTGAAGAACATTAGAATTAAAGACGATGTTGCAAATGACACCATCAAGAAATTGAAAAGACAAGGCCACAGCATGGAAGGAAATGTTTGCAAACATGTATCTGGCAAGGGATTTGTATCTAGATTAAGAAATAACTCAGATAATTCAAAAACAAAAAGATAAACAACGCAATTTAAAAAAGCAAGGGGAATATATTTGAAAATGACAGATCCGATAAAGGCTTGACGTCCAAAATATATAGAGCTCACCCACCTCAAGAAACAAAAAACAAACAATCCACTTAAAAAATGGGCAGAGGAACTGAACAGACAGTTCTCTAAAAAAGAAATACAGATGGCCAACAGACACATGAAAAGATGTTCCACATCGCTAATTATCAGAGAAATGCAAATTAAAACTACAATGAGATATCACCTCACACCAGTAAGGATGGCTACCATCCAAAAGACAAACAACAACAAATGTTGGCGAGGCTGTGGAGAAAGGGGAACCCTCCTACACTGCTGGTGGGAATGTAAGTTGTTCAACCACTGTGGAAAGCAGTATGGAGGTTCCTCAAAATGCTCAAAATAAACTTACCATTTGACCCAGGAATTCCACTCTTAGGAATTTACCCTAAGAACACAGCACTCAAGTTTAAAAAGGACAGATGCACCCCTATGTTTATCGCAGCACTATTTACAATAGCCAAGAATTGGAAGCAACCTAAGTGTCCATCAGTAGATGATTGGATAAAGAAGATGTGGCACATATACACAATGGAATATTACTCAGCCATAAGAAGAAAACAAGTCCTACCATTTGCAACAACATGGATGGAGCTAGAGGCTATTATGCTCAGTGAAATAAGCCAAGCGGAGAAAGAGAAATACCAAATGATTTCACTCATCTGTGGAGTATAAGAACAAAGGAAAAACTGAAGGAACCAAACAGCAGCAGAATCACAGAACCCAAGAATGGACTAACAGCAGTTCCTGTGTGGTGACCTACAATAAGTTCTTCACAATGGTATAAAGGGCATATCAAAATGTGGGCAAAGGGTCTTTTTGTGTTTATACAGAGGATCAAAGCCTAATTTGGCTACCCAGGAAATGAACTAAGACACGATATGAAGAAGAAGTTCCAACATCAACATACTCTGGAAGAGTCATTCCAGAAGATGATCATCAAAAAACGTCAACAAAGATCCTGGCACTGTTACAGTTGTAGCTGCATTCATCCCACTGGTTCCTGGAATTACCATTGGAATGAAGAAGGATATATCTAAGCTGGCCTGTGCATAAAGTAAAATAACAAATTTGACTGGATCTATACTGTTGGAACTCAACCAAGAATTAGGAGAAGTGCAAGTTGCAACGCTCCAAAATCTTGAGACTTACAGACTATCTACTGTT
The DNA here is from genome assembly GCF_040802235.1 of Manis javanica. NCBI lineage: Eukaryota > Metazoa > Chordata > Mammalia > Pholidota > Manidae > Manis > Manis javanica. Next base: position 5,598,714 of record NC_133156.1, read on the forward strand.
AAAAGAACATATGGGATGTGAATAGTTCCCAGGAATGTGGTGTTTTAAATTGTCTGATTTTTCTCAAACTATTCAAATTCAGTTAGACAATATCCATCATATCATAGATAAGATTTCACAAATGCTTAGGGTGCCTAACTGGTTTTCTTGGTTTCACTGGAGATGGCTGGTAATTGTAGGTCTGCTTTGTTTATGTAACTGTATTCCTATTATGTTAATGTGTGTGCACAATTTAATTAGTAGTTTAAAACATATACATGCTTAAGGTACTCTACAATAAGATATGTCAAAGAAATAACCAATCTTCCCATGTTTTCTTCCGTCTGCTACTTCTATAGCTTTTCTTCTTCCTTCCTAATTACAACCCTTAAATAGAATTTGTGCCTCGTATCGAATTTACCAAGTATCATAATTCTTCCAAGTGGTAAAGATACCTCAAGACAAATGCTGGGCATAAAACCCACAGGGCATAAATCTGCAAAGAAGTAAAAAGTTAACCTTTTCAAATATTGCTTCTCTCTCACTTACCAAATTTACATTTCCCTGTATGGCCCCGGAAGATAACTGGTTAGCCAGAGACGGGTAAGATTCCTCAAGGGAGGAACAACCTAAGACAGGCACAGTTGCAGGGGGCCATCAGGTGAGAAATTGGGGATCAACAGAGGTGAGGCTTAAAACCTCAACCCCGTTTTGAGAGAAATCTTCTGCATCCGTGGATGTTTTGTTGCCCTTGTCTAGCTTGGATTAATACTTAGTCTATAGGCACAGACCTGATCATCTACACTTGCTCTCTTACAGCACTAAACTGTGTTTTCTACCTTTATCTTGCATCTACCTACCACGTCAGCATTTTATTTCAAAAAATATTAATAATAATAAGGGAGAAATGTGGGATTCACATATAAATCAAGTATAAAAATCAAACGAATATTCATATCTGACCTGATTGTTTATAGTTCATAATGCGTGTTCAAAACCGAAAGTTTCTGTGATGACTGCCCTTGTACTGTTCACCATGTAAGAACTTATTCACTATGTAAGAATTTGTTCACCATGTAAGAACTTGTTCGTTGTGCTTCAGAAGATTGGAGACTGATGAGAATTAGGCTTGGGGTGGATTAATGATTGTGCATTGAGTCCCCTGTACAGAATTTTATTGTTGTTAACTGTTAACAACCATTTGATCAATAAATATGAGATGCCCTCTCAAAAAAAATAATAAATAAATAAATAAAAAGCAAGGGATTTACATAGACATTTCTCCCAAGAAGATACACAGATAGCTAAGAAGCCTGTAATCTGTTCAGCACCATTAGTTAGGTAAATAAGTCAATAACAAATGTTAGTGAGGATGTAGAGATATTGAAGCCCTTATATATTGTTGGTGGGAATTTAAAATAGTGTAGCCACATTGGGTGTGTCAATTCCCCAAAAGGTAAACACAGAGTAACTACATAACACAGCAATTCCACTACTACATACATAGCTAAGAAAAATGAAAATGTGTGTTCACATGACAACCTATACAAGAATGTTTGTAGCAGCGTTAGTTGTAATAGCCAAAAAGTGGAAACCCAAATGCCCATTAACTGAGGAATGGATAAACAAAATCTGGCATGTATTGGTTGGCCACAAAAGGAATGAAGAACTGATACATGCTACATCATGGATAGATCATGAAAACATTAGCCTAACTAAAAAAAAGTCAGTCACAGAAGAGCACATATCATATGATTTCACTTATATGAAATGTTCAGAATAGGCAAATCCATAGGACAGAATGTAGATTAGTGTTGCCTTAGAATTGGAGAGGGTGGAGGGGTAATGGAATGTGACAGCTACTGGGTACAGGGCTTCTTTTTGTTGGACGGGAAATGTTCTAACATCATATTGTGACAAAGGGCATATATATCTATGAATATACATTGAGTTCAACACTTTGAGCAAATTGTACAGGATATGACTTGTATCTTAATAAGGCTTGTAAAGGAAAAAGAAGACAACCATAAAAACTGAAATAATTGAGAGAATTTATTTTATATCTATTTAAAAGGAACACTTTCTGTTTTACTCTTTGGGAGAGGTGACAACTTGTTAGACATACAGATCTATTTAAGCACCTGTCCTTATTTTGTGTAAATTTTTATTTGGGGGTGACTTTGTAAGAATAATGACGTGAGAGATCAAAGGCAAGTTCTTCCGGCAGGAGGAAAAAAGTTAACTTAGTTCCTGTGATGAGGACATCTGAGCCAGTCAGCCCAAAGATGTTCTTGTATGTTATACGGCCACCAGTACGAGGTAAGGCCACCATGGAAGTACTCCTGAAACCAAACTGAGTGAATGCCTGGGAATGAAAAATGACTATTCATCTTTAAAAATGAATCATCTCACAGTGGTTTACAAAGGGGGGACTGGGAAGTGTTGGTATCCTCATGGTTCTGATCTAGAAGAAAGGGAGCAGGAATGACACCATTGGGCTCCTCGTCTCAGGTTGTTGCGAAACTCCTTGGGCAAAGGGGTGCTTGGGTTTGAGCTCAGGAAACTCTAGTCTGGTAGTAGCGGCGAACCCAGATTCAGGGAGAGGCTGTCAGCTGGGTAATTTGTTATTAAACTACAACTTCCTGATATACTCATTTCTACACAATACACAGATATGACAAGGGCAGGAGGTTATACTTCTGTCTCTTTTGGTTCTCTGAAGCAGTGTTAGACAAACATGGCTCCCCTTGGTCTCCTTTATTCCCATTTCTCTTTTTTTCCCATTCTGACACTCTACTTTTTATTGTTGATGTGACTTTCCGTGAGGCATCATGATGGCCTGGTCTGTGTTGTGATTTGAGCCCGGCTGAGCCTTGGAACCCATACACCGTGCTGCAGAGAAGTGCAGGCCCTGTGGAAAGGCCAAGTGTAGGTGCTCCAGCTGACAGATCCAGCAAAGCCCATGTGAGAGGGGATGAGCTTTCAGAGGATTCCAGCCTCCTGTTTTCAAGTCTTCCAGCTGAGAGCTCAGATGCTGTGCTCTGTCTGAATCCCAGACCCAAAGAACCAAAGAGACAATAAATATTATTGTCACAAGCCACTAAGTTTTGGGATTTGTCACACAGCACCAGTTAACTAATACACAAAATCTGACTTCAGAACCCATGTTACTAATCACTATGCTCTGTTGATAAAAAACCAAACCGAAACAAAAATATTTCTAATCAGAGTAGGGCTCCCCACAGAGACTTCCCTAGCAGGAATGGCTGCACCATCTGAAGACTTCGGGGTCCCACCACATGACTGGTGAGCAGACACCACTGCAAGAACAGTGGGTAGGGCAGCAGCTCAAGCTTCAGTTGCCATGATGCAGGCACCCGAACCTAATTATCTCTGAAGAACTGGCAAGGCTGACTCTAGGACTGGCCAAGGTGGGGACTCTAAACCATGCAGAGGTTACACCTTGTCCTCGGCACACTCTTCAACAAGTGCTCATGATTTATACAATGTACACAAAATAGCTCCTCAATTTAGTTCAAAAACCAGCAGCCTAAGTTTCTATCTATAAAAGCAATGTAAACTGCACTGTACAAATATAAAATCTTATTAATTAGCATTTAGTGCCCTGAACAATGCTATTTATAGAATACATGCTTCCTCCCCTTTTGCTCCCGAGAGTCAAGACACTAATGGAAAGAGACCAATTTGAGATGAAGGAGTCTTTTTGCCGTCGAGGCGTTTTGCTCCCCCTAAAGGGGAGAGGAAGGACAGGAACGGGAAGGAGGACAACAGCCTTCTCTGACGCCATGCTCTCCTCCTTCAAGATGGACTCAACTGCACATCCCGGAGAAAAAAGAATTTTTTGATCTGCTCCACAACCAATATCATACATATTTGATGTATAGTATTGATCAGACTGGCAGTGAGAGGTGGAAATAGAAAACAGTGAGAACTTATAGTTTTGTCTTATTTCATTTCTCCCCAAACTATTCAAGGCCTCTGAGACATAGACTAACCTGACTCCTCCTCCTACTTTCCAACTTTCCCCCTCCTTGCTGTAAGGAAAAAAAGCCTTGTAAGGAGAAATAAGCGACAGCTGCCTCCAAATGCTTTGAGAACAAAACAGTTGGTACGTTTCATATCTCTAAGGCTAAGCTCCATTATCCCACGGAAGAATCAGAGCAGAGCATGCGGCTCCCAGAGAATCAGCTCTCAGGGAGCGCTAAGCCAATGTGCCCTCCATGACTGACTTGAAAGGGAAAAGGCAGAGCTCTGCTTTTAGGAGGAAAACAAACAAACAAACAAACAAACAAAAACAGATGGGATTCAAAAAATCAAATTGTGTATGCTTTGGAGAACACCCTTTTAAAGAAGTATAAATGGGGAAGTGTGAAAATAGTGAAATGGAAAGCCCAGTGTTCAAGCCCCAGTATTACATGTTACCAACCCTGAGTCCTTGAGGTAATTTCAATCTACTCCTCACCTGGGTCACCTGAGTTGAGTGGAAATTCACTCAAACACTTACACATTCACACACTTGTTCACTTACTAGTTGAGCATGCAAAAATTAAGCAATCAAGAACCACACACAATCACACCATCTTGCATTTCAATAAGCTCACAAGTCAGACTATTCATCTCATCACAGGGTTGTTCTGAGAATCCAGTGGACTTTAAAGACATGCATGAATTTTGATTTATACAGACAAGTAGGGGACTGTGATTAAATTCCTATGACTGGTTGAAAATGCACCTTGCAAGACCTATTAACTCCTGGGCATTTCACAAAGCTGACACAGATTCTTCTTTCCCTTTCAAAGGCAAAATAGATCTCACTAACTGGACACAGCATTGTGCTGCATCAGACTTGTCATTAACTGGTCCCTCTGCAGTCTCACAACTGGCAACTCCCTCACATGTGTCCCGGCCATAGTGGGTGTAGGAGGCTGGCCAAATCTTCCTGGGGCATAGCTCTGCTCTGTCATTCTCCTGCTCACAGATATTCAGAATTTCCTCTCTTCCTATAAAACTAAGCCTTTACTCAACTTATTCCTCAAAACTTACCTCAAGGCATCTGTGCACTCTCATATGCTTTTACAAACATATGTATCAGTCAGCCACCCTGGCCTACTCATCTGTAGTCATCATTAGTGTTCTCCTATCTCTTTGCTTTCACTCACACTATTTATTTATTCTATTATAGTGCCATTTGGCCCCAAATCCCCACATACACATCATCCTTTTGAGGTAAAGTTCAATTTTTGATGAGCCATTCACCTGTGCTCACACTGCCCTTGACTGTCTTCTTGTGAAAGTGGCTTCTCCCAATTTCGCCCACCACATCATGTACCCCTGTTTTGGCAAGCAATAATGGTGATAAAGATGATAACAGCTGGCCTATGTTGAGACTTACAATATGCTAGGTATTATGATAAATAAATACATAAGCTAGCTTTTCAATTCTTACAAACATTGTAAGCTAAGGTAATGTTTTATCTTATTAGACGAGGAAACTGAGGCCCAATAAGGTTAAAGAATGGACTTGATTTCCCACATAGTAACAGGCAGTGACATGGATGGGCTTTGGCAGCAAAGGCACTTGAGATTGGAGTCCAGGTCTATGAGCTACTAGCTTCAAGGCATTTGTCAAGTAACTCTCTCAGTGTAATACTTGCTTTCCTTCTCTGTAAAATATGGACAGTATTGTTTGTTGTAATGATTACATAAGATAAGGGATGTAAAACTCAGAGCAAGACACTGAACACAGAGAAGATACTAGAGAAATGGTAGCTATCTTGACTCCTAACTAAAAATGCTGCATTGGAACTAAGATATGAAGTCTCAGTGGACTCCGGATATTCACCCCACATTTTTAGTAAATGCCAAGTGAATAAATAGAGGCCATTTGAAGAAAGCTTTTCTATTTCAAGGCTGTCCGCGGACAGACGTGTCATGGAGAAACTTGAATAATTGAGGAGAAAGAAGTTACATAAGTGCAGGAACTAACCAGGAAATCCCTGCTCTTTGGTCTTCAGTCCACCCGTCTTGCTTCTCTCAGTATGTTGCAGCCTGCAGATTGGCCTGTTGCTCTATCCTTTCCATGCATGCAGGGCTTTATTGTTCTTTTGCTCTGGCTTAATTATTTTCATGGGAGCTTCTTCAGAATTCCACTTAGTGGTACATATTTGCTCAGCTAAATGTTGGAAAGCCTCAAAACCAAAGACCCCATGGCTCTTCCAAATCACTGGTTTTGGGGAAAGTCCCTGGAGGTCACTGCAGGGGAGGCCAGGTGGGAGTGGGGCTGTGGGGCCAGGCAAAGGCCAGCATACTTATGCCCTTATTGGCCTCAAGAAGGCTTTGGAGCTCTATCCTAGTGACTTTGGAAAGCTACTCAAGATTTTAAGCAAGGGAAGTTGAAGTAATCTGCCTGCATTCAGTGAGCTTTCAGTAGCAATAGCAGGAAGGGAAATCTGGGACCCCATTTGAGTTTGCTATGCCTTGAAAAATACCCTTCTTTCCTTGCAATCATCCTCCCAGGTACACATTAATGAGCAGAAATGAGAGTAAGTGGATAGAAAGCTTCATGCTCTGTATTTGTGCATCTGAAAGAAGCAGGGCAAGCCTGAATGATGGGTCCTTGGAGGGTCTGGGGTTAGCATCTGAGCCAGAGCTCCAAAAGGGGTGGGAGGCCAAGGAGGAAGCTTGCAGTATGTTGCCTGGGAAACACAGGATGGAGAAGCAGAGCTTAGCCATTAAATGCACAATCAATGGACAGATTTGCTGAGGTCCTGGAAAGGGAAAGAGGACTGGTGATCTCACACAGTGAAAGGATAGACTATGGCAGAACAGCACATTGACCCTAGCACAATGCCTATTTTACTAAGCCAGGCTGAAAACATATAATGCCTATTTTACTAAGCCAGGCTGAAAACATATAATTCTTCATGGAACCACTATCCACAATACTTATACAAGAGAAATTAAGAAATATAAGTAAAAAACTTATATACGAATATTTATAACAGCTTCATTCATAAATGTTCCAAATTGAATATAACCTAAATATCCATCAGCTGGAATGGATAAACAAATCATGGTACATCTACACAATAGACTATTTGCACATCTATAAAAAGAATCAAATTAATACACACAACATTAACGAATCTTAAAAGCATCATGCTAAGTGAAAGAAGCCAGACAGGAAAGGCTACAATTTCCATGACTCCATTTTCATGGCACTGTGGCAAAGGCAAAACAGAAGAGCAAAAAGATCAGCAGTTGGCTGGTTTGCAGTTTGGGCAGGAATTGCCTACAAAGGGAAGTTTCTGGAGTAATTAAAATATTCTATATCTTGACTATAGTCATGGTTACATGACTATATACATTTGTCAAAACTCACAGAACTGTTCACCTAATAGGGGTGAGTTTTAGTATATATAAATTATACTAAAGTAAATCGAATTTAAAGGATATTATGCATGTGTTTACAGAAAGTACATTGGCCAATCTTCACACCTCAGGAAAAGAATTCCTGCTCTAGAATCAAACAAACTTTGAAATGAAAAGGTCTCCCAAAACATCTAGACTACACCTACCTAATTCAAAGATAGAAAAATTGAAGACCAGAAAAATACAATGCTATTTGCAAGATCACATCCCTACTAGAGATGTTCATTCTTGCAACTGATTTTAGTTGTACACTTACTGCATTGCAAACACTATGCGAGGGCCACCTAGCTGGATATCCCAGCTAATAAGAAAAATGAGACTTATTGCCTTGAAGGTCTGGGATTTTAACTAAGGTCTTCAGTTATAGTTTATTCCCAGTAGACTAGAGAGGCTTCAGGGAATATTGAGTTCCCAGATGTTGCTGGAGCACTGGGTTGGAAGCAAGGAGACCCGTATGTGAATGAAGTGAGCTGCAGGGAGGATTGACCTTTTGAGACACAGACTGATATCTGAGCCTCCCCTTTCTTTCTCACAACCATATGGGAAAACAGTTGAATTCCTAGAACAACCAACTTCAACTCCCACACTGGGCAAAGAGCAAGAACTTCCCTAGAAGCATGAGCTATTACAACAATTAAAAGAAAATGGTAACTTTAACAAGGAGCTGTTTAACAATAGTGCCATGAGGGACAGCAGAATGGGCTTGAGGGACAGATGGACCTGGGTTCAATCCCTGGCCTTGTACTACTTGTGTCACTGTACAAGTCACTTAATAAGTTTAGCCCCAGAATCTTTGTGCAAAATGAGAAAAACAATGATACCCATGTCTCCCAGGGTAGGTATGAAGGCTGAACAGGATAATGCATACACCTGACACATTGTCATCTCTTAATTAATGTCAGTCATAGTTGCTTCAAATGCCATCATCACCTGAGTTTTTGCAGTCACTTTCTATATCAGTTGAAAGTTTCTTCCTGATCACAAAGTCCAGGTTGCTACTTAGTCACCAGACAAAGCAGTTTCAGCCTCTTTCCGTTTGGATCAAGTCACGTGACAATCAGCAGGGGAAGAAGTTACCAATCTGCTTAAGTGTACACCTGAGTCCCCTTTAGCATCTGTCAGACTGGCTGAAACTTCAGCACGGACGGGCCACTTCAGATGCACCAAAGCCTTCCAGATAGATCTCTGTGCCCAGAGACCAATCAATCGCTTCCTGTCCTGAGGACCATGCGGTGACACGATTGTGTCCAGCTGAGACAGGGAGTCTAAGTAGAGAGGCCCAGGGAAGCAGGCACATGCCCACTGGAGGAAGGGGTACTGTAGCAATATGTCACAGTACTCCATCAGAGCAGCAGGGGTGGTAGAAAAGAATCCAATATTAAAACATCACAAATTATTAATCACTTATGTGTACCTATTATTTTTGGTACAAATTTCCAAAAATAATGTGCCTCAAATTTTTCTGCATTAGTAGGGATGTATAGCAAATGGAACTTGCTCATCAGCAAACAGAAGTGGAAAAGAACATTCTTTGGCTTGTGGCCTGCAAATCACCAATGGCCTGGTGATTTGGGGTCTTGCAGGGATGGAAAACCTAACATTTGTATCCTTAATGCATTGGTAAGAAGCAAGACTGCCTCACCACAGCTAGTATTTTGCCTCAAGATGGTTCTCAAGCACCTGCTCATAACAGTTCTCTGACAGACAAGGTGAGCTTGCCGAAGGCACCTATCAATTTAGGGAGCTTGTCTTCAGACACCTGCAAGGCAGCCACTTTTAGGTGAAAGAGAAAAGAGTAATCACAGAGGAAAGTAAAAGTCAAGAGTTTTTATTTTAAAAAACTGTATCAAGACCAGATCTTTGGCTAGGGTTACACACACATGGAACAGATTGGGGGGCAAACAGATCAGAAACCTACTAAATTTCTGAGGGGATTGTACAACCAAAGAAACCACAGACTTGGTCTACCAAAGTCTGTCTAGCCTCTAAAATAATCCCTGGGCTCTAACACCTGTGCCAGCAGGGATCAGGATATAAAACTGTGAAATCCCTCCACAAAAGGCATAACTTCAGTGCCCACTTCATATGTGTCATGGAGGAAAGTGGAAGAGAAGAATCTCAAGGGCAGAGCCAGGGACATGGAGGACAAAGGTCAGAGGAGAACTTCTCAGGGACCAGAAGGAGAGGCAGGTGAGTTATCCAAACTCCTTAAAATTCTTGCCCAGAGGTACCTCACAGTTGCCATGGGCTAGGGGCTATTACGTTCTCCATTCTCTCTTTTGTGAAATGGACATTTTTGACTGCTGTGAGTCTGCTTCCATTTCACAATTGTGTCTTAGATGTGTGTTGGGGAAGAGATAATTAACTGACATATATATGATTATATTAAGTCCTCAATTTTTTTTGATTTCTGATATCAATACAAATGAGGAATGTACAATGTCAAACATGTCTATTGTTCTGTTATAAACACCAGTAAAATTCCTGGAATTTTTTTTCTCCTTCTATAGATGGCAAGTTTAATTATATATGATAGAGTAACCCTACTGCTGTAAATGCAAAACAAAAAGAGAAGAAAAGCAAAAAAGGTTCATCAAGTTAAAAGTTGTGGTAGCCATTGGGACACATCAAAGGCAGGCTTTCTTTCTAGCCAGCGCACCCAGGCCAATGGGTCTGTTTCATTATTCCCTGGGGATGCCAAAGGCAAATGGCCAGTCACATGATCTATGACTGTCTTCCACAGGGGCTGCCCCATTTTAGAGTCAACCAGTGGTGTATGAGGATCCAGTTTCTCCACGTGCACAGCAATACATACTCAGTGTTCTGCAATCTGGAGGCTACAACCTCCAGAAGCTCCCCGCCTCAAGTACCTGCAGGAAAACGAGTCTTAAAGGGCCAAATCCCGAGCGCAGGTGCGCTGGAAGGCTGGCTGGGTGGTGGAGGAGGGGGGAGGGGTTGCGCGTGGGTGCCCTGGAGGCAGAAGCGAGCGCCAATTTCCACGCAGCTGATTCGAGCATTTCTGCTGTCACAACTGGCGTCTAGGAAAACCTGCAGAAGCATTAGCCATGCTGTCGCAGGGTCGCTGTTGGGAGACCCTGGAGGCACTGCACAGTTCTAACAAAGGTTGCCTCTGCTATGACCGCGACTGGCTGCTGTGGGGCAAGGATACTTTAGAAGAAATTACGTCTCCTCCCAAGCTGTCTTCTTACTGTGGATGGGTGTTAGATCATGTCTTAGCCCATCAGCAAGAGAGCCCACTTCCTTCAAAAACTTCAACATCGTCTAAATCTACTTCAGACCTAGACCAGCCTCCATTTGTTTCCTCATCTCCTGTCACAAGCCCTGGCTTCTCACCAGCCTCCTCAACAGCAAATGGAACCAAGAGCAAAGATGAGTCCCAGCATGCAGAATCTATGGTACTTCAGTCCCCCCGGGGGTCACAGTGGAAGGCTGCATCCGGGTGTATGAGCTGGTTTACAGAATGAAAGGAGTGGAGAGGCTGAGGCACCGGCAGCAGGCACAGGAGAAGTCGCGAGCCCTCTCTGAGATGGCTTCTGAAGAACTGAAGCAGTTTGATGAGTGGATGGAGCTGAAGCATCAAGAGGTCCAGTACCTACGGGAATGGATGGAGAAGAGCTCCAGAGAAGCCTGGCCCACCAAGAGAAGCTAAAAGCTGAGCATCGCCACAGAGCAAAGATTCTCAACCTGAAGCTGCAGGAGGTAGAGCAACAGCACCTGAAGCAAGTGGAACAGGAGCGGCTGCGGAATAAAAGCCGATCCGCCTGCGGAGATGCTATGCCCTGTAGGAGGAGGTGCTGCACCTCAGCCAGCAGCTGGACGCCTCGGAGCAGCACAGAGACCTGAAGGCTGACCTTTCTGCCTTCCGCATCTGAGGCAACCAGCTGTGTGGCCTCATCTCGGGGATCATCCGGGCCACTTGTGACATGAGGAGACTTCAGAGGGACTCTGTCTTCAGTCTTTGAAATGGAGAACCTTAAAAACAAAATTGTTTTCTTATTCAAAACTAGTGCATGCTTTTTGTAGAGAATGGCAAACATCAATTGTCATCTCCTAACCTAGAGTTAGCCACTGTGACGTTTTCCATTTCTTCCCTGACTGTGAGATTCCCCATCCCAAACTGGACTCATCAAGATCGAGTTTCATATTGTGACTTAAAAAGTACATATTTCTTCTGATTGCAAAATACTTTAATTCATTCAGTAATATTTACCTGCTGTGAATACAGTAAAAATGGAAACTTTACAGAAATGGGGAAATGCTTTTTTTGAGCACATAACTACTGTAATCATTAAAAGTATTTTGATGTTTTTAAGGTACTGTTAAGAAATGCAGGTATTGCCTTGACACATAGTAGATATGAAATAAATATTTGATAAACAGATGAAATTGGATACTTCAAATATATAGCCATACTAAAATTTATTGAAAAAAATGCCTGTTGAATATTTAAGTCTCTTTATTCTCCCTACCACACATAACACAGCAGCTTATATGTCTTATCCATATTTCTGATTGAGATAAATTCATAGAAGTGAATTAGTCAAAGAATTTTAAGGTTCTTGATTCACATCCAAAAGTTATACCAATTCACACTTCTATAAATTGTATGTTCTCACCCTTAGTTCACATGTCTACCAGAGTTCATGATTTAAAAAACCAACTTATATGACCTATAAATTAAGAACTTTAAGCATTTATCATATCTGAGGAAGAAATTTATTTTTATAGCCTGTTGTTCCCTTTGAATTCTCTCCATGGCTTTTGCTTACCTTTCATTTTGTAAAATTTCAAACCTATACAGAAGTAGAACAGCCCAGTGGGCCTCATGCACCCATTCCCCAGCTTCAGCAAGACTCAACACGGGGCAGTCTTGTTTCATCTATACTTCCACCCACACCCCTCCCCCAGATGGCAAACACAGAAACATGTTGGTTTATCTGGAAAATACTTTGGTATGTACCTCTAAGAGAGGTTTGTACCTCTAAAAGGATGGCCCTCATATGTACCTCTGAAAGATGAAACTCTCTGTTAACATAATCAGATACTAATCTTATACCTACAAAACTAAAAAGTTTCCTTAATATGACCAGATATCTAGTCATTGTTCAAATTTCGGTAATTGTTTCAAAATTTTTTAACAATTGGTTAGAAAAATAACATCGACACAGAGTTCAACCTTTTGGTTTGCTTTATATGTGTCTTCCTTTTCCCAGATAGAAGATCGCTTACTAGAGGTACTATTCTAGACTTTGCTTTTTTTTTTTTTTTTTCAATTTAGGGGTTGTTTAAGGAGTTTGGCCCAGTGCTTTCAGGCTGCCACCTCCTGCCCATATTATTTTTTATTTAAGTGTCATTGATATACCATATTTTTTATTTTATTATTTTGGTATCATTAATCTGCAATTACATGAAGAACATTAGGTTTACTAGGCTCTTCCCTTCACCAAGTTCCCCCCACAAACCCCATTACAGTCACTGTCCATCAGTGTATTAAGATGCTGTAGAATCACTATTTGTCTTCTCTGTGTTGCACAGCCCTCCCTGTGACCCCCTCCCACATTATATGTGCTAATCATAATGCCCCCTTTCTTTTTCTCCACCCTTATCCCTCCCTTCCCACCCATCCTCCCCAGTCCCTTTCCCTTTGGTAGCTGTTAATCCTTTCTTGGGTTCTGTGATTCTGCTGCTGTTTTGTTCCTTCAGTTTTTCTTTGTTTTTATACTCCACATGAGTGAAGTCATTTGGTACTTGTCTTTCTCCGCCTGGCTTATTTCACTGAGCATAATACCCTCTAGCTCCATCCATGCTGTTGCAAATGGTAGGATTTGTTTTCTTCTTATGGATGAATAATATCCCATTGTGTATATGTACCACATCTTCTTTATCCATTCATCTATTGATGGACACTCAGGTTGCTTCCATACCTTGACTATTGTAAATAGTACTGAAATAAACATAGGGGTGTATATGTCTTTTTGAATCTGGGATCTTGTTTTCTTCAGGTTAATTCCTAGGAGTGGAATGACTGGATCAAATGTTATTTCTATTTTTAGTGTTTTGAGGAACCTCGATAATTGCTTTCCACAATGGTAGAACTAATTTACATTCCCACTAACGGTGTAGGAGTGTTAACCTTTCTCTGCATCCTCGCCAGCATTTATTGTTTCTTGTCTTTCGGATGTTGGCCATCTTAACTGGTGTGAGGTGATATCTCATTGCAGTTTTAATTTGCATTTCCCTGAAGACAAGTGATGTGGAGCCTCTTTTCATGTGCCTGTTGGCCATCTGAATTTCTTTGGAGAAGTGTCTGTGCATATAGTCTGCCCATTTTTTAATCAGGTTGTTTTTTGCGTGTTGAGGCATGTGAGTTCTTTATATATTTTAGATGTTAACCCCTTATCAGAGAAGTAATTTATGAATGATTAATTCACCCATACTGTAGAAAGGATTTTTGTTCTACTGATGGTATCCTTTGCTGTATAGAAGCTTTTTAGTGTGATATAGTCCTAATTGTTCATTATTTTGTTTCCCTTGCCCAAGGAGATCTGTTCAGAAGACTTTGCTTTTTTACACATAATTTATCCTGGAGATAACTGCTTAGCAACATGTAGAGTTTCCCTCATTTCTTTATATAACTGCAAAGAACTCTATTGTGTGGGTGTATGTAGTACAACCATAGTTTATGCCATTTTTGATGTAAAGAAATTCTGGAGTTTTTTCTTCATTTAACCCACCTGAAATTTGTTTGATGATTGGTGGGAGGTAAAGATCTTAATTTAAAAATATTCATACTGTTTTATCACCGCTTTTCCCTCCTGATTTGTAAATCTCTTTTACCAAACTCAATACTACCCCAGGAGCTCTTGTGCAATATTCTTTTCTGTTTCCTTAATACAGGTTTTTATTCTTATACTAGAATCACCCTCTTTTAAATACAGATGTATAATATATTTTCATATCAAAAAGGGAAAACTTAACATGAATTTCCTATAGAATTTTCTTGTTCTACTACTTTGGATAAGTTGGTTTAAAATGAGAGGAATCATTGATTTACTGGACAAAACCATGAAATGTGTTTATAGGACAGAACATAGAAAATAATGTAGAATGTCTCAATTCATTTTATAATCCTGATAGTCAAATTCTAACACAATAGCACACACACAAAAATGTGCATTTTGTTCTGATATATGCAATCTCATTTATGAGCAGAAGTTCTAAATAAAAGATAAGTAAATTAAATTTATCAGTGCCACATTAAGAATAATGCATTGTAACTGTAGGATCTGAAAAATCAAAAGTTAGCATAAGTGCATAAGTACAGCCATCTTAAAAGCTTAAACACCACCCTCTAACCTAGGAGAAGGAAAATTATTAGAATCTTGAAAAACAAATTAGTCAGCCAGTGTTAAATGTAGTGACCTTCAGTTAGCTAACCTCAAATCAGTTCATCATGAACACCAGGTGGTGGGCAGCTGCGGCCTTCAGACAGCTAACCTTGGTCGGATAGTTATGCATACCAAGCTTATCTTGCTGAAACACTGTGTAAGAAAATACTGTCTTTTTGAAAATGCTATGCTATAAAAACCTCTGGCTTTAGCTGCTCAGGGTCCTCATTGAGACCCGCTGCGTCGGGCTAACTTGGACCCCTGCTAGCTGGTTCCTGAAAAAATTCCTCTTGCTTGTTGCATCAAGAGACGTCTTTCGTGAGTGATTTGGGGCGGCGTCCTCCTCTGGGAGAATCCAACATTTTGGGGGCTCGTCCGGGATCATGCGCTCACCCCGCTTCACTCCCGAAGTCGCTCTTGGAGGAAGAGGTAAGATTAGTGGCGCCTTGGTTTGTCTGTGTTCTGTTTTGTTTTTCAGTGAGACCGGTCAGAATTCTGAAAGGGGGTACCCACTGTCTGGCAGCTGTCCCGATCCCGTAAAGGGGTTGAGACTGCGGTCGGTAGACGTACTTGGAGCACCGCAGGCTGCAACCCTGGGGGACGCCTCGGGGAGATTGGAGGGCCAGGGACGCCTGGTGGCCTCTCGTCTGTTTTTCCGGCAAAGTGAACCTGATGAGATAGGGTTGATTTTTGGGCGCCAGGAATATCAACCCTCTGATTCCTTTCGGTTTCTGTTTGAAAATCTGAGAAAAACAAAAAGCGGCCGCTGTGTGTCTAATCTGTGTGTGTCTCTGTTTTTTGTGTCTTTCACGTGCCTAATAATTGTTATACTGACAATGGGACAGACTCAGACAACCCCCTAAGTGTGTAAATGAATATATCTTTCTACCTCCGGATGGTATTAATGAAACTGATTTAAAGACAAGCGCTTGTGAAAATTGAGTGTTCTAAAACTTCCAGAAAACCTGATAAAAAAAGTGTTAAGCATTAATGCTAATTTGAGTTTGCCTAAGGCGGGCATGTCCTGGTAGTTATCAGCTGCCTAAGTTTACCTAAGGTCATTTAAGTCATGTTATCTGCTAAATCTTTTAAGAATAGAATGCTTAGAAGCTTGGCTTTGTCTAGTGTTCAGTGGGGGTCTTGTGAGTAGGCTAGCATAGTTGTTGCAGGTAGGTGAGCTAGATAGGTGTGGCAAGTGAACACCTTTTTAATTGTGTGTTGCAGTGTGTATGCCTACCTGCAGCCTGAGAATCTTTGTAGTAACTTAAGGCCTTAGAGTTTTGTTAAGTTGAGAAGATGTGCTCTGTGTTTGCTGGGAGATTGTGCTGTGTAGCTCACGGTTGCAGAAATTGTAGAATGTGTTCGTAA
This sequence comes from Manis javanica, assembly GCF_040802235.1. NCBI lineage: Eukaryota > Metazoa > Chordata > Mammalia > Pholidota > Manidae > Manis > Manis javanica. The sequence goes on from NC_133156.1 coordinate 5,614,922, forward strand.
GTTTGTCAGTCTAGGAAATGTTGGTTTGACAGTTTGCAGTGTCCTGCTTCTCAGTGTTCACTGGAGCTTGAAGTTTCTAATAGTTTTGAGTTCTGGTTAGAACCACTTAAAGTAATAAAGAAAACATTTCTCTATGCTAAAGGATGTATGTTTTAATAAGAAAAAGTATAAAGAATGAAAACTCTTCTGCATGCTAAAGAATGTGTTTTGTGATAAAAGAAGTAACTTTGTTCTAAAGTACAGCTATTTATTTAAAGAGAGACAAAGAGAGAAAACAGCGGTGCCTTTTATTGTGGAAGATCCGCTCAGCCTGTTGCTTTGGGGGGAGGGTTAGGATGTTTAGAGATAAAGTGAGATAAACCCAGTCAAGCCGCAGGCAAGCTCAGGCATAATTCTCACCAGCTTATGTGCTTGGGACCATGGGGCAAATGAAGAATAAATTACTATATTCTTACAGATATAGTCGTGCCTAGTGAAATTAAAGCAAGTGAGTCTTGATATCAAGTGCACAGCAAAATTAGAATCTCGTTTCCAGTTAAACAGTTTTCTTTAACTGTTAGTCTGCTCTTAATGTTGAAAGATCAAAGCAGTTTCTCATGCTTAAAGTCTCAGTGAGTTGCCATGAAATCGTAATTTTAAAAAGGACTAAAAGCTAAAGTTTGTTAACAACTGTGTAACCTTTATTTGCCTTTGAAATATTTTGTTATTGAAAACGATTGCATGGCATGAGAAATTGAATTATTCCATATATTTTTATAAGTGGAAAAATCTCTAACCAACAAATGATTAAAGTTGTTACTGATTATTTGTTTTCTTAATTTATCCTAAGCAGAATGGTAACAAAGCTTTTTTTCAGCTGATTAAATGCACTTAGTTAACAAACCAAAATTTATTCTTAAAAATTAAACTGTAGAATCTGGACAAGATTATGTTTCTCCCAGAAAAACAGGTTTCACTGTAAAGGTTTAGATAGACGAACGTGTGACCACTTTTGAGAAAAGTTGTAATAGATTTTTTGAGAACCACCAGGCCTTCTTGTTTAATTTATATGCTGTATGTTTTAAAAAAAACATGGGGGACTCTCCATATTTTTTAATGCAAATGATCTTAGAGCTTTTAATAGAATTTGCATAGCAGCTTATATCTACTATTAAAGAGTAAAACATTCTTGAAGCTTTCAGGGAAGACCTGTAGACTTAAGCACTTTCTCTGCTTTTTTGTATCTGGTCTTAGACACTTATGCTGAGTTATGTTCTTATTATTTTCACTGTTTGTAAGCTATTGATTGTAAGCCAAAATTCATCATTTCTCAGTCCCTAAATGAAGAAGTAAAATGCCTGATCTCTTTCATCTCAAAGTATATTTCTGGTCAGATCTGAATATCTGTGTGAAAGAAAGGGACATTTAAATTTGAGATTCTGCTTAAACTTTTAAGTTGAATTTGACTATAGCCATATTCATTCTTTGTATGTATCTCTAACAGGTCTTTTGTATGCCTGGTGATATTATACTCTGCCTTGAGTTTAGACAGTTCTTTCAGCTAAATATGAATTCTTATTATAGCTTTTTTCCCCTCCTGAAGATGAAAGCAGAAGAATCTACCATCTGCTACCATTCTCTCAAGAATGCTTAGTAACCTAGAATTATTTTGACTTTCTGTATATTGTCTTTAAAAATTGACAGCAGCAGTCTCCCCTGCTGCCCCACCTTTTTAAGATGTCTCGTTTACTGTGCTGAGTATATAGACAATAAATGTGTAATGATAGTTCTAAAAAAATTAAATGCAAAAAGGTGCTTTTACCTCTAGTTAACTCTGGTATTTTCCAGAGGGCCCCTGGAACATGTCAGAAGAATTTTTTCTCATTAGAGAAAGTATTTGACTAATTTGGCTTATTTATCTGATATATATATATTTACCAGGAAAGCACTGTCAAAGAGAATGATGCTAAACTTTGTTACTGAATGTTTTGTATTACAGAAATATCTGAATTACCTTATGTCAACTGTTTTACAGTAAGCTCTCATCAGATCTTTAACCATTGTCATTTGTAAGTCTTTTGTCATTTATAGTATTATCCCTGAACTGGTAAAGAACTGGATTTCAGCAGAACAGGTATTAGTTACATAAGTTTACATAAACTAAAGAAAATGATTTTGTGTCTTTTTGTTTCAAATGTTGCTGATAAAGTGTTTTAACCTTGTTCTCTTAAACTGACAACAGTTTAGTAAATGACTATCTTTATAAGCAGAATTGAAACGTCCTTCTCTCTACTTGATCCCTCCAGAGTTTAAAAATTTTCAGTGACTGTTTTTGTATTCCATGGCAGTATGTTTATTTGCACGAGTTCAATAAGAATCTGCTTTCCTTGTGAGAAGACTACTTAAGAACACTGGTTATACTACCAGGGCTTTGACTGGAATGTCATACCTGAGAGACATGTGCATAGACTCAGATGTGAACAACTTTAAGAAACTAAGATTGACTTTATAAAGCCAACAAAGCCCCTTAGAAGAACTGGCCTGGTACCTTGCTTACAGAGTTCCCAGCAGCCTTACCAGGTGAGTAAAGAAGGTCACTTCCTGGCAGGTGCAGAGACCTCGAGAAGAGAAGAATTCATCCAAATCTACAGGTACTGCAGGCAAAGCCTGATGGCAAGTCTAGCTTGGCTGTCTGGCCTCAAGAGGCCTTTAAAAGTTCAATCTGAAATTCCTTACAAAAAGTTCCAGCAAAGCATATTTAAAAGAGCCTGTGTAATCAATTGCTCTTCTTGCTGCACCTGTGCAAATAATCAAGCCAGCTGTTAATTATTTTCTTAACCTGGTTACTTCTAGTAAAAATGAGAGTGATTTTAGAGAGAAGTATTGTTTCAATAATGCAGCCTCCTTCCAGAATAAAAAAAATCCAACTCCAGATGTTGCTACATAACCTAATAACACAATTTGTTTTATCTTGCCTAGAAGCCACAAAACTGCAAATAGTAATAAAAATGAAACCCAGAATAAAAGTGCCAGCCTTCTGAAGCCCTCTCAACTGACCAGTGATGGAGACCTAGCTGCACCCTTTACTGCGCCCCCTGCTCAGCACGAAGCAGCCAGAGCAGTCATCGCCCCTTTTCCCTAGCAGCAGCTAGAGTCTCTATCTGTAGAAGAAAGAATGAGACCATACCCATAGCCTTCCCTGGTAAAAACAGGTATTTAATCCCTCCTCCCAAGGGATGGTGGGCTTGTAACACTGGAGTGACCCCATGTGTCTCTACTTCTGCCTTCAACTCTTCCCGTGATTTCTGTATCATGGTCCAGCTGGTACCCAGGTTGATGTATCATGATGATCTCTCATTCGTAGCTGAATTTGAACCTAGGCGTAGATATAGAAGAGAGCCGGTCTCGCTGACCTTAGCTGTATTGTTAGGGATAGGTGTCGCAGCCGGAGTGGGAACGGGAGCAGCCGCTATTGTCCAAGGGAACCAACATTATGAAGGGCTAAGGACAGCTATTGATGAAGACCTAAGGACCATAGAGCAATCCATTACAAAACTTGAAGAATCTCTGACTTCCCTCTCTGAGGTAGTCTTGCAGAATAGACGAGGGCTAGATCTGTTGTTCCTAAAAGAAGGAGGACTGTGTGCAGCTTTAAAAGAAGAATGCTGCTTTTATGCAGACCATTCCGGAATAGTAAGAGATTCAATGTCAAAGCTTAGGGAAAGGCTAGGCCAGAGAAAGAAAGAACAAGAAGCCAGCCAAGGGCTATTTGAATCTTGGTTCACTAGATCCCCGTGGTTTACAACCCTGATATACACTCTGGCTGGGCCCCTACTCATCCTTGTGTTGCTCCTCACTTTAGGACCCTGCATATTAAATCGGCTGATAACTTTGTTAGAGAAAAAGTGAGTGCTGTTCAAGTGCTAATGCTAAGACAGCAGTATCACTCACTCACCCAACAAGGAGACACAAACATTCCATGATTGGAATGCCCCTAAAGAGAAGTGGGGAAATGTAGGATCTGAAAAATCAAAAGTTAGCGTAAGTGCATAAGTACAGCCATCTTAAAAGCTTAAACACCACCCTCTAACCTAGGAGAAGGAAAATTATTAGAATCTTGAAAAACAAATTAGTCAGCCAGTGTTAAATGTAGTGACCTTCAGTTAGCTAACCTCAAATCAGTTCATCATGAACACCAGGTGGTGGGCAGCTGCGGCCTTCAGACAGCTAACCTTGGTCGGATAGTCATGCATACCAAGCTTATCTTGCTGAAACACTGTGTAAGAAAATACTGTCTTTTTGAAAATGCTATGCTATAAAAACCTCTGGCTTTAGCTGCTCAGGGTCCTCGTTGAGACCCGCTGCGTCGGGCTAACTTGGACCCCTGCTAGCTGGTTCCTGAATAAATTCCTCTTGCTTGTTGCATCAAGAGATGTCTTTCGTGAGTGATTTGGGGCAGCGTCCTCCTCTGGGAGAATCCAACATAACCAGAGGTATTATTCAAAGAATAATGTGCAGCTGGTTCAGTTGTTATGAAATCTGTTCCTGAAATTCATTTCATTAATAGGTTAATGAAGCAAAATCATATGTTTATCTCATCTGATATTGCGAATATGTATGTTAAAATTTGATGTCCTTTACTAATCAAAAAAACTTACATGGTAGAAAAAAAAGTTGTGCATTACATTATACTTTAGATGACCTCCTGCTGAGTTTGAAGGAAAACAGCAAACTTTATTCTATTCTCTCTTGGTATTAGCTTCAATTTCCTTTTCAAGCTTCTCAAACATACAATAAGCTTTTGATTATCAAGATTTCAAGTGTCCTACTAGACAGCCAGTGTGTGTTTATGAATGGAATTACCGAAGAAGCAACCTGACTCCAGCTGGGGAACACTTCAGGGAGCCCTAAGTGACTCTCTGTGACCAGAGAGGAAGCTGAAAAGAACTTAGTGGCTTTATTTTCACAACTGTTTTGGTACCTCCAGGGAAATGCACAGAAGTGTTTCTGTGAAGCATATATTACACATTTCTTATTTGTCTCCCACCTCATTCCAGAAAGGATTTAAGATGGCTTATAAAGATGTATATGGTAACATGAATAAATTCACAAGAGGTGAGAAAGTCAAGGCTAAATAAAAAAGGTAGGAAAGTAAGATGTTACCAGTTTAGCTTGTAAAAAGTATGTCATGAAATTGTGTACATTTGTGAAAAGTGGGCCACCAGTTTGTCTGTTTAAAGATACCATTAATTTTGCTTTTCATAGTATTTGTGAAGTAAGAATCAAGCAGTCCCTCGAAAGAAGCATGACTGTTTCACAGAGACATGTGTCCCATGGGTCCTTGTGGATGGAATGGTTAATGTCCATAGTATGCTTTATAGCAAATACTTGTGTCATAAGATTAGCCCTTATTAACATCCCCTATTATAAACTGATTAAATCATTCCAAGGCACATGTAAGTTAATGATATGGGAGATGGGGATGCTGAGGTAAGATTTAGGGATCGAGGAATATGTATTCTTATTAACTGACTTTATCCAAGGATAGATTCTGTAATGTCTAGAAGAACTGAATATCCTTGTGGCAACCATTTTCTTTCCTCACATCCACAGATATGTGCAAGCACAATGTTAAATTGAGGGGAAAGAACCGTTCAGTCTTAGCAACTGTCTGTAACTGGGGAGGAAGATGACAGAGGTTTGTCAAATAATCTCAAACATGAAAATATAGTTATAAACACTATAAATGATAAGCTAATGGAAACATCTAGAAAGTCAGTGACAACCTGACACAAGGTGAGGGATTTATCTAGTCCTGGGTGGAGGCTGTGGTATTAAGGGGAAAAGAGAGGGCAAAGGCAGGGGAGGGGAGCGGAAGGGTTTAAGAAAAAGTGATCAGCAGAGCAAACAGGCATGATGACCATGAGGTGAAAGCATCTGGGCACACTTGAGGGAGAGAGGAGGCCAGCGTGGCTAGAGGGCAGGAGAAAATTTCTGAGTTTTAAGACAAAACTGGGGAGACAGACAGAGGCTGGACTACACTGCATCTTGTAGAACGGGGTGAGGATTTTAGATTTTAGCCAAGGAAGAGCGGAAAGCCATTGATGGCTTTGAAATGGGGGTTGGCCCAAGCAGATTTGCATTCTTTTTTTAAATAGCTCAGGATGAGGTTTGGAGTCCGGAAAGAATAGGAAAGGAATAAACGTGGAGCAAAGACTCAGAAGGCCCTTGTGATGCAAAAGACTGTGATGGTTAATATTACAGTGTTGAGGTGGAAATGGAGAATGGGTTTGAGAAATATCTTGGAGGTCAAATCAACAACACTAATATTTTGGCCTTCAAGAGACTTAAAGTTGCTATTGATTGACAGTGAGGTTGAGAATCTATTTCCTAACACGTCCTTGAAGTGCAGTTATTTTATGTGGTAAATTAAGTACAGAGCTGCTATACTGGGGATAGAATTAATAACAGCTAAGCAGCTTGGCTAGAGGCCATCTCATCTCCCCTTGAAGATGAGTAGACAGGCCCAAAACAGGCCCAAGGCAGGGGCAATTTAAAGGAAGTCATTCTTTAAATTTACCTGAATGCATAGAAACAATAACGTAGAAGCTGATGTCCTCTGCCAAGTGTGAGTGATGAGAATCTTAATTTGCATAACAGAGCTTTCTACTTTGACCATTAAAAACCTAAGTAAAGCACTCACTCATGAGACATGCAATTTCTGTTGCACTTTTGTGTTACTTCTTGTGCCTTCAACAAAATAAGCAAGACAATTTTTCTCACTCTTCTAAGTGAAGTGAGTTGTTACGAAGGATGATCAGATTGAAGCAGACATGAGTTTGCCAACAATGACTTTGATTTTGGAGGGGTTAATCCTCCCTTCTTTCCTGCAACAACTGGATAACAAGGTTAGCTGTCAGTTAAGAGTATATCTCATTTGGAATGCTGAAATTGTGTCATCACAAGCTGCCATTTTCCATCACATGAAAACTGCTTATCCTTACAGCCTGCAGTAGTCTCTAGGGCATCCATTTGGATCTTATGACAGTGGTTTAAAAGCGGGCTGATAGAGTCCAGTCCCATCTCAACACTGGGAAGATTGCCATTCTCAGTGTATCACAGAGCAGGATATTCATAACAATCGTCAGCCATCCTCATGGAGCTCCTAGAACTCAGAACACACCTGGGCCCTGCACACAGAAACAGAGGTCACAGCATTGCCAGTATCTATAGCCCTGCCTGGGCCACACGAGAGAGCAATGGCTAACATTTATGCACATTATGTGTAAGGCACTCTTATAAGAGCTTCACCTAGCTTCAAAACCAACTTACTTTACAAGTGAGAAAAGCAAGACACACAGCTAGGATGTGTCCAAGGTCACAGAGCCAGGAAGTCATGGAGCCAGGACTGAGTTAGGCCGTCTTCTCTGGCATCTGTGCTCTCAAATGCTCTCATCAGCCCATCAGGCTTGCAGGTGCAAGAAACGGTCAACTGATTTAGACGGAGCTATGTAGCAGCATTTCCTATTCACCTTTTTTCTCTCTCTCTTATTGCCACAACTTGCCAAGGAAAATGGGGCCTGGGATGTGATGCACTCTTTTTTGTGAATTCTTTTCTGCCATTAAATCTGCTGACATTTAATATGAATCACATTGGTAGGAACCTTAATGATATTTCTATTTCAAAATTTATTTTATTTAAGCATCACAGCAAACCACTCAGACGTTGTCATAGGGAACCATTTCTCTTGTTGGTGTATTAAACTCCAGTAGATTTTATGCCAGACTGTAAAGAAAGAGAGGTATACCCCTGTGCTCTAGGGGTTTGCATTCAGATAGGAACCTGCACCCTCTGTGTGCCTCCCAAAGCTGTTTCCAGAAAGGTCTGCTCGTGCTTCAAGGCCGGTTGCTGGGTCTCCTTGACCTGCCTTCCTATTGCTCATGGAAAAGAAGATTGTCAGGCAAGAACTGTCTCGGTTTCCTTTCTCCAATGCATGAATCTGTCTGCAGTTCCTGGCCTTCCAGTCTTCTTAGGGATGGGCTCTGGAAGTGGGCATCTACATGGTGGGCTGAGGAAGGAGGACCTGCTGCAACAAGAATGAACAGATAAATGGGGCGGGAAGAAAATCTACAAGCATATAAAATTCCTTAGCATATAACAAAATAGTGTGCTATAAAGGTGGCATATCAAATTACTAGGAGAAATAGATATATTAACTAGATGTTGCTAGGTCTACTGGCTAACAATTTGTTATATGTGAGTAAGTAAAAATAATATACATACATACAGCTAGATGACCATTGTACCAATCCAGGTTCTTGGTTGTTAAAAATGGAAACTGACTCTATAGTTTAAGCTGAAAGAAACTTATTGGAAGGTTTATAGGTAGATGACACAATTACTGAAAACCCCTTGAAACTGTCTTGGGAAACATCTAGGGCCACCTATTATGGTTAAGCAGGTTGTGCCCTGCCCAAAGGCATTTGTTTGAGAGGATTAGAGGCTGAAATCCAGCCCACCTCCTGCTCACCAAGCCACGCATCCTGCTGTGTGTAACATTATCCCAGAGAAAAAGATGCCTATGTCTTCACACAAAAGCTCCATCTATTTGACAAGCTGTGCCTCCAGGACCTTTGCCCACTTGGAGGTATGCCTCTCTCTAATTCGTGCAAGGGCACTGTCTAGGCTAGTTACAGCCTGCACACAGAACTAACCTGATGGCCTGTGGCCTCTGACCCTTAATACTGAATGCCACAGCTGACTAGCTCTGGACCCAAGATAGAGTCACAACCCCTGAAGTGAACTTGAAGCTGTTCCTGTTTTTTACTTTACTAACCCCAGGATCCTGGCTGGAAGATGCCAACTAGCCAAGTTGCAGCCTGGTACCCACAGCTTACTGTCTTGCAAATGGGAAAGGAAGTGTCTTGCTTTTTGACTTCCCAAAACACACAGTAGCACATTCCACATTATAGAAAGCTGAAATTTAATAGCAGTCAGTTAAACATCATATGTTGAAAAAAAAAGAAATATTTGTCAGATCTTAGGATGATGAAGGCTTTAGAAACATGGAATAGAAGGAGAAACTGCAAAGACAAAAACTGGCACATGCAGCCTGGAATTTAAAATTTTATGTAAAAAGGCCCTAAATTATAAGGTAAATGGGGGCAAGGGGAATTAGGCATAAGACAAATAAAGGTCTAATAGGCTGATCATATAAAAATTTCTCAAAAATCAGTATGAAAAACATCCTGTTAAAAAAATGTCTGAAAGGCATAAGTGGACAATTACCAGGAGAAATAAAGGAACCTAAGGAATGTTTTGCCTTTCTAGTTGTCTGTCCCATCCTGTGCGTGAGAGCTTGCAGAGCTTGCTGGGGCTGCAGAGCCAGGCCTGCAGGTGGCTGTGAGCTCAGCCTGCCATGCAAGATGAGGAGAGAATGGAAAAAATGGGCAAATTTGGAAGTCAAGTCCCAGAGAAATGACAGTGAGCAAGAATGAGATTCATGGGGAAAATCTTGCCAAGGAGAATGGTCAAGACAAAGTCAAAGGTTTAAGAGGCTCTATGTTCACATTATCTCATTTGACCCTCAAACAACTACAATGGAGATAGTTGTACAATTCCTGTTTTATAGCATTCAGAAAGCTGAACGGGCTTACCCAGGGTCTACCAAGAACATGGACAATTCAGAATTTGAGCCTACTGATGTTCATAGTTTATCGCTATTTTAGTTGCCAAAAATGTTTATGATATTTACACTGCCGCAGGACAAATAGAACTGTGACATGATGCATAGTCGCTGCAGATGATCAGGTACTACCGTAGTACCTGATCATCTGCGGTGACTGTGAGTCTTGGTTTGGGGCCCTAAGAACCCTAAGGGATGTGTGTGTGGGGGGGGAGTGTTATGATTTACTGCACCTTGTTACATCCCCTACTTCTGTCCTGCCAACCTCACACTTAGCTCAACCCTTTTTTCCTAAGGAAAAACGGTATAGACAAAAAATCTCCCTGGGCAGAAGTGCTTGCATAGATATGCTAAGCAAAGTCTTTGAGTCTCCCCCTCCTTCCAGCTCTTCCTCTCTGGACAACCGCCCATCTTCTTCTCTTTGCAGCTGCAGAACCACCACTACATCCCCGCTCACTGTGAGCAACCAGACTAGGCAAATAGGAAGACGGATGGTTAGGCAGGGAAATTTGGGCCACCGTGATGGGAAAGGTGCAGAGGAAAACATTACGGCCTGAGTCCCTTTGAAACATGCAGACAGTTGATGGATGAGCATCCATAAAATGACAAAGGCCTCCCTGTGTAAAGCCCTTGCCACCAGGAATTCTCCCTGGGAAACTAACTGCCCTCAACTGTCAGTGAAAATATTTTTTTCCCTGGTAATTATTCCGGTCCCTGTTTCCCTCACCAGAGAATGGCCTGCACGTGGCATGTGTGGGTTTTCTCCATCCTGGCGGCTGCCACAACTCTGGCCCACCCATTTTTCAATAAGAAGTGATGAGTCAGCCTGTTGATTATATTATTATAACTGGGAGAGTAAACTGGAATGTGTAACGGCATGACCTATTTGTGGTTACCGGGGACATATATTAGGAGAATCCTAACATTCTTTAAAGTAGTGTTAGTGATCCCCAAGGAGGCATGAAAAGATCTGCACATATTTACAAACCTTCAAGAACGAGGTTGTATGCATCTTCAAAGGGGCCCTGATAATGCGACCATACAGTTTCTTACTCTGTTTATTTTGTTTGTCCCGTTGCTTTCTGCAACAGAGAATATTAAAATGGGAGGAGAGGAAAGAGGACAGGGGAACTTGAGGGGCTTGGACATTAGACAAACTGCGGCAGCTCTAGAGTAGAGAGAGGGATCTTTGCTTCTGCAGGATTCTGTCATCTTGGGAATCCACCCAGAAATCCTCAGGAGACATTTTCTCCTCTCGGATGATAACGTTAGATTCAGGGCCTCCGTTTGTCTTTTTTCCCTAGAGCACTGCTGTCTGACAGGAATTTTCTGTGATGATAAAAATGTTCCATGTATGGGAAGTCCAATAGGTGGTTTCATGGGGCTATTGAGTGCCTGAAATGTGGCTAGGGTGACTGAGGAACTGGAGTTTATTTTATCTGACTTTAATCAGGTTTGAGAAAGCCCCTGTGACTGGCAGCACTGGGTGTGCAGCTCTAGCAAGGCCGTCAAGTCCACCTTGGTGCCACATACTAAACATTTAACTGCTGGGGGCATAAACTTCAGCGAAGGAACTAGAAATCAGACATTCATCTCAAGCACAGAGACGTTCAAGATTCAGGCCACTTAGCACAGGGTGAGCAGAGCTGAAGCCCTTCCAGGCATGTCCCTGTATTCCCCCCTCTTCCTGTTCCAGAGCCTTTCCTCTAGAGACCAACGGGGACGTTCTACTTCTCCCCGAGCTTGGGCTGGACTCTCCTTCTTGCCCTTCTCTTTGAAAAAGGGAGTGGATCTTTTGTTTTGTTTGACCTCAAGCCCATTTCCATTGGCTTCAAGTGAGAATTTCCTCCGTGTCAGCCACCTGATCCACCAACTTGGTTAGTGTCTCCCGGGCTCCGAGGCTCAGGAAATGCCAGCCCAGCTGATCCCAGCTTCTCAGCTCAGCCTGCATCTTGATCCGTGACACGTGCCAGGTTCCAGTCCCCTCGGCTCTGATCATCCTATTTCTCCTGGTCCTGCCTGTCCTGGGATCTTCTGGTTTTGAACTTCATCTGCATCCTCTCTTCCTCCCCCTTCCAGCTTCACCTTGGCTCGTGACACCCTCTGGAGCCCCAGAGTTATACACGTCGTGATACGTCTTTGCTGAGGAGCTTGGGATTTGCGTACACATCCGCTTTGTGAAGAAAACTTCCTTATCACTTTCCAAGCTCCATTTTCTCCACTATCACTAAGCTAACATGACAAGGTATACAGCAGCATTCCATAGCTTGTACAGCATCATGTGATGTGAGTTACCGTCATTAGTGTTTCCGCTGCACCCTTAAGAGGACCAACTTTGTGGTGACCGTGGAAGAGCAGTGGAGTGGCTGTCAGCCCTCCCTGGAAATGGCCTTGTCTGCCCAGCATGCAGTGTCCTCAGTCGCCATTATCTGTGCGTTACTCTGTTCCCATTCCTGACTTGTCTTGATTCAACTACCCACATCCTCTCATCATACTTTGGACCTTTTTCCTCATTTTCCTCATCTATTTAAAAAAAGAGATAATAACACCCATCTTACATTCCTTGCAGAGCTTGCATAAAGACAGAATACCATAACGTATAAAAGTACTTAGAAAGAATAAACCATGGCAACAACATAAGACATTTCTCTCTTTTGGCAATACGTGCCTATACTACACATGTGATTTATTCGTGTGTGTACGTGTGTTCTTTTCAGGTCCATTCAGTGGTTCCTTTTGACCTCCCATTTAACTTTTGACCTCACATCTCATTTCATAAAGTACATTTCCAGCCATTTTATCTCTGCAAAAAGAATATTTTACCATGAATTGGAGATAAAAAGAAATTTGCAGCACAAGGTCTATAGGGGAAAACATCTAAATGAGTCCATTAATGATAACTAAAAAGTCAGTCCATTAGAAGTGGAAAAGGTGAGTAAACAGTCACATTTAATGAAATCTAGTTAAGGAAATAAATCACTCTATTTCTCTTTTCCCCAATGACAGTGTTTCATGACTAGGTTTTTGAAACCAAGTGTTTGGAGATAAAGTTAATTCTAAATGTCATTTTTCAGCTATTTAAATAGCAAGTCTTTCTCATGTGTTTGCTTAAATGCACCCACAGAACTGCATGAAGTCCAAACACTGAAAGCTACATATACTAAGACTATGTAGTATCAGTGCAAATGAGAAGCTATGTGAGCAGAAATAAGACCATTTTTTTCTCTTCCAAATGGAATTTTTAGAAATAAAATCCTTGAAATTAATGATTCAAAAAAACTAACTCTTTATATCATAGTGAAAACCAAGGCTGACAGTTAGCTTCTTATGCTACCCATTGTATAGTAGTGATTCCTACTTAGGCCATCAGGAAGTCACTTTCTAAAAAATATTTGACAAATATTTCACATTTTTATTAAACATTTACAGAGTGCTTATTCTAAACCAGTTGATATTTTAGTCACTAGGAATATATCTGCAAGCAAAAGGAAACAGATTAAAAATTAGAGGGTAAAACAGGGTAATAAATTTTTAGTGAAATAAAACTAAATGTATGTTTTGACTTATCTAAGTATATTACCTTAAATCTAGTTAAAATAGGTAATAATAATAATAATAATAATTTCTCTGTTCCCTAACTTATAAAAGTAATAGTTATCTTTCATAAACCAGTTTTCTAGCTCAACATGCCAAACAGGAAGAAAGGATTATTTTTCTTTCTGAATTCATTTTATCCTGCAAAGTACACACAGTAATGCTATATTAACAAGAGTTTTGTTAAAGAACACTCCACCCTTTTTCAGTCCTTCCTAACACATTGCAACATGTAGTGTTAGTAGCTGGATGTGAAAAATAGGCAAAATTTTGTTTCTGTATTTAGCTTCTCCTTCCAAGAAAACTGATGGTGTAAATAAAGTTGGAGACCATGGGTGTGCATGGCACAAATTAATATCCAGGTGAAGTTTTCTTCAGCAGTCTTGACAGCACAGGTATGAGGTGGAAAGAGCACGGGGTTAAAAGACAGAGTCGTGGGTCCTACTTCACACCTTGATGCAAATTCACCCAAACATAGATGAGTGCATAAGGTTTCCTAAATTTAAGCTTCTGCATCTTCAAACTGAGAGTTGGATCAGTTGACTGAAAAGATCACTTTTAGATATAAAATTACCTAATTCACTACTGCTAATAAAAATAATATAAAACATAGATCAGTATACAGTTCTGGACATAAAGAAAAAAACATGGTAAACAAATATACCATTAAATATGACTCTGAAGCATTACAAAGCAAAAGGCAAGTTTTTAACTATAAATACATTAGAATTACAAGAACTATGAGTTATATTTAAACCCCAGTAGCCTGTGGAAGGGAAAAACAGTGTGAATATAATAGAAAATTAACCAAATGACAGCCTGTGCATTCCTACCTGCAGGCCAGTTTCTTCTCTCCTCTCCTGACAGGGGCCAAGATCGTGGTAACGTTTTTGTGTCATTGCTGTACATGCTGCTCGGTGCCCCAAGGCCAAATGCCTTTGAGAACAGTTTCTGCATCAGTAGCAATGACAGCTCACCGGGCCCAGTCACGCTCAGCGAATGATTATTCCCAGGTCCACCAACACCAACTTCACTGCTTTGGTGAGGGCCAATGACATCCTAGTGGAGGTGAGAGGGGGCTTTCTCAAAGACTTTCACTTTGTGACTTGCTTCTCCCATTTCCTTACAGTTCCCCCTCTCAAGTAATTCATTCCTTCATTCAACAATTTTTTTTTCACTAATTGTATAATACATGGCAAACACTGAGCTGGAAACCAGGGACAGAGGTGTTCATGGAAGACCTAGTGATCAAGAAGATAGACATAGAGCATATAATCACCTGCTTATCTCTAAGACTCTGTAAGAAGGTATGGGAATTTCTCCCCTGGGAAACTTTGGAAGCCAGTTGAGTGACACCATCCCATTGGATGGTGGAATGATGAGTCTCTTCTCATGGACAATCAACAAGTATCTCAAGATTACACACAGACATGTCGACCCTGTCCAACTTCCAAAAAATGTTTTCTGCCAATCTGCACTGTTTTGGTCACCTCTGTTCAAGAGTCTTAACATTACAGAATTCTAGGGCCACACTGTGGGTCCCAAAGCTGTCTTTACCATGCTAGCTCCTCCCAGACCTGGCCTCATGAGGTGGGTGCACCATGGAGTGGTGAGAACCTGGACTGCCGGGTTCAAACTGCTCTCTGGCTGTGTAATCTTTGGTAAATTATTTAACCTCTTTGAGCCTCAGTTTCGTTATCTGTACAACAGAGGACTTGTAAGATTATGACAAAGATTAATTGAGATATCTATACTTTGCAGATACCTTGCTCATAACAGATCCTCAAAAATGTTAGTTCTTTTTATTCCTCTTCTCCCCGAAGCCCTGTTTCAATATGTGTGCATATCTGATAAGAAATGAAAAGAAATGAAAACAACTTAAACAGCTGTATCTCCAGGGGCAGGCAGAAATCCCTGAGTAAAGTACTTTTTGAAACCAAAATCAGTCAAAGGGAGAAATAAAGTGGGAGAAACCCATTTGTTTCTTAACAAGCAGTCCACTTCTGCTCCGCTCTGTCTCTGTGACTGGGCTGCGGAAGAGGCCCCACCCAACCTCTCAGGTCCAGATGAGCCCTCACTGGACCTTGTAATACCTATTCATATGGAAATGAACTACTTCTCTCCACCCCTTGGAAACACCTATTGATATGGAGATGAACTAGGGTCAGGAGAGAGACTCTGGAAATATTGCAATTTTATGCACAACAGTGAATCATGGTGATAGAGTTGTAGGGGTCTGTTAATGATGTCTCAGTTCCTGCTGTTGTGCTTTGTTTGTCAAATGTGTATTATATATGTAAACATTTCCTTTTACACAGGTAGCACTTATTTATGGTAGAAAATCAGGTAAGTAAAAAGAAGAAGAAATTATCACCCATAATATTACAAGTTAGAGGTATCTATTGACAAAATAAATGTATTAAATGCTAGGCTAAAATGATGGTAAACTTGTCAAAAAACATCACATATTTAGCAAAATGGGACAGACACTGATGAAGAGCTGACTTAAAAGGAGGTAAGAAGAGACTGACATGCTCAGACAGGATTCTGGCTTCCCTGTCATGAAGAGTCTGCTTCTATCCATGTAGCTAGTCTAAACTGAGGGAGCCCAAGTCTAAGAAATTGTCAGAACCAAGGAAGTCCAGTCATTCAGTGCTAGTGATGGGGCACTGTGAGCCTTGATGGACCTGGCCTCTGGCCTTCCTTCCTGGGAAAATGGGGGTCATCATGGAAGACTGTCCCTCCCAGCACTAATTTACCCTATAAAATACTTAATCAGGCCCATCTTTGGGGCCAGCCTGTAATGGGCATAGGTCATAGGTCATTCTCTGCCTCCTCTCCCCCTACATTTCTGCTCCATCACTTGCTGATATTCCTGCTATTTTATAAGACAGAGATTTTGATGCCGCACATGACCAGTCTTGTTCATGTTGCCTCCTGGCCATTTCATGTTTTACCAGCCTTATTTTTCTTTATAGTCACCACTGTTTTAAATATTAAGATATTTCACTTTTTTTCTTTTTTCGTCTCTCTCTCCTTTCTAGAGTGAGAACTCCATACATGTAGGGACTTTCATTTGATTCATTCTTTGGTGTATCTCTACCCTCTGGCACACACTGGATGCTTAAGAAATATTTACTGAATGAAAATGGGGAAAAAAAACCAAAGCATATAACCTGCCAATAAGTAAGTAAAAAATACCATTTCAGATTCAGTTTTCATGATGGGAAAAGTTGAGGAGAGGCCACTGGGTATACCATGGAGCATGGTGGGGATGAAAAAAGGAAGACCCACACTGTCTAGTGCTGTGGGGTACACATCACCCACTCCAGGGGTCCTCTGCGTTACCATTGGTTCATCCCTATGGAGCCGGCTGTGAATAAAATTCTTCACTGACACTACAGAATTAAAAATATGAGTAAGGCCAGTCTGCTACAACAAAATACTACAAGTAGGTGGCTTAAACAACACAAATTTATTATCTACCAGTATGGAGACTTGAAGTCCAAGATCGAGGTGTTGGCAGGTATGATTTTCTCTGAGACCTCCCCCCTAGGCTTGCAGATGGCAACACTTGTTGCCACGTCACATGGCATTTTCTCAATGCACGTGCATCCCTAGTATCATCTGTATGTCTTGAATCTCCTCTTCTTATAAGAATATCAGCTGGATTGGATTGGGGCCTCATTTATCTTAATCACCTCTTTAGAGGCCCTCTCTCTAAATGCAGTCACATTTTCAGATAGGGGAGTTAGGGCTTCAACATAAGAATTTTGGAGGCTCTCAACTCAGCCCATAACAGTTTTGGTGGTCTCTCAGTTTTGGTGGCAGAAACACCCTGCCTCACATGCATACAAAGCTATTCCAATGAGCTTTTTAACTGCAAAGACTTGTGCTAGAAAAGCCTCCTGGGAGGCTTTTTGCAGAGGAATATCGTTGGGTGTAACTAAGATAAATTCTAGCCGGAATAAGCAAAGAGAGGCAACAAAGGGCCACGTAATTTATTTAAATACCCCCGGGTGAGGTTCTGTGGCCTTCTTGTCACAGGCCAGAGAAGTCACACCCGGTTGGAGAGGTGGGGGGCTTATAAGGGATTAGGAGGGGGAGGAGTGGGCAAGCTATCTTAGGGGGTGTGGAGAGGTATGATTAGCTAAAGGTGACATAATAGACAACTAGAAACTTTTTCTCCTTCCAAGAGGGAGGAGGCTGACATCCAGGTCTTAGTTGGCACATCAGGATGGAATTCAGGGAGAGCTGTGCCCTTTCCATATACGGCACAGACTTTGGGGTCTGGTCTGTTCCCCCTCTATGGCATCTCTCTGTTCTGTTTGCATGTCCTTGTTTTTCCTTTCTCCAGCCTAACAGTAACAGAATTATGGTAATACATGATCTTAATAAATGAGATGTATCCCAAGGACTATAAATTTCTCTAAATCCCTTACAAACTAGATTCAAAACATTATGATAAAGGTGCAGTGGATCCCAAAATGTTATAAAATATTGGTCATCATAGGAATATAAGGATATTAGGTCAAACTAACTAGATTTTCCTAAACCTTTTTGAGGCAGAGATATATAAAAAGATTTTACATGAAGATAATTGGAAGTATTTCTACTAAATCTAATCTCATTTCTTCAAAAATATAAAGTAGAAATATGGTCAAAGTATTTGATGCAAACAAACAGCATGGAGTAAAACACCTAGAGACAGATAATTGGCCTTGGCTCTGCAAGCAATGATGGGAAGTAGAAGAATGGACATGCATGGGCTAGAAGGAAATTAAATGTCATTTAGTCAAGGATTTTTACTTTATATATGGAGAAATTAATTCTTGAGGACAACTGTCTTCTCCATGTGACAGAATCTAAGTCACATCCAGTTTACCCACTCCTCCCCATTCAGTGTTATAGCTCCATCTCTGTACTCACTCTGGTGTGAAATCCAAGGTGAATGGCTTCGTCTGCCCAGAGGCCTTGCTAACCTCATTAGAATGAGAGTTACAGCATATCAAAAGAACGAGTGCCACCAGCAAAATTTAAGTAGGAAATAGAGAGCCTGATAGAATAATCCAGATCCAAAAGGCAGGGGAACACTGTTTACTGCTTCTGTGACCTTAGGCAACAGACTTCACTTCATTAACCTAATTGTGCCATGCGCACACCAGAATAACTGATAGTTCTGACCCTGTGGGTTTTACTGGGCTGTTGATGGACAAAAAAGATAAAGGACTTGCAAACTCTCTGTGAATGTTAAAGTGGTATCCAAACACTATATGTGATTATCATTGTTATATACAAGAATTAGCATGCCAGTGAGATCTAGTTTTTAGGCAGAGAGCTGATTTCCCCTCCAGTAGCCCAAGCAGCTTATTACGTCTTGCCCCGGAGCTCAGCAATTCACAACACAGTTTGACCATTTGCAGATACATTCTTTTCAGGAAGAAACCTCTACTCACAGGCTAGAGGCTGGCCTGAGAATCACACAATTAAAATAGAACAACATTCCGAAGGCCTAGCTCCTGAGGTTTTAATATGTTGACATTTGCAAAATGTGGAGCCTGGCCCAGTTTGCACTGTTTTAGGTTTAGTCCATATTTTTTTGCATTATTTCTTCTGTCATTAAGTAAAGAAGTTGGGCCTACCCGATGTCCCTGCTGGCTGTGTCTTGGTTTCCAGGGTCTTGTAAACAAGTATTCTGAGGAGGAAGTTGCTTGGCTCATATAACTAGGAAGTCCTTAGATGAAGATCCCTAAGGATGCCACACACACCCCCACTGTCACATCTTGATTCCTTTCTTCTCTCTTTATACAATATGCCACTCTCTTACTCTGTAAAGAATTCTTCCATGTAGTAGGTGGAAGATTGAGGGTTTCATGGGTGCAGACAACTCTAAAGGCAGTTGTCTCCATTTTAGCACCCGAAAGGGAGATCTGAAAGGACTCTGATCCACCACTGGTCACATGAGCATCCGAGGCCAATTCCTACAGTTGAGTAGATCATACGCTTATATATCCAAATGGAGTGATAGGTCAGGCCAAAGGGAAGGAGAGGCTATTCCAAGAAGGAATAAGTAGCACAATGGATAAACAGAAGTAAGGGATTAGGGCTGTCTACTACAAATTTAGGGACCTGAATGTGAACTTTCGACCTCTTCAAAAGGGGTCTAGTAAAACCTTCAATTCACACTACTAAGCAGAATTCGTTATGCCTCCATCTGATAAACTGGAAGCAGGCGTCTTCACTGAGTTGAAGACCCACTTTGGTGAATGTTTGTCTCCCAACGTAAGTCTCTCTAGTCCCCCCAGAGTGATGTCAATTAAAACAAAGAGAGCATCTACTCCAAGTCCAGTGTCAGTCTCCTTTCTAGCAGGCAGAAGATGCTTGAAACTCTCTAAACTGGAGATCTTCTAGTTTTGAAATTATCAGTCCCACCGGAAACCCTGTGATATATGTAGCATTACTTCATGATTAAAGCATGGATTTTAAAATTAGACAAATCTAGATTTGAATCCCCTCTCTACCACCTACTATATACAGGACTGAGCAAATTTGTAGTCTCTGTCTCCTTGCAAATGAAGATAATTTTATTCCCACTGGGCCGTTGTGAGGATTAAATCAAATAATGCTGTACAAGCAATAGCTATTATGAATGGTAGCAGCATAATTCAACTTTTACTTTCATTCAAACTGATTCTATATACCGTTATCAGGAAGTGAAAGCTCTTTCCAACTAAGTGGCCATGTGGAACATCTCTTCTAATCATTTAACTGGCTTATAGAAAGAAAACTGAGAGTGACATCAGTTTTTAGATACAGCCCATCATTTATGAAGACAGGGTATTCACAGAAGGATTTTAGAATGTATATAATAACGAACAACAGAAGGAAAAAAGGGAATGAGAGTGAGGAGTGACTAGATGCCCAAGTCAGTGAAGTCTGTGCTGTGGAGTCCGCATTCTCAAGGAAGGGGCTTCTCACACTAATTCCTAACTTTGAAGCTCAGACTAAAGGCCTCACAGGATGTGAACATCTCGGTTTCATGGTCTAGGAGATCTGGGACTCAGATAACACTCAACACCCTGCCAACCCTAAAGATATGCACAGGTCCGGTCATAAGTAGAAAGCCTACCATAGGAGGATCTTCCTAACTAAAACAAAGCCATGGAAAATGCAAGACTCTTAAGAAAGCTCAATGTCCCAGAGAAGGGGCAATCTGAATTCAGCAGAGCAAGGAATAGCTACAAGGGTCCCCGTCCTAGAAGAGTTTCAGGTTTCAAAGAATTTCAGCTTGGACAACAGAGTGGCAGTGCATTAGGAACATTGAGAGGGTGTATTAAAATCCAGAAGTTGGGAAACAGTCTGAAAAATCATCAGATAGCATCATCGAGGTCCAGTAGATTCTGTCCATGGAAAAATAAGGTTTCATACTGAAATATGCACAGGTTATCAAGAGAAAAGCAAATGGGGAGAGGAGAGAGAATGAGAAGGAAAGGAGGAAGGGAAGGAGAGAAAGAAAGAAGGGAATGAGCAGATGAGAAATGAGAATCTACTATACACTATACTGGAAATGGGAAGTACGAAAACACAGCCCACTTCCCTGCTACACATACACATACCCTGCTAGAGGCAGGCTTACCATGAACTTTTGAGAGCTTAAATTTTAGGCCCTCTTGCTCAAGTTCCCTTCCAAAACACAATAGAGAGGCCCAGGCTAACTTGTTCTCATGTGATATGTTTTGTTAAAGTTGCAAACATAGCTTTTTAAACCACAATCAGTAAAGACCACTGGCTCTCTCCATTCTATCTTCCTCTCCACTCAGGTGGCACTGGATGAATTACGGACATTCTGGGATCAGACTAAGGGGAAGTTAAGTTAGGAATAACTTTGGGTTGAATACAATGGAAATATTTAGGAAGTTCACTGTCACAGGGCCATAGTTCATATTGTCACATGGATATGTC
This sequence comes from Manis javanica, assembly GCF_040802235.1. Classification (NCBI taxonomy): domain Eukaryota; kingdom Metazoa; phylum Chordata; class Mammalia; order Pholidota; family Manidae; genus Manis; species Manis javanica. The sequence continues at coordinate 5,636,143 of NC_133156.1, forward strand.
CCTTGATGCCAGCAACAGAAAGATGTGGCTGGGGGAGGAAAAAAGAATGTTTCATATGGACAGAGCTAGAAGCTATCTTTGTAGAAGTTCTTCAAAATATTACAGCTCATTTACAAAAGAAATGATATAGTTTTCACAAGTTTGATAATTCTAAAGTTTGGCATACATTTCCAGTAACAAGCTATGAACCTGCAGAAATGTTCCTGGACTGCCAATAAAAGAAAAAGTCTTTGACTAGTCTAGAGGAGAGACTAAATTATTTTTCTGTCTTTTGCAGACATTGATATAACTAGGGTTGCCAGATTAAAAAAATGATGCTGGTTAAATATGAATTTCAGATCAACAAATAATTTTTAGTATGACTATTACCAGTACTGCATGGAATTCAAATTTGACTAAACATGATAAATCTGGCAACCCTATCAATTAAAAAATCAACAGTATATGAGGAGGTCACCAAAGAGTTTACAGCTGAAAAATGCAGGAAAGAAAGGCTTAGAGCCGTGCACCAGGCAATTAGTTGAGAAAATCCTTTTTTATTGTTTTGTGATATTTATAGTATTTGCCAGATTTTTCCCATGATAGTTATACATAAATTTATAACTTTTTTCTTCTAAGGCAAACCACAGACCTGGATCTGCCCCTTTCCCTATTTTTTTTCTTCACAAGATACAAAAATCCTTCAGGATTCCCAGGAATGGAATGGAAGGACAGCCAACAGGAATAATGGTGATGCTGGCCAAATACATTAAAGGGAGTAAGAAGGTGTTTTACAGCTGTGCCAGGAAAAGGAAATATCTGAGCATATGTAGAGCCATTAACAAATAAGGGAAGGAGTAAAATTAATAATGACTTTAAACAGCTGAGATAATGAACTCCTTTTTCAACTCTGTCTTTGACAAGATAAATAAAGAAATGGAATTTGCAGAATTAGGAAGTAATGAAGATCTGGCACAAATAGCTATTAAATGCTTAAAAATCTGAATAAATCAGGGTGACCTGGAAATATGCATCCTGGAGTCCAGAGGTGAGCACATAATGAAGTTACTAAACTACAGACCATTGTTTTCAAAAATTGGTTGGCCTAAGAGAGGAAATTGAGAGCAGAGAGAGAGGGAAATGGGAAGCAGCAAATATAAACGGATTCAAGGAGGGAATTTGAGACGTAAAAAAAAAATTATCTTAACCACGATAATGTATATTTGAATTATATACTAACCAAAGGAAATAACCACTTAAGGAAATCCAACAAAAATATTAAACCTCAGAAGATCACAATATCAACAAAGAGTCAATAATGTGTATGTATAACAAGACGGCTGCCAGAAATAAAATAGAAATGTGTAGTATTACATATCATGAACATTTTGTACCCCAAATTATTCCTGCTTGGCTGAATAAAGAATATATTTATTTAATAAAAATGAACTGAAGAGTCATAAACAGCAGCACTAAAATGAAATGCTGGACACAAAACAGTGGGCTGCTCTGGGAATGCACCGAACAGGAGGTATTCTAACTGCCAGCATATTCTGAAACTTCCTTTTGGAGATTCATAAAGGACAGATAAACAAGATCCGTAACTGATAAACAGTTTCTCACTACAAAGACACTTCAACATAGAGCTCATGAAATCACAAGGTAGAAGAACTAGAAGGTACCTAACGTAAGGCAGGTGAAATCAATTTTCACAAGGCAAAAAGTAAAATCCAGAGAACTGCAAATCAATGAAGAATTGGTATCCAGCAGTTCTTCATTTTATAGATGGGAAAGTTGAGGCCCAGAGAAAATAAACAACTTGGCCAACATAGCTGGAAGCAAAGCCAGGAGTGGAAACCAGAGGTTTCTGATTTTGTGTATAATAATCATTGTTTTATATTTTGTTGTAAGCTCCATGAGGGCAGAGACCAAGTTTGTTTTAAATCATTAAAACTCAGTATCTCACTCTGTGCCTGGCATACACATACTCAATATTTGCTAAATTATTTAATAAATATGATGCTACCATTGTTTACCTTTACTTTTATTTAATAATGAATTTCTCTCCATCCCCTTCTTTGGTTCCTAACTGTCTGTGAACAAGGAGTCTTGGCTCAATTACTTTTGAGGGGCCGCAAGCAGATAAAACCATTTTCAAGAATGAACAAGTAGTTAAGGCTGTTAAAGGCAACAGTAGCATTAAAACCCAGATAAAGACATTGTAATTCACTCAAAATCTTTTTACTTAAAGAAAAGATTTGTGGATTCATCTTTGTGACATCTTTCAGGGAGGCTTGGTTTTATATTCATTCAGAGGGAAAGTAATCTCCAGGTAATTAAGATTATGTATGTGCAAAACCTAGCCAACAGCAAGCTTCATGTGATAGAAGAGTGGTTGTGCAGCAAATGTTTAATTTTATCTTTCATCTTTGAAACGTCTAGGGCATTCACAGCAAATATGGTCAGATCAGATCTTATGCATCACCAAGACGACCCAGGAGTCCAGTGGATGTTAATGTGTCAGAGAGAATTTTAGAAAAGGTTATAGAGAAGGGCCAAGAAGTCTCACTTAAATCAGTGTTCTCAGTCTATTCTTACATGAGCCCTCCAACTCTATCAATACCTGATTCTAAAGTCAAAAATCTTGTGACATTAATGAAAGAGCCTATGTATCTATAAATGACTCAGAAGCCTCTGGTCAGTGAAGACACCAGAATTTCCGCAGTGGAAGGGCTATGGGAAGCAACGTTTCTAGGTGTTAGCAAAATTACATAGCAAACACAATATTATCACCCATATGTGGGTGGAGAGCAGGTGGTCTGGGCTTGGAGATTATTAGTATTCTAATGCCCAACTCCCTCTCCAAGTCATACTTTGGGCTCTCACTGCTGCAGTCCTTAAAAATAATGAAGAGGTTAATTTGGGCAACTTGATGTTACATAGGGAGGTCTATGATCCCTTTAAACTTGTCAGTTTTGAATGGAGAAGATCTGTCTTCATTGTGATGAACCAATAATTTGTCTCTAGGAAACATTGCACATGGAATAAAGTACAGCAGTAGAAGAAATAGAAATGATTCATTATGACCACACTGCCAAGCTGGGAAGTAGGTCAGAGTTGGTCCTAAATCTTGTACAGCTAAGGAATCTCAACTCTAGAAGTAGGAGGGTTCAAACACAAGTCTGATGCAGACCTAAGTGCTGCCAGTTCTCAGAGACTAGCTCATGACGATTGAGGGTGTCTGAGAGGGAGTCTTTTGTTCGAGTGCTGGATTCCAAGACCATTGTGACCTTAATCTGGAGATTCTAGGTTTCTTTACTACTGACATACACAGTATCATTATTCTTCATCTGTTATTTAGATGCAAGTGAACAGCTAAATTCATATTTGAATATTCTTAAGTTACTCAGATATGTTTCTTTTCCTTGAATATTTCTTTCCCAAAATTATAATGGCATACATGTTCCTCTTGAATACCCAGTTTTTCTGCTTTTGGAAACCCAGAGCTGAGACACTTTGCATTAATTCTCAGTGCTGTGTTAAGAAAGTCTTGCTAGGAAGACAGATAAGAAGAAAATACTCTCAGCCTGACTGAGCAACTAATTATAGAAAACTGCAGAAACAGGGGTTCTTAGAGACACAGAGAGATCAAAGCTGAGTTCAGAAATGCTTCTGAAAAAGCAGAGGCATAAATTCCAGTCTGTCATGGAGAAAATTCAGTCTTCTTTTTACTCTGTTTTTAACTCAAATTTAAAGTTCATCTTCTCTTAACAGAACATTGTTTCAATAAATCCTTTTTTGATAATAATTCAAGTAGACAAAAAAGTTTCATTACTCAATAAAAGAGAAAAAATTGTGTAGCTGTTTGGCTGTGGCTTTTTAAAGAAATACACTTTAGAAAAATAACTGCAAACAATGCCCATTTGAAGGTTCAACATTTATTAAGCTCCAACTATACGAAATGTACTATGCTGAGCAAAGTGATTGCAAATACAGATAATACATGCTTTTGGGTAGATCTAAAGACAGGAGAAGGAGAGGCACACTTACAGATAACCATGACCCAAGCCAACTAGAATAAGTAACAGGGAATTCAGGAGAAGTCAATAGAAAAGGGCCATGAGAATATCGATAAAACATTACACTACATCTAAGTAGTAAAAAATGTTCAGGACAATGAAGAGTTTTGCTCTGTTTGGTGGTGGTTAGGTCATATTTGTATCATTGGGTTGAGCTCTGAGTCTTGTAGGTGAGGAGGGATATAGACAAAGTGGAGCACCTTGAAATGAGGGTGAGGAAACGGACAAAACATGCCCTGAAGAGTAGCTTTGGGAACTGAGGATGTCTAGCCACGGAAGAGGATAAAGTGGTTCATTAAAAGGTTTTTTAAAAAGCTGAGGGGCTGACTTGTGAAGAGGGAATAGACTCTGGTGGGCAAAGCAGTTACCAGTGGAAGGCAAGTTTCAACAGGTATATACGATATAAGAGGAGTTGTCTGGTAATTGAAATTGTCTTTGCTTGGAATAGGTTGCCCCTAAAAAGTGAGAACTGCTTGCTTGTACAATTGTTAAAGGCTGCAAGAGAACCTAAGGAAGTCATTGAAGAAAGGGACCATTCAACAGTGGAACATGGGCCAAATGACCCTTCAAGACCCTCTTAGGTCTTTAAGATTCTAAGTGCTGTATTAGAGAAGTAAAAACATTCAGGGAAAGAATGGGCAGGAAAGATTAATACTGACTCTAACAGTCTGTGGAACCTTGTACAGGATGTGGAACTTAAGCTGAGATTTGAAGAGCAGCTAGGATCTCAGGACACAGTGATAGAAAGTTCATTTCAAGTGGAGGAAATAGGATGGAAAGTTGTAAATAGATGTTATCCTTGGGAAATGACAATATGGGTCATAGAAAGAGTGAGGGCTTTGAAGTTAGATCAACTTCATGTAAGTCCTGGCTAAGTTTCTTTCAGTGGCTGCATCTTTACCCATGACTTCAGCCAAGACTTCTATTCTCCCTAGTACCATATCATTCTTCTGGCTCCAAACCAGTCCAAAAGAAATCCTCACGGGACTCACACATTTAATGTGTTTCCAACTAAACTGGCTGACTTTCCGTTGAAATCTGCACTTCTTTCTATGGTCCCCATTTCAGGGAAAGCGTCACTGGGTAACTTGGTTGTCTGGTCCAAGAATGGACATCAACTTAGCTTCACCCTTTCCCACACTGCTCATTCCCACTGCTGCCCCCGACATCTGGCCGCTTCATTTCCTGAACAGATGTAGGTATCTTTTCTTCCTTTCAAGGTGCTCTACCTTAGCTTTAGTTCAGAGGTCTATCATTTCTCACCTAAATTCCTAAGTGGTCTATCCAACTCTATGCCCACCACATTTTTACCATTAGCATATCCTCCACCTCCGAGTAAAAATGCCATATTAATCACCCATCTTACCCAAAATTCTTTATCATCTTCATAATGGAACTCAAGCTACTTAATGTGGTGCACAAGGCCTTTCACAGTCAAACCCTATTGAGCTGAGTTCAGCAAAACCCTATCTGACCCTCAACTCCACCATCAGCATATTTCTTGCAGCTAACCCATTAGGCCACATCGGTCAAGGCCTTCAGCCCTTTGCTCATGGAAATTTTGGTTTAGAAGCCCCTTTCTCAGGCATCCTCTTGGTTCCCTCCTTTGTGGAGGCTCAGCTGTTATAAGCACTCCCGGAAGCCTCCCTGAACACACCTTCCTCACCCTCCTCCCTTTGCTAAGAGCTCCCAGAGCACCCTGTCTGCACCCTTATCCTAACACCGCCCACGCTCCCCTGTGACTGTCTGTTCATGCCTCATCTTTCACACCAGTCGGTGAGCAACTTGACGGCAGAACTGAGTCTTCGGTGCTGCCTCCCTGGCACATGGAGGGATACACAGGTACTTGTGGAATGGATGACAGCTCCGACTGGTTGTACAATCTCAAACTGAACTTCCATGAATCCCTCTGTAATCATCTGTGAAGCTGAAATTACATAGGTGATTTCACTGTTTCTTGTGGAAATAAATGGAAAAACAAATTTGGGCTATTTTATGGCTAGGGCACAGAGTTTTTGTAAGGACATACCATGCAATAAAGCTGAAGATACTGAAAGAAAGGTGTTAGAAGCCAGGTTGAAGATGCTTGGTTGAAATGTGGAGAGATGGAAATAATCCTCTTCACTAATATTTTTGAAGTTCAACATTTCCACCAGGAACACAACAGTTTCGATGAAAGTAAGAGATCTGGTCTGATACTAGGGTATGACCGTGGTTCAGTGTCAGACAAACGTAGGTTCAGATCTCTGCCTCCTTATTAGCTGTGAAATTCTAGGCCAATTATTTAATCTCCCTGTGCCTCTGATTCCTCATCTATAAAAATGCAAAAATGTACTTACAAGAAAGTTGTTAAAAAATTAAATTAAATTAGATAACATGCAAATTGCAGAAGCTAGTTCCAGGCAGCCAGTAAAAGCTATAAGAGACACTTAAGTGTTACTTACTAGTCCAGGCACTCGCGGTTTCCATATGCAAGCCTATTTTATAATCATGACAATCCTATGAAGCAGGTTCTGTCATTATCCCAATTTACATGTGAGGAAGCTGTGGAACAGAGAAGCTGAGGATTTTGGCCAAGGTCACAGACTAATATATGCCCTGCAAAAAATGCTCTCTAGGAAATGCTGAACAGTTAGTAACTATGGATATTACCGTTGTCTCTCAATTCTCTTTATATATAGTCAATTTTCAACACCTTTGGTGAATGAACTTTGTGGCAGATGTCATGCTTCTTCACTAAAAGGAGAGATTTTTTCAGGTCAGATGATTGCTGTGCAGAGCCTGATAAATTTCAAGAGTGGCTTATTGTTTCATGTCTGGGACAACCCAGTTTTGAGGGTACGTTATTATCAACAAAGGGCTTGTCATTATAAACAATATTGAGTCATGTCAGGATTGTAATCCCAAAGTAACAAACAACCTTTTAAAACCTCTTCTCATTTTTTCTTATTTTGTGTAATAATATTTGTGCCATTAGGACAAATTCATTTAAATTGTCAAGTTCTTTTTGAAACAAAGTATAGCATTATATAATTAGTCTAAATGTTGAAGACATCGATTATAAACTTTAACTTAGGAAATAACAGCTGCAAATATAAGTAATTTGTAAGACAGACTTGGCCCTGGAGCCCCTAGCTGTAATGAATTCATGGTATTTCTGCTTTGCATCCTACCATGCTTGTGCTTTCCCTGGGCTGAGTTAAAATGCAGTGGTGAACCTAACTCGCAGCAAGCACATCAAACTGTGGCAGGACCTAGTTCTCAGGGCCCACGGATTCTACACAGTCAGCCACGCTCAGTGTCTCGGAAGCAAGATGCCTGCCAGTCCAGGGAACAGTTGCAGCCCTTTGTCGTCACACCAAATGCGAACAATTGTTCAACATAATTTAGAAATTCCTATTTTTATGTGAAAGCTTTATTTTAAATAATTACTCAACTGTTTAAAAAATCATTGTGCTGGTCAAAAAAAACACGGCTCAGCCTTTGGTTACCTGCTTGCTAATCATCCATGTGTGATCTGTGGCCTAATTTTTCATCATTACTCATTTCTTCCCTTGCAAATACCCAAGACCAAGAGAACCACCAAGTCCGAACTCCTCAGACTGAGGTCCAGACCTGGTTGGTTTTAGCTTAGAGTCCAGAAAACCTGAAAGTCTCACCGCTCCTCATCCTGTGCCGGTAAGTCCCTTCCTCTGCACCTTTCTTTTCTGTTCTGCCAGCTGGTGTTCTTCCCCTGTCTCCATGTTTCTATTCTCTCCACCCTTCGGAGGCCGCTCTAGTTCCACTGCTCTGTGAACCCTCCTCAGTGCTCCCAGCTGAACGTCAGCTTTTCCCTCCTTGGTACTCCCCCCAGCACTTACGGCCTCTGCTCTAGGTATCTGAGGCCATGTGTTACCGCCTCATCTAGACTGTGAGCTCCCTGAGGACAGGAACTCTGCTCCTCTCCTTTATGCCCTCCAGAGCTTTGTCTGCCTGCATAAATTATCCAATCTACATTTGTTCAATGAATGGGTCCTTAGGGAATCAGGGTGAGGAAGGGAGACTAGGTTTTATGTAGGTACTTATGAGGTGTATAATGGCAGTTGGCACTGGTGGCTCTGTTTAGAAGGGACCAGGGACCAGGGTTCACATTTTGATCTTGACACCTACTAGTTACCTGACTGATTACGGCATGTCATTTTCCCTTTCTGAATCTCAGTTTTCCCAAATACTCACTCATGTTGGTTGAAATATAGAATATAACATGTAAAGTACTTAGCATAGTGCCTGGAGCACCCCATGCACACATACACATATGGTCTAATTAGAACTCTCCAGAAACTTTTTTATACCCAATGTTTATAAACAACTTTAAGAGACAAACTTGTAGGCAGATCTTTCTTCAACCAAATAGGAAGATTGGGAAATTTCAGAATTCCACAAACCTTTCAGGGAAATTATGAAAGATCCTTTTTCATGAGATTCTTAACATTTTTTCAATGTTAAGGTTTTCCTTTTCATCATTATCACTTAGCTGAAGAGATCCAAAACCAAAAAAATGGGAGACGCAAAGAGAGACCAAGTTTGCTGATAATCTCATCAGGCCCACTTCCTTGAAATCTTTATGTCCAGCCTGTGCTTGTTCTCCTGCTGATGACAGCAAGAATCAGTTCCTGGCCTGTACGGTGTATTTCCAGGAGACGTGTGATTCTGACCTCTGCATGCCAGGCTGACTTTCACAATTCAGAGGCTGGGTTCAGGGAAAGCAGCCTTTGATCATCTCAGCTGGGGGAGCTTTATTAGGAGTGCTTACTGAAGCCTGGGCACACAGTCATTTTTGCCCACCCACTGTCTAGGCAAGACAAGGTAGCAGTGCATGGTCTCTTCTGGTTCCCACAGGTGGTGCTTAAGATTTAGTTTATTTCTTTTTAAAATCCAGCTCCCTTCATAATGACTTGTCAGGGGGCATTCCCATTGCTTGTCAAAGGGGCACCATACCAAGATCAAAGCAGCTGTGGAGATGGAGGGAAAATATTAGGATAATGAAAAAGAAAAAGGAAAAAAAAAGAAGAAAAAGGATAGAAAAGGAAAAGAAAGAAAAGGAGGAAAAAAGGAGGGAAGAGTAGAAGAGTATAGAGCAGGATAGCACTGCGACTTCACTCCTGGGCATCCTCTCCTGCTTATTTGTGTCTGTTAAACCTTCACAGTCGTGCATCTTACAGCCTGAGATCTATGGGCCATGTAGAGCTTCAGAACAAGTTACACTGCGTATTCCCAAAGAGAGGCCAGTAAACTTTCAGGGGCTCAGCCGTGAGCGCTGTCTCTGGGCTCTGAATATACATTTCACACTGGGTTCTGTTTGGCCAGTGCCTGGCTTCACAGCTGTGCTGGCTGCTCAGCAGGGAGTGCCACATCTGTTCTCCAAAGGCATTTAACATATTAACTATAACAAAGTTACTCGGACATAACATAGATTCACACATGCTGTGTCATGCCAAGGAGAAGCTTGTCAGTGTGCTGTTTTCACAGCTATGAAAAGAAAATTCCCAGGACCCACCAAATGTGTGGAAATACAACTATGTTTAGAAAAGAAGGCAGGAGAGGAGGTGAGGGAACAAGGCAGCGCCACTGGCCAAGATGAAAATCCCTAGAATATCCACATGAATGGGGTCATGAGGGCAGTTAATTGGTGACAGAAAGAAAAGCTTATTTTACATAAGTCCTCACAGATTAGTATAACGTCTGTACACATACAGAGATATATGCAGTGGTTTAAAACCAAGCTGAAACAGGAACAACTGGACAGTCTGCATGGCTGCAGGGTTTCTGTTTGGTATTTCATGCACATGATTTCATTTTCATTCATTTGATGATCCAGTAAGATACATGGTAAGTCAGGAAGCTAGTGGGGGAGACTGGGCCTCAACAAGAAGTTAATGAAGTTAAGTACAAAAGGTCACAGATTGTATGATTCCATTTATATGAAATATCCAGAGTAGGTAAATCCATAGAAACGGCAAGCAAATTAGTGGTTTCCCAGGGCTGGGAGGAAAGGGGAATAAGTAGTAATGGCTTAAGAGGTACAAGTTCCTTTTTGGGGTGGTAAGATGTTCTGGAACTAGGTAGAGGTAATGGTTGACAACATGGTGAATGAAGTAAATGTCACTAGACTGCACATTTGAAAATGGTTAATTTTATGTTATGTAAACTTTACCCCAATTAAAAAAATAAAGTTACATTTTGTCAAGAGTTACACAGCAACTAAGTGGCAGAGCGCAGACTAGGAACCCAGGTTTAGCTAAATCAGGTCTAAAACAAAAGAGGACTAAGCCTGTAAATTCATTAGTGGTTCACATACAGAACAAACTATATTTACAAACATACCATGTCCTCTCTTTAACTGGCCCTTGTGACCTGCTTCTTCTTCCATATCCTTTTCCTCCGTTCACCAGCCTCAGCCTTTTCCTGATTAACTTCTCACCCTCCAAGATTCCATCTTCACCACTGTGACCATACCAGATGTTTGAATATATTCTTATTATGCTGTCATTGAATCCCGACTTATTTGTGAGACAAGAAATTTTACCAGGATGGCTAAACACAAGAATACTGTTGGTGAGGCACCTTTATCTAAGAAAGGCAAAGTTAAATGTCTTGTTTAGTTTAAATCAAGAACCAAGGCAAAGATATTCACAAGGAGCATCTCTGGTTTGTGGAAGATCATTTTTATATGCTCCTGAAGCTTTATCTTTATTTTTAAAATTTTCCATACCAGATATAAATAAACATTAGATATGGAAAAACGGTTTCTCAAAATTTGCTATTAATTAGTAAATGCATAGTGTACAGGAATATTCTTCAATTTTGTAATTAACCCCTATCTTCATTGACTTTTTATTATTCACAAACATCATCACAAAAACAACAGAAAAAAAAATCTATCTTGTTTTGTTGTCTCTCTCTTTAAGGTAATTTCTAGTACTTCAATAATATTTATGGTTTTTTAAAACCTTAAAGGTAAAAAATATTTAACTTACTTATCTTGAATTCATATAAAAATACCTTATTTTTAGCTGCTTTATGGATTTAAAAGGCGTTGTGAACTGTATTGAAATCCAGCCACCACTTATAAATTGCTTGTGCAGATAAATACATCCCCAAATCTCCATGTAGAGAGAAAAACTGAAAACAAATTCTCAGGACAGCTGGGAACTGACTGTCCTGCTCATCTCTCAAGGGGCCACTGATGCTAATTTACTTATTCATGCCAACTCCTTGACAGCCAGTGGCAGGCATTATTTCCTCCGTGTTCTGGAAGGGGAAACCAAGGTTAGAGGGGTTAAATGACTGACAGAAGCCCCACAGCTTATCATTGCCAAGTTTTACTCCCATTCAGTCAGAAGTGCTGATTTCCAATAAAAAATTTAAAACATCCAAGGTAGGGAAGTGACATTTCTTTAGTTTCAAGAAGAATAAGAGCACCTTCCACATACTATTATCCTATAAGGCAAGTCACTGGGAACTATTGACAGTTTGTCACTTTCTAGTCATCATAGTTAAGTTTTCCCCGGTCAGCTTCACTGACGCTATAGAACAATTAATATCCCAAAGGTCAGGAAGGGTTTTCCATGAAGCCACTATGGTGGTAAATTAGAGAGAAAGTGGCTAGAGAGCATAGATGACACTGGATGGTTCTTGGAGAAACTGCATAGCTCCAGTTAGTACTCTGCATAAATCCCTTGATTTGGCACGAATAGAATTTTGATTTATGACATTAAAACTTTAAATTAAAAAGCAGTATGTTTTTGTTTGAGAATTTGAAGAGTACTAAAATTGTACACTATTTCTACAAGGAGTGGATAGCAAGAATGTTCAAGGGACTCAGCCTATTTTTTAAGCTGTCATTAGAAATGATTAATATTTAAGAGAAACCAATAAAAACTGAATTTGAAAAAATAAATATTTAAGCAAAAGCATTACAAATCACATGACTAACATCGACACCATTCATATATTAAAAAGGTTTGTTTTCCTGTGGCATGTGGGTGATGCTATGAAGCAAAATTTCAAAGTAGTGATGTATTAGTGTGAGCCATAGGGATAAATCATTTTGAAAATCAGCCTCAGTCCTTCAAGACAAAGAAAAACATCGGAGTAAATGTCAGCTAATACTAAATCTCATCTTCCACCCCTTCTTGCTTGCATGGTAGCTATGTCAAAAAAACAGACATGGTTATTTAAAATGGTAAATATAGTCATTTCATTTTAGTAGTGACAGATGAAAATAATAAAGTATCCTTAAATTCAAAAACCATGTTACAATCCAAATCTGAAAGGATTCTCTAAAAAAATATACACTGGGTAATTAGTTATACCTCTATCCCCAAGTCATTGCAGGATTTTCTATACTGGTGACTGAGAACAGAACAGGCATGAGCTTCATAGGCTCTTCTTATCCCTTCAAGCATTAGTGTCCCCCAAACTGGGGCTTTCGAGTTCCTACTTCACTTTTCAAGAGCAGTCTAGTCTCAGTTGAAGAGAGATGTTGCCCCAGCCATGTCATACTGTGCAAGCTACATGTGACCCAAGAACAATGGAAGAGAACTTTTGCCTACATCTTCTATTTATAATTCTTTTATTGTACCCGCTATTGATAGATCATCCCTATCCTTACACTTAGATACTTTTTCAACCGCATGTCCCCACACGTTCCCATATTCACTGTGTTTCAGCCAGACTGGTCTTGCCGTACAAAGAAACAGTTGCTTGTGCAAAGGCTGATCTACCTACCTCCTCTGTGACATGTGGTCCTAGCTTGAGGTCTACTAACAGGACTAGGAACCCAAATTTCTCAAGCATTAGTAATACACAGGTTCGGCTATTCCCCTGCCTGAGTATTTCTGCTGGTTACTGTCAATCTCTATTGACAATTAGACTAAGTCTTGACAAAGAATGTGCTGGAATATACACTCAATTAAAAAAAAGGAAAGGATACTTCTATTATGATAGATACAATTGAATGGCTATGCTGAAAAAATTAAAAGGGATTGGAGCAAAGTTTAGTGTCATAAATAAAAAGTTATAAATTGTTTCACATTTCTTTAAGGTGCAGAAGAAGGGGCATTTATATTTGAGATAATTTTTTTTTTGTTTTTCACTTTAAGGTGGAAAAGAAGGGGCATTTATATTTGAGATCACTTTTATTTTGTTTTTCACTCTGAAGCTAGTTAACTTCTTGCTAAATATTGCACACAGTTGGGTTAGCCCTATTTCCTTTTAGTCAGAAATAATCTTCGAGCCAGTCAAATGGACTGTTTTTCTAAGAATTTGTATAATTTGCATGAATATAGTTTAACAAAAGGTATAATTGGTTGAATGAATTTCTTTGTCAGGAAGAATATCAGTGTCTAACTCCTGAAATATTGCTGAATCAACCCTGCTTACAGTTGACTGAAAACAATGTGAAATGGGATCTTTTCCCCTCAAGGCAAAGGCCACCATCTCTAAGTCTCCAATTCAGGGAAATCATATGTACAATTATAGAAGGCAAAGTATATACCTATCCAGCTAGCAAAATCAGATAAATCAAATCTTTCAGATAGCAGTGGTTCTTTCCAGCTCATCTCATATCCAGAATTAAAGAATATTTATATTGTGCCCCTATTCATTGTTCTATGTTATTACCATGTCAGTTCACTCAATATATTAAGTTATGCATTTATTAAAAATGTATATATTGAGGGCTTACTATGTGTCTTAAGAACAAGATGTATTTAAACAGATAACTAGAAAAATATGATGAGTAGAATGGAAGAAAAATCACAAGACATTTTGGGAGCAGAAGGAAGAGGTTTTTGATTCACTCTGGAGGGAGATGTCAGGGAAACCTTTTAAAAGGGGAGACATCTGAAATTAGTCTTAAAAGTTGGCGGTGGGGGGCGGAGCCAAGATGGCGGCATGAGTAGAGCAGTGGAAATCTCCTCCCAAAAACACATAGAGCTATGAAAATATAACAAAGAAAAATCTTCCTAAAATAGAGACCACAGGACACAGGACAACATCCAGACCACATCCACACCTGCAAGAACCCAGCGCCTTGTGAAGGGGGTAAGATACAAGCCCCAGCCCGGCGGGACCCGAGCGCCCCTCCCCCCGGCTCCCAGCGGGTGGAGAGAAACCGGGGCGGTTTTTTTTTTTTTTTTGGCGAGTGCTTTTTGGAAGCCTTAGAGGGACGGGCCCCCGTTGCTGGGGAGGCAGGGTGGCGGGACCGGTGAGGAGGTGCATGGGACCGGCGCCGGAGGACAAAGAATATCCCGCGTTTCTCCCTGCGAGACCTCGGGGCGGGTGCCTGAGACCGGTGCCTGAGGACGGAGGAGGTCGCGCGTTTTTCCCCTTTTTTTTTTTTCTCTTTTTGGCGAGCGCTTTTTGGAAGCCTTGAAGGGACGGGGACCCCAGTGCTAGGGAGGCACGGTGGTGGGACTGGTGAGCGGGTGGCTGGGACCGGCGCCTGAGGACAAAGAATATCCCCCGTTTTTCCCTGCGGGACCGGTGGGCGGGTGCCTGAGACCGGCACTTGAGGACAGAGGAAATCGCGCGTTTTTCCCCTTTTTTTTTTCTCTTTTCTGCGAGTGCTTTTTGGAAGCCTAAAAGGGACAAGGACCCCGGTGCTAGGGAGGCAGGGCGGCGGGACTGGTGAGCGGGTGCCTGGGACCGGCACCTGAGGACAAAGAATATCCCGCATTTTTCCCTGTGGGACCGGTGGGTGGGTGCCTGAGACCAGCACCTGAGGACGGAAGAAATCGCGCGTTTTTCCCCTTTTTTTTCTCTCTTTTTGCCGAGTGCTTTTTGGAAGCCTTGAAGGGACAGGGACCCCGGTGCTAGGGAGGCAGGGCGGTGGGACTGGTGAGCGGGTGTGTGGGACAAGTGCCTGAGGACAAAGAATATTGAGCGTTCCTTCCCTGCGGGACCGGTGGGTGGGTGCTTTTTGGAAGCCTTGAAAGGACAGGGACCCTGGTGCTAGGGAGACAGGGCAGCAGGACCAGTGAGCGGGTGCCTGGGACCGGCACCTGAGGACAAAAAAAAAAAAAAAAAAAATCGCTTGTTTTTTCCTTTTTTTTCCTTTTTTTTTTCTCTTTCTTTCTGTTCCCTCTCTCATTGTTGCTGTTGTTGTTTTGGTTTGGAGAGTGCTTTTTGGAAATCTTAAAGGGGCAGGACAGGTCACTTAGACCAGAAGCAGGGAATCTGGGGATCTCTGGGCACTCTAACCCCCTGGGCAGCAGGGAGCACAGAGGCCCCTTACGGAGATAAATAGTCTCCTGGCTGCTCCCCCTCCAACGGGGCTCCACCATTTTGGAGGAACAGCCCCAGCCAGGCCAAGCCCACAGCAACAGCGGAGATAAACCCCAAAGCAACTGGGCAGGAAGCAGAAGCCCTGTCTGCGCACAGCTGCCCAGCACAAGCCACTAGAGGTCGCTATTCTCCCAGGAAAAGGCTACAAACCAACAAGAAGGGAAGCTCTTCCAGCGGTCACTTGTACCAGCTCTGCAAACTATCTCTATCACCATGAAAAGGCAAAACTACAGGCAGACAAAGATCACAGAGACAACACCTGAGAAGGAGACAGACCTAACTAGTCCTCCTGAAAAAGAATTCAAAATAAAAATCATGAACATGCTGACAGACATGCAGAAAAAAATGCAAGAGCAATGGGATGAGATGCAGAGAAAAATGCAAGAGCAGTGGGATGAAGTCCGGAAGGAGATCACAGATGTCAGGAAAGAGATCACAGAAGTGAAACAATCCCTGGAAGGATTTATAAGCAGAATGGATAAGATGCAAGAGGCCATTGAAGGAATAGAAGCCAGAGAACAGGAACGTATAGAAGCTGACATAGAGAGAGATAAAAGGATCTCCAGGAATGAAACAACACTAAGAGAAATATGTGACCAATACAAAAGGAAAAACATTCGTATTATAGGGATACCAGAAGAGGAAGAAAGAGGAAAAGGGATAGAAAGTGTCTTTGAAGAAATAATTGCTGAAAACTTCCCCAAACTGGGGGAGGAAATAATCGAACAGACCATGGAATTATACAGAACCCCCAACAGAAAGGATCCAAGGAGGACAACACCAAGACACATAATAATTAAAATGGCAAGGATCAAGGACAAGGAAAGAGTTTTAAAGGCAGCTAGAGAGAAAAAGGTCACCTATAAAGGAAAACCAATCAGGCTAACATCAGACTTCTCAACAGAAACCCTACAGGCCAGAAGAGAATGGCATGATATACTTAATGCAATGAAACAGAAGGGCCTTGAACCAAGGATACTGTATCCAGCACGACTATCATTTAAATATGATGGTGGGATCAAACAATTCCCAGACAAGCAAAAGCTGAGGGAATTTGCTTCCCACAAACCACCTCTACAGGGCATCCTACAGGGACTGCTCTAGATGGGAGCACCCCTAAAAAGAGCACAGAACAAAACACACAACATATGAAGAATGGAGGAGGAGGAATAAGAAGGGAGAGAAGAAAAGACTCTCCAGACAGTGTATATAACAGCTCAATAAGCGAGCTAAGTTAGGCAGTAAGATACTAAAGAAGCTAACCTTGAACCTTTGGTAACCACGAATCTAAAGCCTGCAATGGCAATAAGTACATATCTTTCAACAGTCACCCTAAATGTAAATGGACTTAATGCACCAATCAAAAGACATAGAGTAATAGAATGGATAAAAAAGCAAGACCCATCTATATGCTGCTTACAAGAAACTCACCTTAAACCCAAAGATAAGCATAGACTAAAAGTCAAGGGATGGAAAAACATATTTCAGGCAAACAACAGTGAGAAGAAAGCAGGGGTTGCAGTACTAATATCAGACAAAATAGACTTCAAAACAAAGAAAGTAACAAGAGATAAAGAAGGCCACTACATAATGATAAAGGGCTTAGTCCAACAAGAGGATATAACCATTCTAAATATATATGCACCCAATACAGGAGCACCAGCATATGTGAAGCAAATACTAACAGAACTAAAGAGGGAAATAGACTGCAATGCATTCATTGTAGGAGACTTCAACACACCACTCACCCCAAAGGATAGATCCACCGGGCAGAAAATAAGTAAAGACACACAGGCACTGAACAACACACTAGAACAGATGGACCTAATAGACATCTATAGAACTTTACATCCAAAAGCAACAGGATATACATTCTTCTCAAGTGCACATGGAACATTCTCCAGAATAGACCACATACTAGCTCACAAAAAGAGCCTCAGTAAATTCCACAATATTGAAATTCTACCAACCAATTTTTCAGACCACAAAGGTATGAAACTAGAAATAAATTCTACAAAGAAAACAAAAAGGCTCACAAACACATGGAGGCTTAACAACATGCTACTAAATAATCAATGGATCAATGAACAAATCAAAATAGAGATCAAGGAATATATAGAAACAAATGACAACAACAACACTAAGCCCCAACTTCTGTGGGATGCAGCGAAAGCAGTCTTAAGAGGAAAGTATATAGCAATCCAGGCACACTTGAAGAAGGAAGAACAATCCCAAATGAATAGTCTAACATCACAACTATTAAAACTGGAAAAAGAAGAACAAATGAGGCCTAAAGTCAGCAGAAGGAGGGACATAATAAAGATCAGAGAAGAAATAAACAAAATTGAGAAGAATAAAACAATAGCAAAAATCAACGAAACCAAGAGCTGGTTCTTTGAGAAAATAAACAAAATAGATAAGCCTCTAGCCCAACTAATTAAGAGAAAAAGAGAGTCAACACAAATCAACATAATCAGAAATGAGAATGGAAAAATCACGACAGACTCCACAGAAATACAAAGAATTATTAAAGACTACTATGAAAACCTATATGCCAACAAGCTGGAAAACCTAGAAGAAATGGACAACTTCCTAGAAAAATACAACCTCCCAAGACTGACCAAGGAAGAAACACAAAAGTTAAACAAACCAATTACAAGCAAAGAAATTGAAACAGTAATCAAAAAACTACCCAAGAACAAAACCCCGGGGCCGGACGGATTTACCTCGGAATTTTATCAGACACACAGAGAAGACATAATACCCATTCTCCTTAAAGTGTTCCACAAAATAGAAGAAGAGGGAATACTCCCAAACTCATTCTATGAAGCCAACATCACCCTAATACCAAAACCAGGAAAAGACCCCACCAAAAAAGAAAATTACAGACCAATATCCCTGATGAATGTAGATGCAAAAATACTCAATAAAATATTAGCAAACAGAATTCAACAGTATATCAAAAGGATCATACACCATGACCAAGTGGGGTTCATCCCAGGGATGCAAGGATGGTACAACATTCGAAAATCCATCAACATCATCCACCACATCAACAAAAAGAAAGACAAAAACCACATGATCATCTCCATAGATGCTGAAAAAGCATTTGACAAAATTCAACATCCATTCATGATAAAAACTCTCAGCAAAATGGGAATAGAGGGCAAGTACCTCAACATAATAAAGGCCATCTATGATAAACCCACAGCCAGCATTATACTGAACAGCGAGAAGCTGAAAGCATTTCCACTGAGATCGGGAACCAGACAGGGATGCCCACTCTCCCCACTGTTATTTAACATAGTACTGGAGGTCCTAGCCACGGCAATCAGACAAAACAAAGAAATACAAGGAATCCAGATTGGTAAAGAAGAAGTTAAACTGTCACTATTTGCAGATGATATGATACTGTACATAAAAAACCCTAAAGACTCCACTCCAAAACTACTAGAACTGATATCGGAATACAGCAAAGTTGCAGGATACAAAATCAACACACAGAAATCTGTAGCTTTCCTATACACTAACAACGAATCAATAGAAAGAGAAATCAGGAAAACAATTCCATTCACCATTGCATCAAAAAGAATAAAATACCTAGGAATAAACCTAACCAAGGAAGTGAAAGACTTATACTCTGAAAACTACAAGTCACTCTTAAGAGAAATTAAAGGGGACACTAATAAATGGAAACTCATCCCATGCTCATGGCTAGGAAGAATTAATATCGTCAAAATGGCCATCCTGCCGAAAGCAATATACAAATTTGATGCAATCCCTCTCAAATTACCAGCAACATTCTTCAATGAATTGGAACAAATAATTCAAAAATTCATATGGAAACACCAAAGACCCCGAATAGCCAAAGCAATCCTGAAAAAGAAGAATAAAGTAGGGGGGATCTCACTCCCCAACTTCAAGCTCTACTACAAAGCCATAGTAATCAAGACAATTTGGTACTGGCACAAGAACAGAGCCACAGACCAGTGGAACAGATTAGAGACCCCAGAAATTAACCCAAACATATATGGTCAATTAATATTTGATAAAGGAGCCATGGACATACAATGGCAAAATGACAGTCTCTTCAACAGATGGTGCTGGCAAAACTGGACAGCTACATGTAGGAGAATGAAACTGGACCATTGTCTAAACCCATATACAAAGGTAAACTCAAAATGGATCAAAGACCTGAATGTAAGTCACGAAACCATTAAACTCTTGGAAAAAAACATAGGCAAAAACCTCTTAGACATAAACATGAGTGATCTCTTCTTGAACATATCTCCCCGGGCAAGGAAAACAACAGCAAAAATGAGCAAGTGGGACTACATTAAGCTGAAAAGCTTCTGTACAGCGAAAGACACCATCAATAGAACAAAAAGGAACCCTACAGTATGGGAGAATATATTTGAAAATGACAGATCTGATAAAGGCTTGACGTCCAGAATATATAAAGAGCTCACACGCCTCAACAAACAAAAAACAAATAACCCAATTAAAAAATGGGCAGAGGAACTGAACAGACAGTTCTCCAAAAAAGAAATACAGATGGCCAAGAGACACATGAAAAGATGCTCCACATCGCTAATTATCAGAGAAATGCAAATTAAAACTACAATGAGGTATCACCTCACACCAGTAAGGATAGCTGCCATCCAAAAGACAAACAACAACAAATGTTGGCGAGGCTGTGGAGAAAAGGGAACCCTCCTACACTGCTGGTGGGAATGTAAATTAGTTCAACCATTGTGGAAAGCAGTATGGAGGTGCATCAAAATGCTCAAAACAGACCTACCATTTGACCCAGGAATTCCACTCCTAGGAATTTACCCTAAGAACGCAGCAATCAAGTTTGAGAAAGACAGATGCACTCCTATGTTTATCGCAGCACTATTTACAATAGCCAAGAATTGGAAGCAACCTAAATGTCCATCTGTAGATGAATGGATAAAGAAGATGTGGTACATATACACAATGGAATACTACTCAGCCATAAGAAGTGGAAAAATCCAACCATTTGCAGCAACATGGATGGAGCTGGAGAGTATTATGCTCAGTGAAATAAGCCAAGCGGAGAAAGAGAAATACCAAATGATTTCACTCATCTGAGGAGTATAGGAACAAAGGAAAAACTGAAGGAACAAAACAGCAGCAGAATTACAGAACCCAAAAATGGACTAACAGGTACCAAAGGGAAAGGAACTGGGGAGGATGGGTGGGCAGGGAGGGATAGGGAGGGGGAAGAAGAAGGGGGGTATTAAGATTAGCATGCATGGGGGGGAGGGAGAAAGGGGAGGGTGGGCTGCACAACACAGAGAGGACAAGTAGTGACTCTACCACATTTTGCTAAGCTGATGGACAGTAACCGTAATGTGGTTGTTAGGGGGGACCTGATATAGGGGAGAGCATAGTAAACATAGTATTCTTCAGGTAAGTGTAGATTAAAAATTTTAAAAAAAAAAAGAAAGAAAGAAAGAAAAGGGGGATTACTCCTTAACAGGATAAAACTATTGGTAAATCAAAGATCAACGCATGCTTTAAATATCCTTAATGTTGATCACTTAAAGGGTGTCAGATGATCAGCTATGGAGGTACTCTTTTCTGATAATATTCCTTTCTCTTAATTAAAAAAAAAAAAAAAAAAGCAGTTACTGTGTGCTGACCTCCAATGAGTTCTGCACAGTGGTATAGAGGGCATGTCAAAGTGTGGGCAAAGGGTCTGTTTGTTTCTACGCAGAAGATCAAGGCCTAGCTTGGATACCCAGAAAATGAACTAAGATACGATATGAGGAGGAGCTTCCGGCATCAGCACTCTCTGGAGGACTCGTGCCGGGGGATGATCATCAAAAAGCCTCCACAGGGATCCGGACGATGCTGCGGTTGTGGCTGCATCCAGCCCACCGTCTCCTGGACTTGCCATAGGAATGAGGAGGGAGATGTCTAGGCTGGCATGTGCATACAGTGAGACAACGAATTTGACCGGATCTGTACTGTTGGAACTCAACCAGGAGTTGGGAGGGGTGCAAGTTGTAGCACCCCAAAATCTCATGACTATAGACTATCTATGGTTAAAAGAACATATGGGATGTGAACAGATCCCAGAAATGGGCTGCTTTAATTTGTCTGATGGTTCAAGTACAGTTGGAAAATATCCATCATATCATAGATAAATTTTCACAAATGCCTAGGGTGCCTAAATGGTTTTCTTGGCTTCACTGGAGATGGCTGGTAATTATAGATTTGCTTTGTTTATGTCACCGTATTCCTATTATGTTAATATGTGTGTGCAAATTAGTTAGTAGTTTAAAACCTATACATACTTAAGGTACTATACCAGAACATATGTCAAAGAAATAATCAATCCTCCCAAGTTTCCTTCATATGCTACATCTATAGCTTTTCTTCTTCCTTCCTAATTACAAACCTTAAATAGAATTCGTGCCTCATATCGAATTTACCGAGTATCATAATTCCTCCAGGTGGTAAAGATACCTCGAGACAAGTGCTGGGCATAGAAACCACAGGGCATAAATCTGCAAAGAAGTAAAAAGCTAACCTTTGCAAACAATATGGCTTCTCTCTCACTTACCAACTTTACATTTCCCTGTATGGCCCCGGAAGATGACTGGTTAGCCAGAGACGGGTAAGATTCCTCAAGGGAGGAACAACCTAAGACAGGCACAGTCGCAGGGGGGCCATCAGGTGAGAATTTGGGGATCAACAGAGGTGAGGCTCAGAACCTCACCCCCCCTGCTTTGAGAGAAATCTTCTGCATCCGTGGATGTCTTGCTGCCCTTGTCTAGCCTGGATTAATACTTAGTCCATAGGCACACACCTGATCATCTGATCATCTACATTTGTCTTCTTACAGCACTAAACTATGTTTTCTACCTTTATCTTGCATCTACCTACCACTTCAGCATTTTATTAAAAATAAAAATAATAATAATAATAGGAGAAATGTGGGATCAACATATAAATCAAGTACAAAAATCAAATGAATATTCATATTTGACCTGATGGTTTATAGGTCATATTGCATGATCAAAACCGAAAGTTTCTGTGATGAATGCCCTTGTACTGTTCACCATGTAAGAATTTATTCACTCTGTAAGAATTTGTTCACCATGTAAGAACTTGTTCGTTATGCTTCAGAAGATTGGAGACTGACGAGAATTAGGCTTGAGATGGATTAATGATTGTACATTGAGCATTGACCCCCCTATACTGAATTTTATTGTTGTTAACAACCATTTGATCAATAAATATGAGAGATGCCCTCTCAAAAAAAAAAAATAATAATAATAATAATGGAGTAATGTGGGATTCACATATAAATCAAGTATAAAAATCAAACGAATAATCATAATTGACCTGATTGTTTATAGTTCATGATGCGTGATCAAAACTGAAAGTTTCTGTAATGACTGCCGTTGCACTGTTCACCGTGTAAGAACTTATTCACTATGTAAGAACTTGTTCACCATGTAAAAACTTGTTCGTTATGCTTCAAAAGATTGGAGACTGTTGAGAATTAGGCTTGGGGTTGATTAATGATTGTGCATTGAGTCCCCTATACAGAATTTTGTTGTTGTTAACAAATATGATCAATAAATATGAGCGATGCCCTCTCAAAAAAAAAAAAAAAAAAGTTGGCGGTGGAGAAGGGGCAGAGGAAACATTAGCAAAGCATAGATGTGAGCCTCAGCATACTGTGTGTGCTAGAGCAATTTTGTGTTGACAGAACACCAATTTTAAGGCAAGGAACTGCAGCCGAGGAAGCTGGAGTGATAAGCAGATCAGAGCACTGGAACTACCTGGCCACCCTCAAGAACTTGGATTATATCCTGTACATCATGTGAAGCCATAGAAAGGTTTTAATTAAGGGAACAACACGGTCAGATTTGAAATGGAGATGATCTGGTGTAGAGAAGTGGGATCTGAGGAAGACAAAACTAGAGCAGTAAAGTGGATTGAAAGCTGTAGTAGTAATCCAAGTGGAGGCACAGGGAGAGTCAGAAACTGGACAGAACCAATAGGGTTGCAGTACATGGAGTGGATTCAATAAATATTTAAGCCCAGAATTTGCAAGACTGATTGAGTAATGAAAAATGGGCTTTGGGGTTGGTGGGTGAGGAAAGAGGCAGAGTTGGGAAAGACAGCTTTCTAATTTGGGTGAGTGCTCATGTCACTCCAAGAGACAGTTTTAGGGAGAAGGTATTCTTTTTAATCAGTTTGAATTTTGAACAGTATGGGTTACATATAGAGTATCTCATCACCAGAAAGGTACCAGAGCATCTCGCAAATTGACTATAGGAAACTTGAAACAGAAAGTCTGGGCTAGAAATAAAACTGGAAACCATTAGTGTTATCACAGATTACCATACAAAAGCAGATGAGATCCAATCCTCTATTCACTTTCATACTGGAAATATAGTTTTGATACCATAAACACAGCTACCAGTGGTTATTATTTTATCTGACCTTTTAGAAGATTCCTTGGGTCCTGGAAAATCTAAAGGACATTCTCCCTTTCTCCCCTCTTCAGTAGAGACTATTTTAATGAGTGTTTTTCAAATTGTGCATCATGACCTGTTAGTGGATTATGAAATTAATTATGTTGATTTGTTAAATACTCATTTGAGCCAAATAGAAGAGAATAAAATAGACTGTAATGGAAGAGGCTAGAAAGCCAAATTTTTCTAATATAGTAATAGTGTGTATGTATGTAAAATTAAACAAATTCTTAAGATTACTTATTCTTACTGTATGATATTGACAATTATTCAATTATATTCCACTCTTCTTGCACACACCCGTGTGTGTGTGTGTGTGTGTGTGTGTGTGTACTGAGTTGCAGTATTTGCACTGTGGCCAAAACATCTGAAATCCCTAGCCGAGACTAAGAGAAATTAAAAGTGGTCTCTTTTAGATAGGGAAGAAAAGAGCAAATGAAGAGTAGTCTAAAAATAGAAAGTTACTACTTAGCAGACAATCCGCATTTGTATTCAGTTAGAACTGAGGCAAAGGCAAATAAGTCATGAGTAAAGAGAAGAGCCAGAAACTACATAAAGGTAAAATAAAGAATGATATGCCAATGTGCATAGAACTTGGCTTTAAATAAATTGTTTATTTCAATAAAAGAAAAAGATAAGATCAATTATGAATTGTGGTATGAAAGGAAAAAAGTATTGGGTGAAAGACGAAGAGAGGTACATGAAAAAATATTGAAGCAAGAAGCGTCCACAAAGCAATCTGAGCAGGAATAATCAGAATTACAAGGAGCACCAAGAGAGTGGGGCTGCCATTAAAGACAGGATGGTGAAGAGTTTCAGCATTACCCCAAACTCTACAAATCTCCACCCCAAAATCTCTGGGAAAGGTTGCTACAAAAACTTACAGAAAATGTCTGCTCCTCCTCCTTTGTAAGACCTCAATTTGACCTGTGTTCTATGCTTTAAAACAAGATCAATTAGAATTAACTTTAAATTTTTGAAGCTTGTGAATGTGGAGACGGGCAAAAATTGCAAAACTAAGATGAGGATTCTTGGTCTAACATCTAGGGTTTTGCTCTAAGATCCAGGTTTTCTTCTGACCATGAAGGAGTTGAAAAAAAATCATCTTTCTTGTTAAAATTACTATTGTATCAGAGGATTTGATTCAGCTTTGGGTATCAGAAAACCCTCAAATAACAGTGCCTTTAAAAATATATTTACTCCCCCCTCTATCAAAAAGTATAGAGATAAACAGTCCAGGGCTAATATGGCACTCCACAGTGCAATGCCCCAGGAGCCACTGGCTGTGACTTTCCTCCTCAAGATCATCTCATTATCTAATATGATTGCCAATGTGGGGGAGGTAGAAGTAGGGTACATTCTTTCTTTTAAAGGATGCCTCCCAGAATTTCCATATATTACTTACCCTTAAGTGTTATTTCCCATCCTTAGTCACATGACCACACCTAGCTAGAAAAGGAAGCTAGAAGATATTGTCCATATTCTGGGCTGTTGTATGCTAAGCTATAAATTCTATATACCTTAATGGAGTCCAAGAGAGTCTAAGATCACCATCATCCAAATAAAAATAGCCCTCTTTCTAGGGTGGACTATCTTTTCAGTTTTCCTGGGACAGAGAGGTTTTATAGAATGCAAAACTTTCGGTACTAAAAGTGTGAAAATTCTGGGTAAACCTGGGTAAGGGAATCACCCTTAGACATAGTCAGAAAGGTGGTATGCTTATCTTCAACAATACTGCCAATCCTTGAAAAGCTTTTTTAAAATATAGCCTTCAAAGCCTGAAGTTAATATAGGAAAATGTCCTCTATGGAAGAAAATCTTCATCTTTGAGGGCAGATTTCAATTCCCCAAGTAATTAAGGATCATTTGGAGACAAGTGTTATCATGAAGGTCAAGCAGGAAAATACTCTGACAATAAACCAAAAAATATATATTTCAGGAAATATTCTAATCATTGATAGCATTGTTAAAGTAAGACTTGAGTCCTCTCATGGGACTACTTTGAAAGGAAATAATACAGAGGAAAGTGACTCGCTAGTCCATGTTTTCAAAAGTCAATATAGCTTAATTGATGTGAGTTAACAAAAGTCTCCAAATGTTAATAAAGTTAGATTTAATTCATATGATAGTAAGATTTTTCTCAAGCATATCTGTCTTTGAATTTTTTAAAGGTGTTTCAAATATAGGTAAGCCTGCACTACTTTCCAATTATGATTCAGAACCATGTTGTCCAAGAGATCATTTCCTATTGCAGTCTCTGGTCTTGTCCTTAGCTGCTTTCATAACAGATGATACAAGCCAAAGACTGCTCAGCAGGTGCAGGTTGAGGGGAGATCATTTTGATGGCTCCTCTAATAACAGCATCTGCATAGCCTGCCATGCTGTGGGTTTCTCCTCAGCCATGAAAGGAGGGGACACCAGGACCTGCTCCAACTTAATCTTCATTTGTCAAATCTGGACCATAGTTTATTCCACAGAATCAGAAGCAATATCTCAAAACATTTGCTATGGAGGATGACTTCCAGATTTGAGCAAAAAGGGCACTTCATAGGACATTTCAATCAGGCAACAGATTTGTACTATTAATGGAGAAGTTAATGAAAACAAGTCCCCCCTAAAAAGGACTCAGCCATAAGTCAGCATTTTAGACCTTCCAGTGCTGAAGAGTTTGTTGTTTTCACTGAAAGATAAGCCAGGAAAAAACATCATATGAGAAAGGAAAATGCGTTTTATCACCCTTATTGTGCATGAATACAAACTACTTCTGGAGTGAAAACATGAGAAGCTAATAAGCAACTATTAGGCCAGAGGAGAGGAAGCAACATTTAGGTCTTTAAAGGTTTTACCCCAAAACTAAACTTCACCTTATACTCTGCTTTGCGTAAAATATATTTGATTCTAGTTAGATTGCTCCATTTACCAAAAAAATAAGGGAGACCTTTTACTTCCCTGTTTTGATGATGTGCTCTCAACCACCTCATGAAGGAATTTTGTTTTGTTTTGTGTTTACTGGACTCAGTGTGGGGAATATTACCAGGATGGAAAGCGCTGGCAACCACTTTCCTTATGACACAAGGAAAGTATTTCCTACTTTTTTCTATCCACTTCTATCACCACAACATTAATTAACATATTCCCTCCCGTTTTTCACATCTCATCACATAAAGTATATGCAGTAAAGAATAATTACTGTTTTATAGCAGCTCATAACTTACAAAGTGCTTTCCAAGTCAATATCTCATCTTACCCTCCCAACAGCGCTTCTAGAGTAATATTATTTTCCCTTGTACAAAGGAAGTGAGGTGTAGTGTCTTTAAGCACCTTACCCAAGGTCTCACAGCTGGGAAGTGGTGGAAAATTCAGGACTCCTGAGATTAACTTCAATTCCACAATGACAAAAATTCTACTTCAAAGGTTATCAGAATTCTTTCATGCTGTTCATCAGTTGACAAAAATAAAACTAGCTTAATGTTCACCCTTTGGTAGTGTGAGATACACTGTCAATATTCTTTAGCAAAGATATACAGGGGCCAGACTGTAAAAATGGGCACACACATACACAATCCTAGGCCATGTTTGAAAAGCCTTTTTAAAATATAGTCTTCAAAGCCCCGAAGTTGATATATGAAAATGTCCTCTGTGGTAGAAAATACTGCACCAAACAAGAGGAAGCAGCAGACGGGGTGTGGCGCTGACAACACAGAATGGTGGATGGAGACTGAGACATAACATTTTTCTTCTATTTTGCTTATTTTGTGGTGATTATAAGCCACTTTCTCTATAGCTAAAATCAAGTTGACCTGGGAAAGGAATTCAGTTGTCATTAGTTTGAGTTATCTATGATTAACTCAACTTTTAGCCTGTCATTGCAAAATTAACTCTGTTTTAAATCTTATCAGTATGTTAGCTGGGACACAGTTGGACTCCCATTTCAAATACTTTTGTTCTTTCCTTTGATGCAAAACTTAAGCAGAGCCGTGGAATTCAAACCTCAATGTACAGACGTCTCCAATTTCTCTCCATGTTCCAGATCTTCACCCGCTGCCACTTTCTTGGCAAAATTTGTAGTGGGGAGAAAATTTTCAGGTGAAGTAATTTTTTGTGTGTGTATGTGACTCTTTCAGATTTCAATGTGATACCCTAATCGACTTTTTTGTCTAAGTCCCAGCTGATTTCTCTTCATCTCTACAGAGTCTATCAGTGTCAGGCTACTTCTTCCATTCACCCCACCCACACCAGGAAGCTGCCCCCGGTACAGAAATACCATAGTTTTCTGCTCACCTGTGAAAGTTTCATTTCCTTCTAGAATTCATCAGGGTTTCCTCGTCTACTGCTCTTTTTAACCCTGTAGAAAAATTTGTTTTGTTTTTTTAAAATCTCTGTTGGTGGGTTTCTTGTTGTTTCTGTAAGAATGAAGGTCTCCTGCATATTTGTACATACAGACCAACAAGATCATGTAGTTTTTACTCACCACTAAATCTCCAGTGCCTAATACAGTGATAAAAACAGAAAGCTCCCTGAAATATATGTAGACTACAGATGAAAATGGGAAGATGATTCACATATGTGGAGCAAAAAAAATATGATATTGACAGTTGATGGGATAAAATAATAGATGTTAGTTCAGAACCAAAGTATTTTTAATGAGTTTTTTAAATGAGGGTGTCATTGCCTTTGAAAAGTCAAGTGATGCTTGGCATTAGTGTCCATGACCTGGCACTATTCTGAGATCAGAACAAGTTGGTAGTTGGGGGAATTCTCTCAGGCAGTAGCCTTGGGTACAGATATAAGAATTTAGGTATTGAGAAAAATAGCAGTTACTTTTGAACCCAGCAGATTAAGAAATGAAGAATATCATGAGGGAAACACTCCCAAGGGAGCATTTAGCTCCCCAGAGTCCCAAAGCTCTTCACTAATCTTTGTCAATGGAATAAGGTAGTAATAGCTACAACTGGGTTGCGGTTCTTTGTTTCATGACTTGTTTAAGCCCCAGTACCTCTATGTTTATCCCATTCTCTTGTAAAACTAAAACTTTCAGGATTTGATCTAAATTTTGAGAGAAGGCCAAGTTTGCAAGTGAAGATTGTGTCCCCATGCTATGTTGCAAGGTCCGTAAAGACTGGGAATCAGACCAAAGCTGGCATCCTGGCTCTGCACATGTGACAGGCATTAACTTACTGGTAGCAATACATGGAATTACACTCCTTATTCCAAAGCTTCTCAGGTCTCCTAATACAGAAAGCATATGGAGATTAAAATAAAAAAGAAATTAAGTCTTTCCATTACACATTTTGCCACATTATTTTATTAAACTGAAATTTAAAAATACCCTCTGGCAGGAAACAGTATAGAATGCATATGCCATCAAATTCTGTTGAAGTGCCCATTTGTCCCCCACTATTGGATTGTGCCACATGTCCTGACCCTCAGAAGGCACATTCTGAGTGACTCTGAGCCAGCAAAGGGTCTGATAGCTTATCTCAGGTCCATTCTCCACTAGTACAATAATATTACTCTATTACTAAAATGTTTATACTAATAGCATTGTGCTGGAGTTGTTATGCTTACATTGGCCTCATTTTGTTGGCATTAAGGCTGTTGGCCTAGCTCCTCCATAGGCAATCATTATTGTATTTAAAGGATGTATTCAATGCCTGCTTCAGTGTATTTCTCTGTTGGACCTGCTAAGATCTGACAATATGTGATAAACGATAGTGACAGCCAAAGACCCAAATAGTGATATAAGCTCCCTATAAATGTACATATATGTGGAGAGGGGAATATGTTTATTGCAAACCAATGGTTGAATATAAAATTGTATAACTAATGAGGTCAAAGAAAATTTTCTACTCTCCAATGAGCCTACAAAGTTTTTCCTGAAGTAGGATGTTATCAGAAACTCTAAAGAAAGGGCAGCATGCAAATGCATGACGATTCCTATGCAACTTAGAAGTTTGATGTTTAAAAGGTTGTATTTAACAAAATGTGTTCAAGTGGTATTAAAGTGAGACTATGTGAACACAGAAAATGGGGGATAATCACACCATCTGTAAATGATTACCCCAGCTAACTAATAGATCCCATGTATACTTCAAACACATAGCTCCTTAACTATTCTGTCATGACTTTTTGAGATCATGTTACCTGACCAATGAGGAGAGATGTAAGTTAATTTTGGACATAAACTGAGACAACTAGAGCCACTTCCATAAAGCAACCTTCTTGTCTCCACCTCCAGTCCCTATTCCACATCATGTTCTCAGCTTTAGGCATTAAGGACCTGTACTACTTAAGTCAATCCTTTCCTGGATAGAAGGCTCGCTCCCCTTATTTCACTGACAGGAACACAATGTTTAGTCAACTTCTTTGTCTGAGGCTCTGTTTTAAATTAAAGTACATATAAAATTTAACAAAATATGAGGTACATAGGGATAGATCTAACAAAATGTATAAAGGATATGTGTGCAAAAAATTACAAAACTCTGATGAAGAAAATCAAAGATATTAGTAAATGGAAATACATTCCATGTTAATGGGTTGGAAGACCAATGCTGTCAAGACATCAAGATGATCAACTCTGCTTGATCTACAGAGTAAAGGAAATTTCAGTCAAAGTTCAAGTAAGTTTTTTGGATATTGGCAAGATGATCCTAACTGTATATATCAAAACCCAAAATACCCAGAATAGTCAACACGATACTGAGGAGGAAGACAAAGTTGGAGGGCTGACACTATCCAGTATCAAGACTTACAGAGAGGTACAGTAATCAGGACAGCATGGTATTGGGAGGAGGGGGAGAAGAAGATATATAGATCAATAGAACAGAATAAAAAAACCAGAAAAACACCCACACCCACACAAATATAGTCAACTGATCTGTGACAACAGAGCAAAGTCAATTCAATAAGCAAGGGATAAGGTTCTCAACAAACAGTGATGGAATAATTGAATGTTAGACACAGACCTTATCCTTTCCACAAAAATTAACTCAAAATGGATCAGGGACCTAAATGTAAAAAAAAACTACAAAACTTTTAGAAGATAGCATAGGAGAAAATCTAGGTGATCTTGGGTTCAATGAAGAAATTATTAGATACAGTATAAAAGACACTATCCATGGGAAAAAAAATCTGGATTTTATTAAAATTAAAAACTTCTGCTAGGCAAAAGACACTGTTAAGAGAATAAAAAAACTAGCCACAGACTAGGAGAAGTATTAACAAAACACATATTTGATTAAGGACCAAAATATACAAACAACTCTTAAAACTGAATGATGAGATAATGAACAACCCAATTTAAAAATGGGCAAAAGATCTCAACAGATAAAACCAAGAAAATACACAGATGGAAAATAAGCATATGAAAAGATGTTCAGTATCATATATCACTGGAAAATTGCACATTAAATCAAATTACTACTACACATCTGTTAAAATGGCCAAAATACAAAAAAAAAAACCCTGTCAATAACAAATGCTGACAAGGATGTGTGGAGCAATGGTAATTCTTACTCATTGGTAATGGAAATGTAAAATAGTACAGCCACTACTTGAAGACATTTTGGCATTTTCTTACAAAGCTAAACATGGTCTTACTATACAATCCAGCAATCAAACTTCTAAGTGTTTACCCAAATGAGTTGAAAATGTGTGTTTACACAAAAAGCTGCACAGAAATGTTTACATCAGCTTTATTCATGACTGCACCAAAATATCCTTCAATAGGTCATGGAAAACTGTGACACATTCATACAACAGAATATTATTCAGTGATAAGAAGAAACAAGCTATCAACTCACAAAAAATCATGGAGGAATCTTAAATGCATATTGCTAATTTAAAGAAGCCACTCTGAAAAGGCTAAATATACTGTGATCCCATTTACATAACATTCTCAAAAAGCCAAAACTATATAAAGACAGTAAAAATATCAGTGGTTGGCAAGGGGGAGGAAAAACAGGGGGAGGGATGCATATGTGCAGTACAGGGGGTTTTTAGGGCATGAAACTGTTCTGTATGACACTGTAATCATGGATATATGGCATTATGCATTAGTTAAAATCTACAGTATGTTTCAGCAGAGTGGGCTTAAATGTATATAAATTTTTTAATAAACATTTAGGAGGTTTCCAGGAAGGAATAAAGATTGTGACTAGAGAATCTCATTGTATGAAACAAAGCTGGGGGACAAGACACTGATTTAAGTAACTAAGACTAAAGACAAATGGAAGTGGACATAAATGTAACCTAGTTGATACAGTTGTTTCCCACTGAAGTGCAGGTTAGGAATTCTGATACTGCTGTACATATACACTGGAATTGGATAAAATGGATAGAACATGTGGAAAGCCAGGGTTCTCACTGTTGAAGTGGGAATATACAGATAAGCCATGGAAGAAGGCTAGAATGATCTAACAGATTAGAGATGGACACATCAGTAGGAAATCACATTTAACTTGATGTGCATATTGTTACATATAGACATATTTATATATGTGTGTATATATGTTTATTTTTTGCTCTGTTAGCAGGGAGATCTAAAAGAAAACACAGCGCAGTAACAACAAGCACACCTAGATTTTGTAATGGTATTCTCCAAGAAAAAAAAAGAAAGAATCTGTGCTCCTTGGCAAAATGACTGATTCTAGGACTGGAAAAAGAAATATACAGGATGAGCCTTGAACATCTTGTAGTATCAGAAAGAAAAGATGTGCTTGAAAAGCAAACAGAAAATTTGGTGGATATGCGAAATATTCACAGGAAAACCTACTGAAGGAGTGCCCAATGTTGTTCCCAAAGCTGGAACAATTTGAGCAAATAACATAGTACTGGATTATAATTCAAAATATAGAATAAATAACCATGAGTCTACAGTGACATTAATAAATGGTTGCATAAATTAATCAGTAGGGATGAAGAGACAAATCTCTCCTACAGAAGCATCCCAAATAAATTATGCCAAGACAACATTCTAAAGAAGAGGAACCATATTTCTGCACTCCTTAAGTATGTGCTGTGAAAAATGACTTTCTTCCAAAGAGTACAATATGGTAAGGGGGTAAAAAAAAAGTAATTTTTTAGTGGAGAAAATGAACAAAAACTATGCCAGCCAGGTGATCAAAGCCAGCATCAGCAGTTATAAATCATGCTAACAGGATCTACCATTCATATTACCAGAAGTTCAAAAATACCTGAAGTAAAACCAATGAATACAGGAGACATATTTTGTTTAAATATTATTAGTAAGTCAATTCTTCCCAAACTGATCTAGAGAGTCAATGGAATTCTAATCAAAATATCAGCATGTTTTTTTTCCCATAGAACTTGACAAGCTACCTTTAGTAAATATACAGAAATGCAAAATGCCTAGAAAAGTCAAAATAATTTTGAAAAAAAGAATAAAGTTGGAGCACGGATTTAAGGCTTACTAGAAAACAATAGTATTTGATAAGGATAGATACAAAAATTAATGAAATAGGATAGGGAGTCCAGAATTGAATCCCCATAAATTTGTGGTCAATTGATCTTTAACAAAAATAATACCAATGCAATTAGATTTAAAAAGGACACTCTTTTCAACAAATGGCACTGGAACAACTGGTTAGTTGTACACAAAAAATATGATCTTTGACTCACAGCTCACACCACACACAGAAGTTGATTTAAAATGATCATAGACCTAAATGCTGGACATAAAACTATAAAATTTCTAGAAAAAATGAAAGAACATAGTTATGAGTAGAGTTAAAGTGTTCTTAATATACAAAATGCACAAACTATAAGAAAAATCGATCAATTGGTCTTCATAAAAAATAAATTTTTCTCTCTAAAAGACAGTTAATAAATTAGAAGGCAAGTCACAGACTGTGAAACAATATTAGCAAAACACGTATTTGATAAAAGATTCCTTCTTGTTTCCAGAACACACGAAAAACTATAAAAATTCAATAGTAAGAAAATCTGACCTTTTTAAATGAGCAAAATATTTGAACAAACATTTTACCAAAGAAGATATACAAATTGCAAATAAATGCACAAAAATATGTTCAACATCACCAGTCATTAAGAAAATTCAAATTCAACTTAAATCCACAATGAGATACTAGTACACAGTTTCAAGAACGGCTAGCATTAAACAGACCAGCAATACCAAAAGTGGGTGAGGTTGGAGAGCAACTCGAATTCTCATACATTGCTAGTAAGAATGTAAAATTGTACAACTAGTTTGAAAACAATTAGGCATTTTCTGTTAAAGACAGACCCACACTTAAACCATATGACCCAGCAGCTCTACCCTTTGATTTTTACCCCAGTGAAATGAAAACATGTGTCCACACAAAGGCTTGCACACAAATGTCCACAGAAGGCCCAAACTAGAAACAGTCCAAATATTCAAGAGCAAGAGGAACAAGTAAGCAGTTTTTGCATATGCACAAAAGTGAATATGGTCCAGCAATGACAAAGAATGTGCTACTTATAAAAGATCAATAAATCATTATGCTGAACAAAAAGAAAATTGTGCCAATATATACAATGCAGTGTTCCATTTTTATGAGGTGAATTAGAAAATATAATTCTAACCCTATGACAGGTCAGTGGTTGCCTGGAGTTGAGGTTCAGGGTTAGGGACTACCTGGGATGGGGCACAGGGCATCTTTTCAGGTGATGCACATATTCATATAATGACTGTGGTGGTAGTTTCGGTGGTTGAGTCATTTGTCAAGAGTAATTAACTGTACATTTAAAATTAGTACATTTTATTGTATGGAAACTATATCCTTTAAAGTTGATTTAAAAAATATAGGAAAGCCCTTTTTATGTGTTCTTTTTGCACTTCAAATAAAAATGGAAGGAAATGGGGGAATCTCGCTCCCCAACTTCAAGCTCTACTACAAAGTCACAGTAATCAAGACCATTTGGTACTGAGAACAGAGCCACAGAACAGTGGAACAGAATAGAGGCTCCAACATTAACCCAAATATATATGGCCAATTAATATACGATAAAGGAGCCATGGACATACAATGGGGAAATGACAGTCTCTTCAACAGATGGTGCTGGCAAAATTGGACAGCTACATGTAAGAGAATGAAACTGGATCACTGTCTAACCCCATACACAAAAGTAAATTCAAATGGATCAAAGACCTGAATGTAAGTCATGAAACCATAAAACTCTTAGAAAAAAACATAGGCAAAAATCTCTTGGACATAAGCATGAGTTACATCTTCATGAACATATCTCCCCGGGCAAGGGAAATAAAAGCAAAAATGAACAAGTGGGACTATATCAAGCTAAAAAGCTTCTGATCAGCAAAGAACACCATCAACAGAACAAAAAGGTATCCTACAGTATGGGAGAATATATTCATAAATGACAGATCCGATAAAGGGTTGACATCCAAAATATATAAAGAGCTCACACACCTCAACAAACAAAAAGCAAATAATACAATTAAAAAATGGGCAGAGGATCTGAACAGACAGTTCTCTAAGGAAGAAATTCAGATGGCCAACAGACACATGAAAAGATGCTCCACATCACCTGTCATCAGAGAAATGCAAATTAAAACCACAATGAGATATCACCTCATACCAGTAAGGATTGACATCATCAAAAAGACAAACAACAACAAATGTTGGAGAGGTTGTGGAGAAAGGGGAACCCTCCTACACTGCTGGTGGGAATGTAAATTAGTTCAACCATTGTGGAAAACAGTATGGAGGTTCCTCAAAATTCTCAAAATAGAAATACCATTTGACCCAGGAATTCCACTTCTAGGAATTTCCCCAAGAATGCAGCACTCCAGTTTGAAAAAGACAGATGCACCCCTATGTTTATCGCTGCACTATTTACGATAGCCAAGATATGGAAGCAACCTAAATGTCCATCAGTAGATGAATGGATAAAGAAGATGTACATATACACAATAGAATATTACTCAGCCATAAGAAAAAAACAGATCCTACCATTTGCAAAAACATGGATGGAGCTAGAGGGTATTATGCTCAGTGAAATAAGCCAGGCAGACAAGTACCAAATGATTTCACTCATATGTGGAGTATAAGAACAAAGAAAAACTGAAGGAACAAAACAGCAGCAGAATCACAGAACCCAATAATGGACTAATAGTTACCAAAGGGAAAGGGACTGGGGAGGATGGGTGGGAATGGAGGGACAAGGGTGGGGAAAAAGAAAGGGGGCATTACAATTAGCATGTATAGTGTGTGGGGGACATGGGAGGACTGTGCAACACAGAGAAGACAAGTAGTGACTTTACAGCATCTTACTACGCTGATGGACAGTGACTGTGAAGGGGTATGTTGGGGGGGGACTTGATGAAGGGGGGAGCCTAGTAAACATAATGTTCTTCATGTAATTGTAGATTAATGACACCAAAAAAATAATGAAATATTCAGCTATAAAAAGTGTATATATATATATATATATATATATATATATATATATATATATATATATATATACACAACAGATGAATATTTGAGAATGTTATAAAAGAAGCCAGTCACATAGACAACATCTTGTATGACTCCGTTTCTGTGAAATGTCCAGAGTAGGCAAATCTACTAAGGCAAATCTAGAAAGAAACTAGATTAGTGGTTGCCTAGGGAGACTGGGGGGTTGGAAATGGCCGTAACTAAGTGGAATGAATTTGGAGATGATGAAAATGTTCTAAAATTGACTGAGATAATTAACACACAACTCTGTGAATATACCTAAAGCTGCTGACTTGTATACATTAAATGGGGAATTGTATGGCATGTGTTAAAAAATAATAAAAATAAATAAATAAATAAAATGGGAGAAGAAAATAAGGAAAGGCTGAGAGATGAACCAAATCTCCCCATCTAACATGCCTCCACAACTAAGCAGAACATTTTTTAAGAAGCAGATAAACTGTTTTTAATTGGTTATGTTTGTGCCGTGTGATTCGCAGGAAATTATTTCAACTAAAGTGAGAGAATTTTTAAACGTAATCCAGGTCCAAGAAGGAGTCAAATTGCTATTTTAGTGTAATAAGGCCAAAGTTTTTAATTTGGAATAAATAACATATAAACCTCAGTATTCTTCAGATGAAGTAGCCTAGAGAAGAAAATCAATTTTTTTATGGTAGAAAAATATATTTGTTCTTAGACTATTAAACAGCAAAACAAGTGACAGACATTGCTGATGAAGAACTGGATTTGAAGTATCTATTTTCCCTCTGCATCCTCCATTGCTGATGGCCCAGAGCACATTCTGGGGCAGCTGACCACACTGGGACATCCAAACACAGTCCATGTGTGCAAAAGGATGGAGGAGACTGGGATTGAAACTTTATTTAAAATGAGCCAGAATTGACAACATGTTAATAAATCATGTGGCCAAACTCAGCAGGAAGGCCCCCTGCCTACAAGAGGAAGGACAATGCAAAATTTCATTGTGAACAGGATGTGGATCCAAAGGGGGATGAAGAATTGGGGCCATTAATGAAATTAATTTGTTGCAATCAATCTCCATGGATGTAGTTGTTCATATCCCTCCTATATGCAAAATCTGCTCAGACCCATTCATCTCAGGCCGGGCCTTTAGGCTCAAAGCCCTGACACTATTCATGTCAGTTCTTTGAGCAAAACTTACTGGTCACTCCCAAGTGCATGTAGAAAGGTATACAACACCTTTCACCATCTGACCTCAGCATCCCCTCCAACATCATCTCTACTCACACTCAGCCTCCTCCCCTCAGCAGCAATATCCAGCCTTCCTTTCTCACCTACCATCACCTAACGTATTATCCTCTTTGGTGCATTCATGCCTCACACTGGCCCTTCCCTCTTCCTTTACTCCCCTAGGCAAACAATGGTCCTTTCCATTGCTGTACTGTGAGCACCGTATGGGGACAAAATAAAGCTCATTTATATTTCTATCCTGAGCACCTAGAGCAGGGTAGGTACTCAATAAATACCTGTTGACTGAACCAAAGCATTCCATTATAAAAAATGGAAGCCTTTGTAGAGAATGTAACTGAGTCAAACTTCATAGGTTTTCCTCTCTAGGTGAATCTGGAAATCTGGAACTGGTAATGCAACTCAAACCTATATGTTGCTTACCAAGTGATGCCATTTAATTCATGATTTACATAACTAGACATAGGCACTGCTTTTGCTGGAATATCATATCTTTATGCACATTGTTTCTATTCATTGCCTATTTATCCAAGGGGACTAAGAATCAATTTATTAGAAGCTCCACTCTTTTTACTTCGTGCTTCAGTGTACAAGTTTGGGGAAAGAAATGGAGGAAGCTTGAAACATAGTTATGACAGAGGAAGAAAGGGAACAAAATAATGTGTAGGGAATGATTAAGTGCTTCTGAATTTACACAGTGAAATATGGACAGTTTAAATGTCTTTGCTATTTGCTTCTTTTCAAACTGTGAGCAGTTTCAAACACCCCATGCTGCTTCAAGATTAATTGAGCTCTGCATGCTTTTGGCTTGCTCTGGGTACCAAGGAGAAGGAATTTCCACAGAACTTGTATCTCATTAATGTATGATTAATAGCCATTTGTGAAGTGATTAATTAGTCATTTTGACAATAAACTGAGCCTATCTCTATGCCTTTGCTGGACTCTAGTTTCACATGCAGAAGAAAAGGAAAGAACATCTTGCTTCTTCTTGCTTCCTTCCTGTACCAAGAATGGAAAAATCCAAAGGCCTTTGCATTTTCTGGTCTTGTCTGATTTCATCTGGGTTGTGTTTAAGAACAACGGCCCTGAAATGGAAGCTCTCCAGCATGATTGATGGCTTCTCTTCCTATCTGCAAGTTGGAAATACAGAAAAGGATTTTTTTCCCTGTTGGTCTTAACTGCTTATTGGTACAAGAGTTATTTCCACTTTGCCGCAGAACTGATTTGCAACATTGGTGTATGAGTTTGTATATTTTTTTTCACTGGCCTGTCACAAAGCATAAGTCAGCAAGACTTCTGCAGGATGATGGATTATGTAGTCAAAAGCCTCCCAGTAATGTTTCCATTAAAAAGATGAGCATATTGTCATCATCTTTTTGGGTCTGGAATCATCCAACTCCTGTATCTTGACATTTCACAAACTATATTATTTAGTACCATTTATTTTCCCCACACCCAATACTGTATGTTGGACCTTGGGTAGATTCCCACACGTCTGACTGTCCACTCTGTAAAATAAAGACATTAGAAGAACACTCGAGGATCAAGAGCAGGAGGTCTAAGCTCCCATCTGCTTCCTTCCAAATAAAACCATTTATTTAATCCAAAAAAGGAAAAGAACAAAAAGAGTGAGGAAATGCTTATCTAACAGTTACAAAGAATCATTCCTGTCAGGATATACTGAAGCATCTTAAGAATTTAATTAACCAAAATAAGAACAGTATCAGAAAAATCAAACCTAAAACTCCTGATTTCTCGTGTATTGTTAAAACCACTTAGTAGCATAGAAAGTCTCGTCTCCTCCTGGTCCTGGCTCTCTCCTTTCCTAAGTGATATAAGATATAAGTTGGTGTAAGATATATATATGTGTGTGTATAGGTGGGGGCCTGTACTACCAGAAGACTTTTTTGAAACAAATTTGAGTAAAGCTAACTAAATAAAACAATATAATAAAATAAATATAAAAATATATATGATGTACTTGGCAGAGGCATCACAGTAGTTTAAAAAAACTGACTTGGGATTACGACAGAGCTGGATTTGAACCTCAGCTTCACCAGTTTCTAATTGCATAGCATGAAGAGGTAACAATCTCATTAAGCCTCAGTATTATTTATAAAATAGACATACTAGTATCTATCTCCGAGGTGGTTATGAATACTATAATATGAAATTAAACATCTATAAAATGTATAAACAATGCTTGACACAAAACTAGGGCCCCCTGAATAGATGTGTGTGTGTGTCTGAAACACTTTTACTACCATTATTTCACATGATTTAGAGATGTATCATGTCTACATACCTTCTTGCACAACCAAGTGTATATAGTTAAATGCAAAAGTCCAAGCACTCTGGGGGCATATAGGGATCTTGAAATGAGATCTATAGCCTCTGAACCACCACTTGAATTATTACCACAGCTTTTAAGCCACTTTACTGCCCTAGTTTTGTCTGCCTCAGATCCCACTCCTCTACACAGGATAATTTCCATTTCAAATCTGACTGTGATGTTCCCTTAATTAAAACCAAAATCCAAACCAATAAAAGAGGAAGAAAAGTCCTACTGTTACAACATCCCATTACATAGTTCTAACTTCAGTTAACACCTTTATGGAGAATATTCAGACTTAAAAATACATCTTTTTCATAACTGACAGGTTACTTTCTCTAAACATATGAACACAGAGAAAGCACAGTATGCAACCACCAGTCACCCTCAACAGACATGGCCAAACTACCAGCTTCCAAACCTGCATGACTCAGGTGGGGAAGTGAGAGGCCTCTGGAGTGGAGAGCCTAAAGAATGTAGCTGGAACTTTTTCTCATCATTCTAAGACATATTCTTTTCACACTTTAACATCCCTGACTGAAATCAGAAATATCTTATAATCAATGGTGGGTTTGAGTTTAATTCACAGCATTTTTTATTTCTTAATGGAACATGTTATTGGTGTGACTTATAATTGATGAAGTCTTAGCTTTGATGTAATACATTAAGTGGTTTGCATGAACAAGAGTAGATATCGCCATAGGATTCTCATGTGTTCCATTAGGTGGCCTTGGGCTGTCACTATCTGAGGGTACCACCATAGGACAAAGGCACTGCAAACCACTGGCCATTTTTAATCAATACTCTAGGGATTTTAGTGGCAGAATATGTCTCAACTTAATAGCAATTTCATTGAGAAGAGTGTTATGTTAGGGTAACAATTTTTTGAATACATAATAATAATTTTCCTATACATCTCCAAGGAATGTGTATTATAAAGCATCTTCTGAGATAAGCATGTTAAACTTACTAGGGATTAACAGACTGCTTTGTTGTCATTGGACAACTTCCATTACCAAATTTACCATAAAAGTAAATCATATATCTCCTAGAAAAATCAACCAATATCATATCCAACTCATGCTGCTATTTCATGTAACTTTAAGCCAGCAAACAATATCTTTTGATTTTCTTATTTGCTCTAAGTGTTTGACATCATGTGAAATATTGCCTCTAAAGCTACTAGTCGACATCTTAAGATTCCTTTTTAGTATTTCTTATTCTTAGAATTTCTTAAAATTTTGAATTCAGTCTCCCCAGGAATTTTTTTTAACTTAAGGAATTTATAGTTGTATTCTTACTTTTTCCAACTAATGCAAATGACATAATGACAGGATCACATACATTATTTATAGATGGATAAGGAAATGATCTTCATCTTTGGCATGAATGATTCCTCCTTAATACAAGGAAAAATTTTATAGTAGTAAAGATTTTATAATAATAAGACAAGTTACTGAAGAAGGTATTGAATTGTCCTTTCTTACAAATATAATTTACTTTTCATATCTGTTACTTTGGATTTGTCTACTTATAGAAAGGGAGAAAAATCAGGTACTAAATCTCCAACTAAGTCATTACTATGTTTTAATTCAATGTTAGACATTCATTTACCAAAATCTAGTAGGTGGGACTCTGAGGAAATGAGTAAAATTTGTCTTCCCTGCATTATGTAACTTGACTCGAAATTGGGCAGGTCAAACAGATTCCAAATTAATAATACATGATACCTCTTAAACATGTTCAGACATGGGAAGTAAAGAGGGAGGGTTTCTTCTGTTAAGCTGAAAAGCAATGATAAAGTACAATAGTCCAATTCCAGTCCCATATTTAAAATGCTGTCCTTAACAATAATAAAAGTAACAGGATGAGTGGAATGAAACTGTACTCAATTAATAGCAAGAGATTACTTCTCCCTGAAACCAGAATCAAATTCAGGAGAATGGGAATTCCAGATTCATTTGTAAGTTGGATATGCATGTACAATGGACTTGAGTTCTGTAATTATTCTATGGTTTATCCCAATCTTAGTCATCTTCACTCACTGAGGTATTCACTGAGAATATTTAAAATTTAAAATCACTGAAGTGGTATTTCTGATATTTACTATGCTCTTTCTCTTTAGCTGCGTATTTTCAGGGTGTGTGTGTGTGTAGCTACATTAACACATGAAGATAATAAAACTCCATCTACCACTCCAAACCCACTTGGTTTCCCACCCAACCACAGAGTCACTGACAAATGATGAGATCCTGTTCAGTCATGACTTGTTGATACTTGTTTTAAGTTAATA
The DNA here is from genome assembly GCF_040802235.1 of Manis javanica. Taxonomy (NCBI): domain Eukaryota; kingdom Metazoa; phylum Chordata; class Mammalia; order Pholidota; family Manidae; genus Manis; species Manis javanica. The sequence continues at coordinate 5,678,367 of NC_133156.1, forward strand.
CTCTTCACTCAACAGCATTCTCTTATGTATGTTTTTATCCAAATTACTTAGTTTTAACCTATTTTGGTTCATACCTCTCTGTAATTGTGATGACACCTAAGGACACTTTCCTCTCAAAAATGCTCATAAATTCACACACACTGAATTGCCACACAGTATCAATGGGTGTGTGGCATTTAACATAATGGAATAGCCAGGAGGAATGTGTGTGGTGGATCTATGGCACGTGGACTCCTTCTGACTTTTCCATGTGAGAATATGGTACCACTGTAGTCCTTTTGCTCTATGAGAAGACAGAAATCCAGACATTTATGTAAAATCTCCATATTTTTGAATATTGGTAACTAGTTAATTTTGAAAAACACTGGATAGGCCAAAAGAAAAAAAAAACCTACATTTTAGAGCTCAGTAGCTACTGAGCCTTCTGGGATGCCACCCTGCCCAGGGACCTTAGCTGAAGACCCCGATGTCAGCCACAGAATTACTGCAATCACTCCTAAACAAGCCGGTCCTGTACACTTTAAGGACAGAGAGGAACTGACAGCAGCAAATTTCAGTTCAGTAACTTGATGGTGATATTTAGGGATCCTCTAATAAGATGGGTTCTCTCATAATCTCAAATACTCAATCTGATATTTCTGATGTGTTCTGTTTCCACAGGTTCTGTCATCCTACCTCAAATATCTTCCACATTCCCAGGGTAGACACACAATCTATCACTTCCAGACCTCGGGCTAAGCACTGGAGATACAATGACAATAAATGCAGTCCTTCTCTTGCAGGTGGATTAGCCTACAGAGGATTAGAGGCAAAGAATTTATTGCATGATATAAGTGATGTTGTTGAGTACAAGCATCTATTATTAGTAAGTGTTCTATCAATTTTCAAATCTAGTAAACTAGGAGTCAATAATATCCTGAAGCCATAATTTAGCTAATAAATATGTTTAAAGTGGCATTCAAAAAAAAAAAAAGCTCCAGACACAAACCTCCAGGTACAGATGGCTTCACAGCTAAATTCTACCATACATTTAAAGAAGAGCTAGTACCCATCCTTCTTGAAGCTTTCCAAATAGTAGAAGAGGGAATACTTCCAAACTTATTCGATGAGGCCAGTGTCACTCTAATAGTAAAACCAAAGATACCACAAAAAAAATGACAGACCAATATCCCTAATGAACATAGATGCAAAAATCCTCAACAGAATATTAGCAAACAGAATCTAAAAATACATTAAAAAATCACCCATCATGACCATGGGATTTATTCCAGGGATACAAGGATGGCATAATATTTTTAAATTCATCAATATCACATACCATATTAACAAAAAGGATAAACAACACATGATCATCTCAATAGATGCTGAAAAAGCATTTGATAAAATTCAACATCCATTCATGATAACAACTTTCAACAAAATGTGTACAGAGGGTATGTACCTCAACATAATAAAGGCCATATATGAAAAACCCACAGCCAACATCATAATAGTGAAAAGCTAAAAGCTTTTCCTTTAAGATTGGGAAAAAGACAAGGATGCCCACTCTCACCACTTTTATTCAACATAGTACTGGAGGTCCTAGCCACACAAACAAATTAAAGGGATCCACACTGGTAAGGATGAGGTGAAACTCACTATTTGCAGATGACATAGAAAACCCTAAAGAATCCACCCCAAAACTACTAGATCTAATGTCTGAATTCAGCAAAGTTGCAGGATACAATGTTAATACACAGAAATCTGTGGCATTCTTATATATTAATATTGAACTAGCAGAAAGAGAAATCAGGAAAACAAGTCCATTCACAATTGCATTAAAAAGAATAAAATACCTAGGAATAAACCTAACCAAGGAGGTGAAAGACCTATACCCTGGAAACTACAAGACACTCATGAGAGAAATTAAAGAAGACACTCCAAAATGGAAATACATCCCATGCTTTCCATAGGAAGAATTAATATTGTCAAAATGGCCATCCTGACCAAAGCAATTTACAGATTCAATGCAATTCCTATCAAAATACCAACAGTATTCTTCAATGAACTAGAACAAATAGTTCTAAAACTCCTAAGGACCACAAAAGACCCTGAACACCCAAAGCAATCCTGAGAAGGGAGAATAAAGCTGGGGGTATTATGCTTCCTGACTTCAAGCTCTACTACAAAGCTATGGTAAACAAAACAGTTTGGCACTGGCACAAGAACAGAATAGATCAATGGAAAAGAAGAGAGAGCCCAGATATAAACCCATGCATCTATGGTCAATTAATATATGATAAAGGAGCCATGAATATGCAATGAAGAAAAGACAAGCTCTTCGACAACTGGTGTTGGCAAAACTGGACAGCTACATGTAAGAGAATGAAACTGGATCATTGTCTAACTCCATACACAAAAGTAAACACAAAATGGATCAAAGACCTGAATGTAAGTCTTGAAACCATAAAACTCTTTGAAGAAAACATAGGCAGCAATCTCTTGAATATAAACATGACCAACTTTTCTTTTAACACATCTCCTCAAGCAAGGGAAACAAAATAAAAAATAAACAAGTGGGACTACACCAAACTCAGAAGCTTCTGTACAGCAAATGACACCACTTGCAGAACAAAAAGGCATCCTACGGTATAAGAAAATATATTTGCAAATGACATTTGATAAGGGGTTAACATCCAAAATACATAAAGAACTCACATGCCTCAACACCCAAAAAGGAAATAACCCTATTAAAAAATGGGCAGAGGATATGAACAGACACTTCTCCAAGAAGAAATTCAGATGGCCGACAGGCACATGAAAAGATGCTCCACATCACTAATTATCAGGGAAATGCAAATTAAAACCACAATGAGATATCACTTCACACCAGTCAGAATGGCCACTATCCAAAAGACAAGAAATAACAAATGCTGGAGAGGATGTGGAGAAATGGGAACCACCTACACTGTTGGTGGGACTGAAAACTGGTGCAACCTCTGTGGAAAGCAGTATTGAGGTTCCTCAAAAAACTGAAAATAGAAATACCATTTGACCCAGTAATTCCACTTCTTTGAATTTACTCAAAGGAAACAAAATCGCTGATTCAAAAATATATATGCACCCCTATGTTTATTGCTTCACTGTTTACAATAGCCAAGATATGGAAGCAGCCTAAGTGTCCATCAATAGATGAATGGAAAAAGAAGAGGTGGTACATATACACAATGGAATATTATTCATCCATAAAAAGAAAAAATCTGCCATTTGCCACAACATAAGATGGATCCAGAGGGATCCATATGCTCAGTAAAATAAGCCAGGTAGATAAATACAAATACAATATGATTTCACTTATCTGTGGAATATAAAAACAAAGCAGAAAGAACTGAACAGTATTAGACTCACAGACACTGAGAAGTGACTTGTGGTTATCAATGGGGAGGATATTTGGCAGCAGAGGAAAGGAGAGGGAGGGGATAGTTGAACCACTGCGATGTATATTTCATAAAATAAAAAAATTCAGAAAATTAAAAAAATAAGTATAGGCATATATAGATTAATACACATATATATAAACATTCAAATATATGCACATACATTCAAATGTATATACATACAATTCAAGAGAGGACCCTTGCAAAGACCAATAATGATACTGAGGAGTGTGATCAATTCAATCTTCTATATCTCAACTCAAAAAAATTAATGCACTTTAGTTTTATTTTTGTCTTATGTTCACAGACTGAAACCATAATTCTACCCAGCATATTCTTTGATACAATGTGAATGTCCATCAAAAAACAGGCAAAATAATTTAAATTCCATGTCCTAATGATGGATCAAGATGTCATGCATACTAATTTAAGCAACTTGTTTGTCAGGAAAAAGCAGCCCTCACACGGTAATTCACCATTTCTTTTAGTAGTCTACAGATCTCTGAATTTCCATCAGATTTTATTTTAACAGATACCTATGCTGTGCTAAATGTACATCAGAGACTGCTCCAAGTATGTGATGAATGTTAATTCACTTAATCCCCATAACAACCCAATGAGGTAGATACTATTGTTACCCACATTTTATAGAAGGGAAAGCTGAAGTAAGAAAAGGCTATTTAACTCAACCAAGTACCATAGCTAGTTATGTGGCAGAACCAGAATTTGAACCCAGAAGGTCTTAGCCCAGAGTCTTTGTGTTAAGTGTGGCTCTATGTAAAGCTACCTCTTAGATGAGGCAAAATATACAGATGCAAAAACGTCTATTCTAATACAGATCCTGAGTCAGTACCTTCCTGTGGTTAATTAAAAGTGGTAATATGGGAAAACCACTGAACTTGGCAAGACACTATGCTAGATATTATACATACTACACTGTTATCCAATTTAGTGCTCAACCTAACAGCAGAGGAAGGAACCTCAACTCCAAAAGCTTAATTAACCTGGTTCATGTCACACAGCTAGTAAGTCGCAGAGCAAGGATTTGAATCCATGCAGGACCATCAGTGTGCATGACTCCTTTAAGGGCCCCACATAGTGTAGTCTAAGTGCAGGGCATCCCTGATGCTTGCTGGCCACAAATCGAGGTCCATTTGACTCCAGGTCCAAGACTCTTCCCACTGCAACACCTCAGAATACAGTAAGGCCTTAGAGCATAATCAAACACAGTGACAAATGATCCTGCAAGGCTTTGCCATAGATTGGCATTTCAATTCTCTTAAGATCTTGAATGCTTAATGCCTGGACTGCTGTCTTAATTCAGGAATATGATTCCTGCTCCCCTTTGTTCCGTATCTGTGGTCTTTAAATTACAAATTCCACAGGTCACCACAATATTACAAAAGTCATTAAGTATTTGGGGAAACAACTCTGACAGATATTCCACAGTGCTGAAAAATCTCTTCATTCTTAGAATAATCAAAGCATAGCTTTTAAACTGTTTGCTCTGACAGCATGCAATCAATGTTATAAGCATTTTCATAAAATTTTCATTTGTTCATCCATTCATTTAAGAGTTATTCAGTTTTCACTCTATGCCAGATATTCCTTGAATAAACTCTACCTTTATTTAACTAATTTTAAATTTGGCCAGAAAATTCTATAATTATGCAACCACAGTGTATTTGAGGTGATGTCTACCATCTCATTATATTCTTTTCAGTGGTTCATCTTTGTTTACCTATTGGTTACTTTTGTTAGCATCTTTCTAAGCAATTGCTAATACCTGTTGGAGACAGTAAACACTACAATCTGAAGATCAGCTACTTCTCTGCATAATCAAAGGCAGATAGTACAAGAAGATGCAGTGGGGGATGTCACGTGACATGCCCTTGCCAAGAGCGAGGGTGTGGTGCCAGTTTGCGGGAAGAGGCCTACCAGGACTTGCTTTCCTAGCACACTACAACATAGGACCACGTAAAACCCCCACCACTCAAATACCACTTCCAAGTTTTTCTCAGGAAATCTTGGCCCAGCCACAATCCTACCATGCTTCTCAAGGGAAATAAATAAGTTAAATTATGGCTCTGCTTAGTGAAAAAGACTATATATTAAGTAAATGCTTTTGAACCTCTAGAAACTAAGAATAGGTGTCTTCAGTTTTTTGAATAAACATGATATAAATAGTATAACAATAATGTATACTTAACAGTGTACTAGACACTGTTCAAACTGATGTCCATATATTTAATTTCATTAAATCTTCACAACAACCCAACCAAAGTGGGTTAATTTTTATCTCCTCTTTATAAGTGAGAAAGAGAAAAGGTCTGGGAAAAAAAACCCAAATCCTCAAAAATAAGTAACAATTAATGAGCATTTACTATGTGCTAGGCCCTACCCTTAGAGATATGAATGCTTTCAGTTTTCACACAGTCATCCCCACTTTATAAAAGAGAAAACTGAGGCACAATTACTAAAGAGTGGAGCTGAGGTTCAAACCCAAGCAATCTAGGTCCCGGGCCTGCACTCAAGTGAGGCCCTGTCCTGCCAGGTACGAACTACAGGCTAGTGGAGGAAGCATCCTGGGTTATCATTTCACAATTCAAATGACAAATTAACATTATACCTATCAAAGGTCAACACTTTAACTGAATATTACATGGCAGCAAACCTTAGTAATCCTGGCCAGAGGTAGCTAGATGCAACTACAAAAGAATGGCAGATCACAGTAACAGTTCATTCATCTATTCTTCCAAGAAGCCCTTTCTTACCTGGCTCTGCCACCAACTCCCTACCCCACATAGGAAATCACTCCCTCCTCTGCACCTCATAACTCTTCTATTGTTACATTGCTATTGCTACATTCTGGGACTATAATTTTTCTATTGCATATTTTTCTCCCCCACTAGAGTCTGGCTTCTCTAGGTCAGACTTTATCTTAGTCAGTTCTCTATTCCTAATATCATGCACAATGTCTAGCACAGAGTTGGTCTTAAACTACTTAAAATGAACAAATGAATGATCCACCTCCTGTGGAAATAATAGTCACTGAGATGGTAGTCCTAATCTGTCATTCACATGTTTTGCAAAAGAACTATGAACATGGTGAGAACACAAAACCAGTGAAGTCAGGAGGATCTGGCACTGAGGTAGATGGAGTCCAACAGACCACAGGTACATGAATGAGTCTAGTTGAGACCAGCTGAATCCAGCTGAAATCAATGGAATCTCAAGCTGACTCATGAGCAATAACAAATGGTTGTTGCTTCTAGCATTGACTATCGGGGTGTTTTGTGGTACAGCAACAGCTGTCTCACACAGGCAACTTTGAAAAAGATTGTTTTGCTGGATTTGTTGATATATTGAAAAAGATTAAAAAATGAACAGTTCAAACCCAAAAGGTAGTGTAAAATAACAGCATCCTCTTAGAACAACAGACAAAATATCTAAAACAGATGATACACTCAGAAGCTTTCCTGTGTTCAAAAGTCAGCTCAAACCTTCATAATCTCTGAAAATACTTGTGCATCTATCCATTCACTTATTCATTCACTCACCAAACATTCTTGTGTCTATTACCCATCCAACACTGTCTAATACTCTAGAAATGCAGGCAATAATAAGATATTCCTTTTCCTAGAGGTGTTTTACACTAGTGCCTTATACTACTAAAGGACAGACCTATCAGGAAAGAGGTGTGCCCAAGTGTTACATGAGCCAATATAAACCCACAGCAGAAGCCCAAAGAAAGGAGTAGTCAGTTCTGCACATTTGTGTCAGGAGGCAAGAAGGGGGTAGAAGTTAGAAGAATAGGAAAAGTTTTAGAAAGAATTAACCCTTTGAGTTAAACCTTCTTAGATGAGTATTTGTTCTCCAGCTGGATGGAGAACATTCCAGGCAGAGGAAGTGAACAAAGCCAGAGAATGTAGATCCTACTTGTGTGCTAGGGGAGCTGCAAGAAGTTTGGATATTGGAACATTTGATGCCAAGTAAAGCTCAGGGAAAAACAGGTTAAATAGATTAATCTTCCATGATTACTCACCTTCCATGATTAATCCACCTCGAACAATGCCACAGGGACAAAGTTGTTCACTAGCTTCCCTTTGCAAACTGGGTAAAATCCTTACTACCAAGGCCTTGCCAGGCTCACCTGCTCTTGCTGTTCTTTTCTAAGCACTCACATTACTCATGGCCTCCTTCATGCTTCTGTGTAACCTGTCCCTTTGCATGTAATTCCCCCTGCTACCTTATTTGTTTGCCTAATCCAGAGACCTCAGTCTGGTGGCACAGGAGCTTGTTGCAGTTTGTGATCATGTTTTGTTTGATCCATAGAGGGATTCATATTTCAATTGTCTGCCAGACATTTAAAACTTTGGATACTTAATAGGAGAGAAAAAAGTTTGATTTCTGGCTCCTTTAGGGGGAAGAAGAGAGGATTATCCAGGCATCATTTCTGAAAATGACAGTTGGTTAGTCTCCATCAGTCCCTATTCTTTCTTGAACACTGAGGCTGAGTATTGTACAACTGCTTGTTTCTTAATATAAAAACAAGAAGTGTGGTAAATGTCGGGGGCACCAGTCCCAGCCAGACTGCCTAGGTTTGTGTCCTGACGATGCTACTTCAGGTGACATGACCTTAGACTAGTTGCTCAATTTCTTTATGGTTTGATCTCCTCAACAGTAAAATAGAGATGATAATAAGAGTAAGGAGAAAAAGAATAATGAAAATTAATGAGTTAATAGAAGTAAAGTGCCAAGAGCAGTAAGTGTGTTGTACTGAATGGCATTTTCTTTTGTTTTTTAAAGAAAGTTTCTTTCCTTTACATCATGCCCCTCACTGCTCTAGGAGTTTGAGTTTGCAATCCCTGGCCTAACCAGGTCCTACTGACCCTCTGAAAACAACTCAGAGACCATTTTTTTTGTGTGCACTGTAGAAGTGCTCCTGAGTATGCCCTGTGTTTATTTGGTTATGTGCCTGCCTCTCTCATCAGATGGGGAGCTTCATGAGAGCATGGATTATGTCTTATTCATTATTTTTAAACTCCTGCTCCAAGCACAGTGCCAGCTACATAATAACTGTTCAATAAATGTCATTGAATCAATGCTAATCTCTCAGAGTCTAAATACCTTCAAGCACTTATGTACAGTTTGATTTGTATTAGGTAATTTGTCCTTATTTGTTTGGTGCTCTGTTAAGTTCTCCCATCATCTTCTGTGTGTGTGAGCCTTGGTCCCCAGCTGCTTTGTGACTGGACAGCAGGGCCATAATGGTCCTTTCTTTTAAATTAAGACTCTACACATGACACAGTTGCATATCTCCTGTTGGGATACAGACACACACGCACGTGATACACACAGTAGAATTGTAAATTTTTTAATGGAAGCCAGCATGGGATTCTAGGAATCAGTCATCTCTTATATAATGTCATATAAATTCTGGCATCCAAAATTACCTAGACGAAAGGAATGAATGGGGTTCATTAGTTGTTGCTCTTCCTTCCTTCCTTCCTTCCTTCCTTCCTTCCTTCCTTCCTTCCTTCCTTCCTTCCTCCCTCCCTCCCTCCCTCCCTCCTTCCTTCCTTCCTTTCCTCCCTCCCTCCCTCCCTCCTTCCTTCCTTCCTTCCTCCCTCGCTCCCTCCCTCCCTCCCTCCCTCCCTCCCTTCCTTTCCTTCCCTTCCTTCCTTCCTTCCTTCCTTTCCTTCCTTTCCTTCCCTTCCCTTCCTTCCTTCCTTCCTTCCTTCCTTCCTTCCTTCCTTTCCTCCCTCCCTCCCTCCCTCCCTCCCTCCTTCCTTCCTTCCTCCCTCCCTCCCTCCCTTCCTTTCCTTCCTTTCCTTCCTTCCCTTCCCTTCCCTTCCTTCCTTCCTTCCTTCCTTCCTTCCTTCCTTCCTTCCTTCCTTCCTTCCTTCCTTCCTTTCTCTCTCTCTCTCTCTCTCTCTCTCTCTCTCTCTCTCTTTCTTTCTTTCTTTTATTATCTCTAGCTCATCTACCAGGGATGGCAAGAAGGATTCTCTGGGATTATCTAGGCTCTACAAGTACAGTCAGAGACCAGGAGAATGCTGTTTAAGTGTAAGAAAGAAAAGTAGGAAATTAACAGTTATTAAGCAACAATTATTTCTATATTAAATTATACATATATATGATATCTAATTTCCAAAAACAATTTAGTGAAGTATAGAAAGTACCTCCACATTTCCTTACATATTGGAAACTGATGCTTCAAAGAGTTAAGCTCTTTGCTGAAAGTCACACAGCCTGAAAAGTTAGAGCTAGACATTGGACCCAGGTTTGTGTCTCCAACATCTATGCTACTGCACACCACACCAGGACAGCAGATTGAGAAAGGGCATGCTAACCATCTAAACAGGATATGGGGGTGATCAACTATCCAACAGAGGAGACATGAATACAAATGTCACAGAGAACAGAAGCTATGTATGAAGAATCATTTGTGACACTATTATTAAAACTAAACAAAGCATACTGGAGAGCTCCAAGAAAGATCCCCATGTACAACAGTCATTGATCCTATTTTTTCCATTTTATTCAGCATGAATACACAATTCTCTCCTAACTGAATAACAAGAAAGGATTTGAGTTTGGAGTACTGATCACAGACAAAACATGAATAAAAGATGGTAACAATGTATATAGTAAACAGTCAGGTGGGAATTTCCTTCCTTTGCAATAATACTGGAGGAAGAGGCAAAATCTTATACTTGGGTGACACACTTATCATTTCCCAAATACTAACTCAGTGTGGTATACCATTCATGATTTTGAATTACTGGTTTCTAGTATTTCTGCTTTTTTTCTTAGATGAGAGGAAAGTTAGGAATAACTAATCCCATTCCTCCAGTGTCTCAGACAGCTATTGAACAGCTGTTTCCACTTTCAGAGTTAAATCAAACACATGTCCCTGCAAGATCAGGATATTCTGCCTGAAGATCTGGCACCCATTGATCTATTTTAAGAAAGTTCTTCAACTCTACTAACTTCTACTACTAGTAATAGCCAACTTTTATTGAAGCCCACTATGCACCAGTATTGTGCTAAGTGTATCACACAGGTTATCTCACTGAATCCCCACAGCAGTCCTGAAGATGAGAACTATTATTATCCTTTATATTGTAAGTGAGGAAATTGAGGCAAAGAGATATGCAAAAACTTGCTGCAAGTCACAGAGTTAGGAAGCAAAATGATGATGCCAGGATGTTATCTTCTGGACATGACAGTTGAGTCCATTTCAAATGTTAACTGCAATCATAGCTGTGAGGCCAGCCTTTCCTATATCAAAATGACTGTGTAGTTCCTTAATAGGGAATGGCTATCTTTTAACATGGGGTAGCTACTTTTAACAGATATGCCCCTCATAGATCTAGAAGGGAGAAAGTCAGGAAGATTAGGCAACTGGATCTTTACTTTGAATGGCTCATCCTGATTCATTCCAGGTTAGAATTAGTTATTGTAAAATTAGACCTCCCTCCCACTCAGGGCCAGTGAAGTCCACATTTTTGCTGTTAGGGATCTAGAATTATGTGATTCTTAATTTCAACTATTACTGACTTTCTGGATTTGATCAGGCACCGCAATCTATTTTCTTTAAACAGAATGCATGTGTTTCCAAACCCATTCTGATTAAGGATTGGAGAGATTCAATAACAAGGCAACCAAAGTCATGGAAGTAGCTAGAAGTGTAGGGGAAAAGTCTGTGGGTATAAATATCAACTGGGAAGAAACCTGGCAGAAAATTACTGCAGAAAACATGACCAATCAGTGATATCAGATGACAGGATGATCAGAATCTATAGATAGGGCAGGATTCCAAATCAGGTTTGAGATCAGGAGAAAGTGGAGCAAAGGGAATACCTGAACAGGAACTCTTGAGTGACAACATAATCAAATACAGTTTCTTTGATTTTGTTTTTTGATGTCTGAAGATTACCAAGATAGCCTAGTCTTCATTCTTGAGCACATGCTCAATATGGTTCAAGAGATCCTTCAAGACAAATTCCATGTTGACAAGAAATTTCTTCAAAGGCTGGAACTTCAGATGACGAAGAGGGGCTGTCATTTTTGCGAGAATTGAATGGACGGATTCAGGAACTCAAGGGAAACTTTTCTAAAGGTATCTCTTTATGGTTTGTATTTGATTCTTAGATAATGGGTCTCTTTGTGAATATTTAAAATACACAAAATCTTACCAACAACCTGAATTGAAAATGCAACATGAAAGTACTATATATTTTCTAAAATGAAAATAAGCAACAAAAGATTGAGAAATTACAGTTTGGTAAGTGGCTGGACAGAGAACAAAGTAAAGCTTACCACGTAGGATAGGAACTAGAACTAGGTCTTGCCTACTGGTTGTCTGTCTGCTTGGAGCCCTGTGCGGAAATGATTTCTGAGTAACATTATGTTTACTAGACTCCCCCCATCACCAATTTACCAAAGGGTAAGGGACTAGGAAGGCTGGTTGGGAAAGGAACGAGAAGAGTATACAGGGGGCATTACGATTAGCTCACATAATGTGTGGGGAGGTCCGTGGGGAAGTTAATATAGTACAGAGAGTACAAGCAGTGATTCTATAGCATCTTGCTACGCTGATGGACAGTGACTGTAATGCAGTATGTGGGGGTGACTTGATCTGGGGCGTGTAGTAACCATAATGTAGCTCATATAATTGTAGATAGGTTATTGTGAATAGTGCAGTGATAAACATAGGGGTGCACATATCTTTTTTTAAACTGGGCTGCTGCTTTCTTTCTTTCTCTCTTTCTTTCTTTCTTCTGTATTTATTTATTCATGCATTCAATCATTCATCTACCTATTTATCTGTCTGTCTTTCTATCATTCTGTCATTAATATACAATTACATGAGTAACATTATGTTTACTAGACTCCCCCATCAGGAAGATGCCCCCAGATACACCATTGCAGTCACTGTCCATGAGCATAGTAAGATACTGTAGAATCACTACTTGTCTTCTCCGTGTTGTACAGCCCTCCCACATTATACATGCTAATCATAATGTGCACTTTCTTTCCCTCTCCCCTTACCCTCCATTCCCAACTATCCACCCCAGTCTCTTTCCATTTGGAAACGGTTAGTCCATTCTTGGATTCTGTGAATCTGGGGCTGTTTTGTTCATTTAGGTTATCTTGGTTCTCCTTCTCCAGAAGTTAGTGAAATCATTTGATACTTGTCATTTGATACTTGTCTTTCTCTGCATCTTACTCATCTAATTGTATACTGACAGAAAGATAGATAGATAGATAGATAGATAGATAGATAGATAGATAGATAACAAATGAATGAATGAATACATACATTCACACATACATACATAAAGAAAGAATGCAACAGTCCAGTTTAAAAAAGACATGCACCCCTACATTCACAAAAGCCAAGGTAAGTGTCCATCAGAAGATGTACAGTGGAATATTATTCAGCCATATGAAGAAAACAAATGCTACCACGTACAAAAACATGGATGGAGCTAGAGGGTATTATGTTCAGTGAAATAAGCCACGTAGAGAAAGGAAAGTGTCAAATGATTTCACTCACCTGTGAAGTATCAGAAAAAAGAAAAAGAGTGAAGTAACAAGACAGTAGTAGCCTCACCGAACCCAAGAATAGACTCACAGTTACAAAAGGGAATGTGTCTGAGGAGGATGGGTTGGAAGGGAGGGAAGAGAGGGAAAATGGGGCACTAGGAGTAGCACACATAATGTGGGCAGGAGGCAGACATGGGCAAGGCAGTATAACACAGCACAGATCAGTAGTGCTTCTACAGCATATTCCTGGGCTGATGGACAGTGACTCTTACGGGCTATAGGGTGGGGACGTAGTAATGGGGGTAGTCTAATAACCATAATGTTGCTCATGGAACTGTTTAGTACTGACACCAAAATAAAAAGAAATACACAGTACCTTGGCTCTGGGTTCCATTTTCCCTGATGCTGTCAAGTTGGTCAGCATCCACCTCACCAGAAACACAGCTGCTCCTCTCAGCATACACATTCTGTCTCTAGGACAGAGGCACCACTGTGACATCATGGAATCTCCAGGCAACAGTGCTACTCTTGCAAACTCCACCCCCAGATGGCGGGCACTGCCCACCTGTGGGGAGCTGCATCTACTCAGCAAACATTAGAGGTTCTTGCCTACATATATATGTATATATAATGATTTCACTGATCATTGGAGTATAAGAACAAAGAAAAAACTTAAGGAGAAAAGAGTAGCAGTCTCACAAAACCCAAGAATGGACTAAAAGTTACCAAAGGTAAAGAGACTCGGGTGGATGGGTGGGAATGGATGGATCAGGGAGGAGGGAACAAAGGGCACATTAGATTTCACATATATAATGTGGGAAGGGGGACATGGGGAGGGCTGCACAACAGAGAGAAGACAAGTAGTGATTCTACAGTATCTTACTATGCTGATGTACAGTGATGACAATGAGGTATCTGGGGGGACCTTGGTGATGGGGTACTTGAGTAAACATGTTACTCATTTAATTGTAGATTAATTAAAAATAGATAGATTATAGATAGATATATATAGGTGATAAATAGACAGATGATTAGGTAGATAAAAAGACAGATGACAGACAGATAGATAGAGATAGATATAGATAGATACATACATACATACATACATATGTACATAAGAAAGAATGCAGTGGCACAGTTTAAAAAAGACATGTGCATCCCTATGTTTATCACAGCACTATTCACAATAGCCAAGCAAAGTGTCCATCAATATACGCATTAATAAAGATGTGGTACATATACACAATGCAATATTATTGAGCCATATGAAGAAAACAAATCCTACCATTTGCAAACAACATGGATGGAGCTAGATGGTATTATGGTCAGTGAAATAAGCCGGGCAGAGAAAGACAGGTACCAAATGGTTTCACTCATATGTGGAGTATAAGAACAAAGAAAAACTGAATAAACAAAACAGCAGCAGAATCACAGAAACCAAGAGTGGACTAACAGTTACCAAAGGGCAAAGGACTGCAGAGGATGGGTGGGAAGGGACGGATAAGGAAGGGGAAAACGAAAAGGGGCATTACGATTAGCATGTATAATGTGGGGGTGGGCATGGGAAGGGATGCGCAACACAGAGAAGACAAGTAGTGATTCCACTGCATCTTACTATGCTTATGGAAAGTGACTGTCATGGGGTTTGTGGGGGGTACTTTGTGAAGGGGGAAGCCTACTAAACATAATGTTCTCCATATAATTGTAGATTAATGATACCAAAATAAAACTAAATAAATAAAAGTAAAATAAAATAAAATAAAATAAAGAATGCAGCATCCCAGTTTAAAAAAGACACATGCACCACTATGTTTATCACAGCACTATTCACAGTAGCCGAGCTAAGCGTCCATCAGTAGGTGAATGGGTAAAGAAGATGTGGTACATATACACAATGGAATATTATTCAGCCATAAGAAAAATCAAATCCTACCATTTGCAACAACATGTATGGTGCTGGAGGTTATTATTCTCATTGAAATAAGCTAGGTGCAGAAAGACAAGTGCCAAATGATTTCCCTAATTTCTGAAGTATAACCACAAAGCAAAACTGAAGGAACAAAATAGCAGCAGAATCAGATACTCCGAGAAGATACTAGTGGTTACCAGAGGAGAGGGGCGTGGGTGAGCTGGTGGGGAGTGAGGAAGGGATAAGGGGATCAAGGGGTATTATGCTTAGTATACATGTGGAGGGGGACAATGGGGAAAACACTGTAGCACAGAGAAGGTAAATAGTGATCTGTGACACCTTGCTGCACTGATGGACAGTAACTGCATTGGGGTATGGGTGGAGACTTGATTATATGGGTAACTGTAGTAACCACATTGTTTTTTCATGTGAAACCTTCATAAGAGTGTATATCAATAGAACCTTAATAAAAAATTTTGAAAACCGTAAAAAAAAATCACATGATCATCTCAAGAGATACAGAAAAAGCATTTGAGAAATCCTTCAACATGTATTCATGACAAAAACTCTCAACAAAGTACGTATGGAGGGAATATACCTCAACATAATATAAGTCATATGTGGTAAGACAACAGCTAACATCATCCACAATGTGAAAAACTGAAAACTTTTCCTCTAAGATCAGCAACAAGACAAGGGTGCCACTCCTGCATTTTTATTCAACAAAGTTGTAGAAGTCCTACCCAGAGCAATTAAGCAAGAAAAAAAACAAAAGGCAAACAAATCAGAACAAAAAAAGCAAAACCATCATTATACGTATATAACATGCACATAAAACACTGAAGACTCAAAAAGCTGTTACAACTAACTGAATGCAGTCAATAATATTGAGAATGTAAAATCAATATACAAAACTCAGCTGTGTTTCTACACACTAAGAGTGAACTATCAGAAAGAGATATTAAGAAACTACTCCCATTTATAACTGCATTGAAAATAAAATACCCACGAATAAATGTAAGCAGAGGTGAAAAAATCTGTATGCTGAGAACTGTAAGACACTGATGAAAGAAGCTGAAGAATAGGTAAAGAAATGGAAAGAGTCTGTGCTCCTAGACTGAAACGATTATCATCACATACTACACAAAGCAATCCACAGATTCAATGTAACCCCTTACCAAAACCCCCATGGCATTTTTCATGGAACTAGCACAAACCTAAAATGCATATGGAACCATGAAAGTCTGAATAGACAAAGCAATCTTGAGAAAGAACAACAAAGCTGGAGGCATCAAGCTCCCTGATTTCAAACTGTATCAATAAATCTATAATAATCAAAACAGTACAGTACAGACACCGCGATCCATGGAACAGAATAGAGAGCTCAGAGATAAACCCAGTCATACGGGGTTAATTAACTTACAACAAAGGAGCCAGGAATATATAGTGGGAAAGGACAGTCTTTTGAACAAATGGTTGGGAAAACTGCACAGCAAAATAACAAAACTGGATGATTATCTTACACCATACACAAAAAGCAACTCCAAATGGATCAAAGACTAAGGCCTAAAGTCATGAACTTCCTCGAAGAAAACATAAGAGGGTAAGCTCACTGACACTGGACTTGTTGATGGTTTTTTGAATTTCACACCAAGAGTGAAAGAAGGCAAAAAAAAGTAAAAACAAAAAGTAGGATTCTATCACACTAAAAGGGTTCTGTACAGCAAAGGAAGCAATCAACAAAATAAAAAGACAATCTATAGATTGAGAGAAAATATTTTCAAACCACATATCTGATAAGGGATTAATATCTAAAATATAGGAAGAATTAATGTAATTCAGTAGGGGAGAAAACCCACCAAACAACCCAATTACTAAACGGGCAGGGATGTAAATGGATATTTTTCCAAAGGACACATACAAATTGCCAAGGGGCCCATGAAAAGGTGCTACATATCACTAATCATCAAGGAAATGCAAATCAAAACCACAATGAGATATCACCTCATATGTGTTAGAATGTCTATTATCAGAAAGGCAAGTAATACCAAGTGTTGGCGAGGATGTGGAGAGAAGGGTTGCCTTTTGGTGCATTGTTAGAAGGTAAATTGGTCCTGCTGCTATCTAAAACACCATGGAGCTTCAATAAAAAATAAAAAGTGTAACTACCACATGATCCAGCAATTCCACTTCTGCGTATTTCAATGGAGGTGAAATCACAATCTTAAAATATCTGCTCTGTTCACTGCAGCATTGCTTCCAATAGCCAGGACATGGAAACAATCTAAGTGTCCACTGATGGATGAATGGACAAAGAATATGTTGTACATATATATGCACAATGTGATATTATTCAGTTACCAGTAAATAGGAATTCTGCCATTAGTAACAACATGGATGCACCCTAAGTGAACTAAGTCAAATACTGTATGATATCACTTACATTTGGAATCTAAAAAACAGAACAAAAAATGGAGAATTCATACATATACAGAACACATTGGTGAATACCAGAGAGGGCGGGCGTTAGGAGGGGTAGGTGGTAGGCACGATGGGTGAAGGTCAGAAGTTATAAACTTCCAGGTACGAGATGCACAAGTCCTGGGATGTAATATACAGCATGGTGAATATAGTTAACAATGTTGCATTTGTAAATTTAAATGTTGAGAGAGTAGATATTAAAAGTTCTCATCCCAAGAAGGAAAGAATCCTAGCTATATATAGTGATGGATGTTCACTAAACTTACTGCTGTAATCATTTCACAATATATAACACATATATCAAATCATTATGTAGTACACCTAAAACTAAAACAATGCAATATATCAGTATATCTTAATTATAAAACTATGAATGTTACAATCATCTAGCAGCACTTAAAAATTTACAAATGCAGGCGCGCCCCTCGGGCGGTAGGCGTGGGCTGGGTCGAGGGTGCCCCGGGGCGGAGACAGGTGGCCGCGAGGGGCAGGCACGCCAGGCGCGGAGAGCTGTGAGCGGCCGCTCTCGCAGGGCCTCCCCGCTGGCTGTACCCTTCCAACGGGCGAAGGCCTTCAGGGAACTTCGACGATGGCAGCGGCGTTGGCGGCGGATGCGGCGGCGGGTGGGTGTGGAGGCGGTTCGCCGCTTCCTGGGGAGGGAGGAGCGTTCGTCCGGGCGAGGCTGGGCAAGAGGCCTACCTTCGAGCGCCTCCCGAGCCCGCGCACGCCTCGCTCATCCCGGCAGCCCCAGCCACCCATACCCGCTGGTCCCCAGCCCGGAGGTTCCCCGAGGTCGCCCAGGACGCGTGCCCCAGGGCCGGCGGATCGGCAGCCAAGCGGCCTCAGGGTACAATGGCGGGAGGAAGTGAGCGCCAGCGCCAGCGCAGCGGGTCGTCGGGGCCGGCGCACAGGCGCAGTGGGAAAATGACCCCGTGGTCACTGCACCGCGCTGCCTGATGGGGGAACCCTTAGAAGCCCTGCGGAGCGATCAGAAGATCTCGGCAGCTTGCAGGGACCAGCGGGACGCTGGCCAAGAGCTCACGCTGCTGCAACTCTCGCCTCTCCAATTTTTTTTCCCTGGGGCTCATCGTGATCTAGTCTGGTATACGCGGGTATTTTTTTTTTCAGGATCATTAGTCAACAATTATATGAGGAACATTATAGTTACTAGCCTCGCCAGAACATCAAGCCCCCACCTACACATACCCCATTACAGTTACTGTCCATCAGCATAGTAAGATGCTATAGAATCACTACTTGACTTCTCTGTACTATACTAAACTCCCCGTGGGACCTCCCACCCACATTATGAGAGCTAATTGTAATGCCTCCTTTCCACCCTTCTCCCTACCTTCCCAACCAGCCTTCATAGTCCCTTAACCTTTGATAAATTGCTTACAAGAGGAGTCTAATAAACATAATATAACCCATGTAATTGTAGATTAATGATAAGTAAATAAATAAATAGGTAGATAGATAAATAAATGATAGAATGCAGCAGCCCAGTTTTAAAAAGACATGTGCACCCCTATGTTTATCACAGCACTATTCACAATAGCCAATCTAAGTATCCATTAGAAGATGAACAGTGCAATATTATTCAGCCATACGTAAAAAACAAATCCTACCATTTGCAACAACATGGATGGAGCTAGAGGGTATTATGCTCAGTGAAATAAGCCAGGGAGAGAAAGACAAGTATCAAATGATTTCACCTATCTCTGTAGAAGGAGGACCAAAAGAAACTGAATGAGCAAAACAGCACCAGATTCACAGAACCAAGAATGGACTAACAGCTACCAAAGGGAAAGGAACTGGGGTGGATAGTTGGGAATGGAGGGATAAGGGGAGAGGGAAAGGAAGCATGCATCATGATTAGCATGTATGGTGTGGGAGCGGGGTAACAGGGAGGGCTGTACAAGACAGAGAAGACAAGTAGTGATTCTGCAGTGTCTTACTCTGCTCATGGACAGTGACTTATTATTTTCCTGTCCCACTGAATGTATGACCATGACTTTTGAGAGTTAATGAGTTCTTAGCTCATCTTTTGTGAAACAGAGATGCTAATATTAATATGCCACAAGTCTTGTAGGAATTCATTAGATGAAGTGAAAGAATGTTAGGAAGAGAAAAGTTAATTAGGAAATAATTTAGTTGTAGCCTAATTCATAATTACTTGCAGGTGACATTCATTCTCTATTGACCATAAAATCTCAGAACTCCTTTCTCAGCTTTTAATCCACATCCTGACTCTCCCAGTTCTCTAATGCGTAGAAATTAATTTGAGTCAAAGTAAAATGATTGGAAAAGAGAAAATAGGTCCCTAGAACTAATATTCATTGGCAATAATTTGGGTTTAGTTTGAATTTAGAAGACATTGTTGCAGATGTTGAATTGCATGATAATGAATGTATGAAATGAATGAGTAAAAGGAGTTTCTTAGATGTTCTTCTAGTTGCTAATTGAGGCCTCCTGTAAATCTGAGAATCAAAGAATCAGAAGTCTGAGTTTCTCTGCTTTTTAAAAATTAAATGAATGTAAAATACAAAAATCAGGAGATTAAAGAAAGTAAAAAACATGTTATTTCCTTATCTTAAACATAGTAGCAAATATTTCCCCCTTGCACCTGACAGAACTGCAGGAAGGAAAAGTAGATTCTCTGCAGGGAAAACTGGCCTCACTTTTCTCTGCCAATGCACACTGATTCCACAGAGAGGAACTCTGAGTTTTCCAGTGGTGTACGTTTGCACAGTTGGACTCACATTTTGCTGTCAAGCTCAATGGTCTCATACCAATGCTAGAAATATAACACTGGAACTGACATGCCACTCCATGGAACCTCATTTCTATGTTCTTAGCAGTTACCTCAGGAGCCCTCAACCTGTTAACAGAGAGACAGGGAGAATTTTGTACCCACAGCTTAAAAAAGATAGTTGCATCTTAAAATATGGCTCTTGAATTTGTTTCCTGTCTTAAGAGATTTGTAAAGCAAACAAATTCTCTTACTGTAATTGGATAAGCACAGAATAGAAAATGATTATCACCTCCTTTGTCTAGTCACTGTATTTTTGTTAACATAACCATCAGCTTTAATGAAAGCCACTATTAATTCTGCTTATTTCACACTTGAAACTTAAATTTGGCCTTCTTATTCCCCTGCTGAAATCTCTTCTGTGTCTGTCCATTGTGCTTAGGAAGAAATACAAAATTCTTAATGCAGTCTCCAGGGAAAGAGTTTGGGATAATGGGAAGATGGTCCATTTTTTTTGTTGTTGACCATCCTCTTTATTCTTCCAGCCTGTGTGCTGGCCCCCTTTAGTACTCTTCCTAGAATCCTTCACATGAAGAGGTTGAAAATGTACATTTTTAATCACAATAAAAATACACCTAACAAAGCACTTTTAGAGTCTAATATTTCCCATTAGGGGGCATTCCACATCTGTAACTTAATTCTGTGTCTTGAAAGTTTTATATCTGGGAAAAAATTGGATATTTTAACTGAATACATTATAGTCTGCTTCCCCTCCCCTCCTTCTCTTCACAGTAGCAAGACTCTTTAATGTCTCTTGGGACATCCATTTGATGGTCCTGACAAAGGATTATGCAACCTCCCAGTGGAAGCCACATCATTCTAAAATTTTGAATTCACATACTCATTTGTTTTTAGAGTCTGTTCCAAAGAGCTCTGCTAGATTTAGTGGTGAGATGGAGTTTCCAAAACTATTTTTGCTCCCAGGTAACAAAGTACCCAGTTATACAACAACAGTGACATCACAGGTGTGAATGTCACTCATTTGCCGGTTTCCAGCCTTACTGCCTTCTTTCTGTTCTTAGCAAATGGCCAAGTTTAATCCTGCCTTGGGGCCTTTGCACTTGCTCCCCCCTCTGTCTGAAATGCTCTTGTCACAATCATTTCCAAGGATGGATCTTAATCAATGAAGTTACATCTTGAATGTCATTCTTCAGAGGTCTTTTCTCGCCTCACAATCAAGGGTGACCCTTTAACCTCTGATAGTCATTTTCTGAGCTCTTAGCCCACTATACTTCTCTCCAGGTACAGTAGACAATCATTTATTTCTTTGTGTGATGTACTGCAAGAAGTTGGTAAAGCTGTTTGACTCACACTTGTGGGCCCCTCTTTCGTTCCTATCCTGTGTGGACCTGTTGGTGGTTCTCCTCTACTTCGTCATTCTTTTCCCAGAATATCCAAGCTCTGGATCAATGCTTCCATCGACATATCTTGGTGCATATCCTAAAGGATAAGTTTTGATGTATAAAAGTCACACAGTTGTAGATACTGGAACTCTGGTTGCTTCAACTCCTCATGTACTTTTGCTCTTTTTCCTATAGTTTTATGGATTTGTTGTTTATTTAAGAAATCTTCACTAGATTAAATTACTAAAAAGGAATCTCCTTTCTAAGTTATTTATTAAGTCCTCACTATCCAGTGGGCACTTTACATGTGTTACCTGACATTAAAAAAAAATTTATTAATGTATTACTGATACACACTCTTATGAAGGTTTCACATGAAAAAGCAATGTAGTTACTACATTTACCCACATTATCAAGTCCCAAACCATAACCCGAAGCAGTCACTGTCCATTCATGTAGTAAGATGCCACAGATCCACTGTTTGCCTTCTCTGTGCTACACTGTTTCCCGGTGATCCCTCACACCATGTGTACTAAACATAATACCCCTCAATTCCCATCTCCCTCCCTCCCCACCTGCCCTCCCACACCCTCCCCTTTGGTAACTACTAGTCCCTTCTTGGAGTCTGTGAGTGTGCTGCTATTTTGTTCCTTCAGTTTTGCTTCGTTATACTCCGCAAATGAGGGGAAATCATTTGGCACTTGTCTTTCTCTACCTGGCATATGTCACCGAGCATAATACCCTCTAGCACCATTCGTGTTGTTGCAAATGGTAGGATTTGTTTTTTTCTTATGGCTGAATAGTATTCCATTGTGTATATGTACCATATCTTCTTTATTCATTCATCTACTGATGGACAGTTAGGGTGCTTCCGTATCTTGGCTATTGTAAATAGTGCTGCAATAAATATAGGGTCACATATGTCTTTTTGAGTCTGAGAAGTTGTATGCTTTGGGTAAATTCCAAGGAGTGGGATTCCCAGGTCAAATGGTATTTCTATTTTTAGTTTTTTGAAGAACCTCCATATTGCTTTCCACAATGGTTGAACTAGCTTACATTCCCACCAGCAGTGTAGGAGGGTTTCCCTTTCTCTGCATCCTCACCAGCATTTGATGTTCTTCATCTTTTTGATACTGGTCATCCTTATTGGTCTGAGTGTGCTTTTAATTTGCATTTCCCTGATGATTAGTCATGTGGAGCATCTTTTCATGTGTGTGTTGGCCAACTGAATTTCTTCTTTGGGGAATTGTCTATTCATATCCTCTGCCCATTTTTTAATTGGGTTATTTACTTTTTGGGTGTTGAGGTGTGTGAGTTCTTCATATATTTTGGATATTAACCCCTTGTCAGATATGTTATTTAAAAATATATTCTCCCATACTCTAGGATGCCATTTTGTTCTGTTGGTGGTGTCCTTTGCTATACAGAAACTTTCTAGTTTGATGTAATCCGAACTCCTCCTTGCTTGAAGAGATGTGTTCAGGAAGAAGGTGCTCATGCTTATATTCAGTATATGTTTGCCTACATTGTCTTCTAAGAGTTTTATGCTTTCATGACTTACATTCAACTCTTTAATCCATTTCGAGTTTACTTTTGTGTATGGGGTTAAACAATAATCCAGTTTCATTCTCTTGCATGTAGCTGTCCAGTTTTGCCAACACCATCTGTGGAAGAGGCTGTCATTTCCCCATTGTATGTCCATGGCTCCTTTATCATATATTAATTGACTGTATATGGTAGGGTTTATATCAGGGTTCTCTAGTCTGTTCCATTGGTCTATGGTTCTGTTCTTGTGCCAGTACCAAATTGTCTTGAGTACTGTGGCTTTGTAGTAGAGCTTGAAGTTGGGGAGCGTAATCCCCTCAGCTTTATTCTTCCTTCTCCGGATTGCTTTGGCTATTCGGGGCCTTTTGTGGTTTCATATGAA
Organism: Manis javanica; assembly: GCF_040802235.1. Lineage (NCBI taxonomy): Eukaryota > Metazoa > Chordata > Mammalia > Pholidota > Manidae > Manis > Manis javanica. The sequence continues at coordinate 5,701,813 of NC_133156.1, forward strand.
TTTTAGAACAATTTGCTCTAGTTCATTGAAGAATGCTGTTGGTATTTTGATAGGGATTGCATTGAATCTGTAGATTGCTTTAGGCAGGATGGCCATTTTGACAATATTAATTCTTCCTATACAGGACCACAGGATGTGTTTCCATTCATTAGTCTCTAATTTCTCTCATGAGTGTCTTGTAGTTGTCAGTGTATTGGTCTTTCACTTCCTTGGTTAGATTTATTACTAGGTACTTTACTCTTTTTGATGCAATTGTGAATGGAATTGTTTTCCTGATTTCTCTTTTGGCTAGTTCATCATTGATGTATAGGAATTCAAGAGATTTCTCTGTATTAATTTTGTACCCCACAACTTTGCTGAATTCAGACATTAGATCTAGTAGTTTTGGAGTGGATTCTTTATGGTTTTTTATGTACAATATCATGTCATCTGCAAACAGGGACAGTTTAAATTCTTCCTTGCCAATCGGGATGCTTTTTATTTCTTTATGTAATCTGATTTCTGTTGCTAGGACCTCCAGTACAGTGTTGAATAACAGTGGGGAGAGTGCACTTCCTTGTCTTGTTCCCAAACTTAAAGGAAAAGCTTTCAGCTTCTCACTGATAAGTGTGATATTGGCAGTGGGTTTGTCATATATAGCCTTTATTATGTTGAGGTACTTGTTCTCTCTACCCATTTTGTTGAGAGTTTTTATCATGAATGGATGTTGAATTCTGTCAAATGCTTTTTCAGCATCTATGGAGATGATCATGTGGTTTTTGTCCTTCTTTTTTTTGATGTGGTGAATGATGTTGATAGATTTTCGAATGTTGTACCATCTTTGTATGCCTAGAATAAATCTTAATTGATCATGATGGATGATCTTTTTGATGTATTTTTGAATTCGGTTTGCTAATATTTTATTGAGTATTTTTGCATCTATGTTCATCAGGGATATTGGTCTGTGATTTTCTTTTTTTGTGGTGTCTGACTGGCTTTGGTTTTAGAGTGATGCTGGCCTCATAGAATGAGTTTGGGAGTATTTCCTATTCTTCTACTCTTTGGAAACTTTAACGAAGATGGGTATTAGGTCTTCACTAAATGTTTGATAAAATTCATCAGTGAAGGGATCTGGGACAGGATTTTTTTTTCTTACGTAGTTTTTTGATTCCCAGTTCAATTTCATTGCTGGTAATTGGTCTGTTCAGATTTTCTGTTTCTTTCTGGGTCAGCCTTGGAAGGTTGTATTTTTCTAGAAAGTTGACCATTTCTTCTAGCTTATCCAGTTTGTTGGCATATAATTTTTCATAGTATTCTCTAATAATTCTTTGTATTTCTGTGGTGTCCGTAGTGATTTTTCCTTTCTCATTTCTGATTCTGTTTAGGTGTGTAGACTCTCTGTTTTTCTGGATAAGTCTAGCTAGTGGTTTATTTATTTTGTTTATTTTCTCAAAGAACCAGCTCTTGCTTTCATTTATTTTTTCTATTGTTTTATTCATCTCGATTTTTTTTTATATCTGCTCTAATCTTTATTATGCCCCTCCTTCTGCTGCCTTGGTCCTCATTTGTTGTTCTTTTTCTAGTTTCACTAATTGTGAGTTTAGACTGTTCATATGGGATTGTTATTCTTTCCTGATGTAGGCCTATATTGCAATATACTTTCCTCTTAGCATGGCCTTTGATGTGTCCCACAGATTTTGCAGTGTTGAATTATTGTTGTCATTTGTTTCCATATATTGCTTGATCTCTGTTTTTATTTGGTCATTGAGCCATTGGTTATTTAGGAGCATGCTTTGAAGCCTCCATGCGTTTGTGGGATTTTTTATTTTCTTTGCATTATTTATTTCTAGTTTCATACCTTTGTGATCTGAGAAACTGGCTGGTACAATTTCAATCAGTTTGAATTTACCAAAGCATGTTTTGTGGTCTAGTATATGATCTATTCTTGAAAGTGTTCCACATGCCCTTGAGAAGTATGTGTATTCTGCTGCTTTTGGGTGTGGAGTCTGTAGATGTCTGTTTGGTCCATCTGTTCTAATGTGTTTTCCAGTGCTTTTGTCTCCTTACTTATTTTCTGTCTGATTGATCTGTCCTTCAGAGTGAATGGAGTGTTGAAGTGTCCTAGAATGAATGCATTGCATTCTATTTCTCCTTTAATTCTGTTAGTATTTGTTTCAGATATGTAGGTGCTCCTGTGTTGGGTACATAATTATAATAGTTATATCTTCTTATTGGTTTGACCCCTTAATCATCATGTAATGTCATTCTTTGTCTCTTGTGACTTTCTTTGTTTTGAAGTCTATTTTGTCTCATTCAAGTACTGCAACTCCTGCTTTTTTCTCCCTATCAGTTGCATAAAATAACTTTTTCCATCCCTTCACTTTTAGTCTTTGTATGTCTTTGGGTTTAAAGTGAGTCTCTTTTAGGCAGCATATAGAGGGTCCTGTTTTTTTATCCATTCAGTGACTCTATGTCTTTTGATTGGGGAATTCAGTCCATTTACATTTATGGTGATTATCAATAGATATGTACTTACTGCCATTGCAGGCTTTAGTTTCATGGTTACCAAAGGTTCACGGGTAACTTCTTTACTCTAAGAGTCTAACTCAACTCACTTAATATGCTATTACAAACACAATCTAAAGATTCTTTTCTTCTCCTCCTTTTTCTTCTCCTCTATTCTTTATATATAAAGTATCATATTCTGTATGCTTTGTCTATCCTTTGATTGACTTTGGGTATAATTGATTTAATTTTGCATTTACTTAGTACTTAACTGTTTGGCTTTCTTTACTGTAGTTTTATTATCTCTGGTGACAGCTATTCAACCATAGGAACACTTCCATCCACAGAAGTCCCTCCAAAATATACTGCAGATACATTTTAAGGGAGGTAAATTCTCTCTGCTTTTCCTTATATAGAAATTGTTTAATCTCTCCTTCAAATTTAAATGATAATCTTGCTGGATAAAATATTCTTGCTTTGAGGCTCTTCTGCTTCTTTGCAATTAAATACAGCATGCCACTCCCTTCTGGCCTGTAATTTTTCTGCTTAGAAGTCTGATGATAGCCTGATGGGCTTTCCTTTGTATGTGATCTTATTTCTCTCTCTGGCTTCTTTTAATAGTCTGTCCTTATCCTTGATCTTTGCCATTTTAATTACTATATGTCTTGGTGTTGTCTTCCTTGGGTCCCTTGTTTTGGGAGATCTGCGTACCTCCATGGCATGAGAGACTATCTCCTTCCCCAGATTGGGGAAATTTTCAGCAATTACCTCCTCAAAGACACTTTCTTTCCCTTTCTCTCTTCTTCTTCTGGTACTCCTATAATGCAAATATTGTTCCATTTGGATTGGTCACACATTTCTCTCAATATTCTTTCATTCTTAGAAATCATTTTTTTCTCTCTGTGCCTCAGCTTCTTTGTATTCCTCTTCTCTACTTTAAATTTCATTTATTATCTCCTACACCATATGTAATCTCCTTTTAATACCCTCCATTGTGCTCTTCAACAATTGGATCTCTAACCAGAATTTATTCCTGAGTTCCTGAATATTTTTCTGTACCTCCATTAGCATGTTAATTAATTTTATTTTGAAATCCCTTTCAGGAAAATTCATGAGGTCGATTTCATTTAAAACTTTCTCAGGTGCTGTATTCGTAATTTTACTTTGAACCAGGTTTCTTTGGCATTTCATAATTGTATATGGTGCCCTCTAGTGCCCAGAAACTCTACTCTGGAGCTTCTCAACCCCTGAAGCAAGGTCATGTGTGTCATGACATTGTAGTTGTATTGGTACCTGGGGGGAGGAAATAGCTGTTTCCTGCTTCCTGGCTGCTATGCCTGTCTCCACTGCCAGAACCAGTGGGCCAAGCACACAGATATAAGCCTCTATGCTCTGTGTGTGTAGTTGCTGTAGATGGGGCTTTCCTCTGGCTGGCCTAATGTCAGTTTAGGTTTTGATGGTTTGTGAGCCAGGTGGGGCTGGCTTGGAGAAAGTCGTAGTAGGCTGTGTATCATGGAGGGTGGTCCTTTGAGCTGTGTAGCCAGCCAGGGAGCTGGAGGACCTGAAGATGGAGAAAGTTCCTAACCTGCTGGGTAGTGTGCACTGAGACAATTTTGTCTACCTGTCCTTTCTCCTGAACAGTAAGCTCTGTGCAATCCCTGCCCATTTAGCAGCCCTCTTGCTGTTAGGAAGACTCTCATACGTATAGTTACTTCATTCACCTTGTGTAAAACAGCCAAAGTCAACATTATCTCCACTCTTCAGTTGAATAAATTAACTGAGAGAAATTAAGTAACTTATCCCTAGTTATGTGGCTTCTACAATGCAGAGGTAAGATTTGAAATTTGGGCCATTTTAAGTCCAAGTATAATATCTTACCCACTGTGCCATAATGCCAGTAGGGACTGATAAATTTCTGTCATTTGTAACTGTCATGGAGTTGGTTCCTTATTTGTGATGTAGATTTCAAGCCCGTCTAAGGTTAAGAGTGAAGCTAAAGAGCCAGTGGAGAAAACCCAAAACAACCACAGCTAGTATGCTCCTTCCTTCACCCAGACGAGTCAGTAAAACTATAGAAAAGTCTTTAGTTACCTGAATGTTAATTCTTGATCCAGACCCATTGACCATCTTGGGTAGGGATATTGTTGGACAGCAGCTGTCCTCTTTGATATGAACATAAAATGTGAGAGATACCCTCAATGGTGTAGAAGTCCCATGTTTTTATAGTTAATTATAATTAGCTTATAATTCTTGTGTGTAAAAAGCTCATCCTTTTTCAATGTGAATATCTCTAGTGCCCTTACTCAATGAGGAAAATCACCATTTTTGACAACTCTAATTACTGTTCATTAAAAAAAAAAGAAAATCGGCGGAGCCAGGATGGCGGCATGAGTTGAGCAGTGGAAATCTCCTCCCAAAAACACATAGAGCTATGAAAATATAACAAAGAAAAATCTTCCTAAAATACATACCACAGGACACAGGACAACACCCAGACCACATCCACACCTGCAAGAACCCAGCGTCTTGCGAAGGGGGTAAGATACAAGCCCCGGACCGGCAGGAACCGAGCGCCCCTCCCCCCGGCTCCCGGCGGGTGGAAAGAAACTGGAGCGGTTTTTTTTTTTTTGGCGAGTGCTTTTTGGAAGCCTTAAAGGGACAGGGACCCCGTTGCTAGGGAGGCAGGGTGGTGGGACCGGTGAGTGGGTGCCTGGGACCGGCGCCTGAGGACAAAGAATATCCCGCATTTTTCCCTGCGGGACTGGTGGGCGGGTGCCTGAGACCAGCGCCTGAGGACGGAGGAAATCGCACGTTTTTCCCCTTTTTTGGTTCTTTTTGGGGAGCGCTTTTTGGAAGCCTTAAAGGGACAGGGACCCCGGTGCTAGGGAGGCAGGGTGGCGGGACTGGTGAGCGGGTGCCTGGGACCAGCGCCTGAGGACAAAGAATATCCCGTGTTTTTCCCTGTGGGAATGGTGGGCGGGTGCCTGAGACCGGCACCTGAGGACGGAGGAAATTGCGTGTTTTTCCCCCTTTTTTTCCCACTTTTTGGCGAGTGCTTTTTTGAAGCCTTAAAGGGTCAGGGACCCCGGTGCTAGGGAGGCAGGGCGGCAGGACTGGTGAGCAGGTGCCTGGGACCGGCGCCTGAGGACAAAGAATATCGCGCGTTTCTCCCTGCGGGACCGATGGGCGGGTGCTTTTTGGAAGCCTTGAAGGGACAGGGACCCTGGTGCTAGGGAGACAGGGCAGTAGGACCTGTGAGCGGGTGCTTGGGACCGGCGCCTGAGGACAAAAAAAAAATCGCGTGTTTTTCCTTTCTTTTTTTTTTTTTTTTCTGTTCCCTCTCTCACTGTTGCTGTTGTTGTTTTGGTTTGTAGAGTGCTTTTTGGAAGTCTTAAAGGGGCATGACAGGTCACTTATACCAGAGGCAGGGAATCTGGGGATCTCTGGGCACTCTAACCCCCTGGGCAGCAGGGAGCACAGAGGCCCCTTACAGAGATAAATAGCCTCCCGGACGCTCCCCCTCCAACGGGGCTCCACCATTTTGGAGGAGCAGCCCCAGCCAGGCCACGCACACAGCAACAGTGGAGATGAACCCCATAGCAACCGGGCAGGAAGCAGAAGCCCTGTCTGCACACAGCTGCCCAGCACAAGCCACTAGAGGTCGCTATTCTCCCAGGAGAGGAAGGCCAAAAACAAACAAGAAGGGAAGCTCTTCCAGCGGTCACTTGTACGAGCTCTGCAAACTATCTCTATCACCATGAAAAGGCAAAACTAAAGGCAGACAAAGTTCACAGAGACAACACCTGAGAAGGAGACAGACTAAACAGTCCTCCTGAAAAAGAATTCAAAATAAAAATCATGAACATGCTGACAGAGATGCAGAGAAAAATGCAAGAGCAATGGGATGAGATGCAGAGAAAAATGCAAGAGCAGTGGGATGAAGTCCGGAAGGAGATCACAGATGTCAGGAAGGAGACCACAGAAGTGAAACAATCCCTGGAAGGATTTATAAGCAGAATGGATAAGATGCAAGAGGCCATTGAAGGAATAGAAGCCAGAGAACAGGAATGTATACAAGCTGACATAGAGAGAGATAAAAGGATCTCCAGGAATGAAACAACACTAAGAGAACTATGTGACCAAGCCAAAAGGAATAATATTCGTATTACAGGGATACCAGAAGAAGAAGAAAGAGGAAAAGGGACAGAAAGTCTCTTTGAAGAAATAATTGCTGAAAACTTCCCCAAACTGGGGAGGAAATAATTGAACAGACCACAGAAATACACAGAACCCCCAACAGAAAAGATCCAAGGAGGACAACACCAAGACACATAATAATTAAAATGGCAAGGATCAAGGACAAGGAAGAGTTTTAAACGCAGCTAGAGAGAAAAAGGTCACCTATAAAGGAAAACCCATCAGGCTAACATCAGACTTCTCGACAGAAACCCTACAGGCCAGAAGAGAATGGCATGATATATTTAATTCAATGAAACAGAAGGGCCTTGAAACAAGGATACACTATCCAGCACGACTATCATTTAAATATGATGACGGGATTAAACAATTCCCAGACAAGCAAAAGCTGAGGGAATTTGCTTCCCACAAACCACCTCTACAGGACATCTTACAGGACTGCTCTAGATGGGAGCACTCCTAAAAAGAGCACAGAAAAAAACACACAACATATGAAGAATGGAGGAGGAGGAATAAGAAGGGAGAGAAGAAAAGAATCTCCGGACAGTGTATATAACAGCTCAATAAGTGACCTAAGTTAGGCAGTAAGATACTAAAGAAGCTAACCTTGAACCTTTGGTAACCACGAATCTAAACCCTGCAATGGCAATAAGTACATATCTCTCAATAGTCACCCTAAATGTAAATGGACTTAATGCACCAATCAAAAGATACAGAGTAATAGAATGGATAAAAAAGCAAGACACATCTATATGCTGCTTACAAGAAACTCACCTCAAACCCAAACACATGCACAGACTAAAAGTCAAGGGATGGAAAAACATATTTCAGGCAAACAACAGTGAGAAGAAAGCAGGGGTTGCAGTACTAATATCAGACAAAATAGACTTCAAAAAACAAAGAAAGTAATAAGAGATAAAGAAAGATACTACATAATGATAAAGGGCTCAGTCGAACAAGAGGATCTTTCTAATATATTCTAATAACCATTCTAAATACCATTCTAATAACTTTCTAATAACTTTCTAATAACCATTCTAAATATATATGCACCCAACACAGGAGCACCTGCATTTGTGAAACAAATACTAACAGAACTAAAGAGGGAAATAGACTGCAATGCATTCATTTTAGGAGACTTTAACACACCACTCACCGCAAAGGATAGATCCACTGGGCAGAAAATAAGTAAAGACACACAGGCACTGAACAACACACTAGAACAGATGGACCTAATAGACATCTATAGAACTCTACATGCAAAAGCAACAGGAAATACATTCTTCTCAAGTGCACATGGAACATTCTCCAGAATAGACCACATACTAGCTCACAAAAAGAGCCTCAGTAAATTCCAAAATATTGAAATTCTACCAACCAATTTTTCAGACCACAAAGGTATAAAAGTATAAATAAATTCTACAAAGAAAACAAAAAGGCTCACAAACACATGGAGGCTTAACAACATGCTACTAAATAATCAATGGATCAATGAACAAATCAAAATAGAGATCAAGGAATATATAGAAACAAATGACAACAACAATACTAAGCCCCAACTTCTGTGGGACGCAGCGAAAGCAGTCTTAAGAGGAAAGTATATAGCAATCCAGGCACACTTGAAGGAAGAACAATCCCAAATGAATAGTCTAACATCACAATTATCAAAACTGGAAAAAGAAGAACAAATGAGGCTAAAGTCAGCAGAAGGAGGGATATAATAAAGATCAGAGAAGAAATAAACACAATTGAGAAGAATAAAAGAATAGCAAAAATCAATGAAACCAAGAGTTGGTTCTTCGAGAAAATAAACAAAATAGATAAGCCTCTAGCCCAACTTATAAAGAGAAAAAGAGAATCAACACAAATCAACATAATCAGAAATGAGAATGGAAAAATCACGACAGACTCCACAGAAATACAAAGAATTATTAAAGGCTACTATGAAAACCTATATGCCAACAAGCTGGAAAACCTAGAAGAAATGGACAACTTCCTAGAAAAATACAACCTCCCAAGACTGACCAAGGAAGAAACACAAAAGTTAAACAAACTAATTATGAGCAAAGAAATTGAGAGTAATCAAAAAATTATCCAAGAACAAAACACCGGGGTCGGACGGATTTACCTCAGAATTTTATCAGACACACAGAGAAGACATAATACTCATTCTCCTTAAAAGAGTTCCTCAAAATAGAAGAAGAGGGAATACTCCCAAACTCATTCTATTAAGCCAATATCACCCTAATACCAAAACCAGGCAAAGACCCCACCAAAAAAGAAAATTACAGACCAATATCCCTGATGAATGTAGATGCAAAAATACTCAATAAAATATTAGCAAACAGAATTCAACAGTATATCAAAAGGATCATACACCATGACCAAGTGGGGTTCATCCCAGGGATGCAAGGATGGTACAACATTCGAAAATCCATCAACATTATCCACCACATCAACAAAAAGAAAGACAAAAACCACATGATCATCTCCATAGATGCTGAAAAAGCATCTGAGAAAATTCAACATCCATTCATGATAAAAACTCTCAGCAAAATGGGAATAGAGGGCAAGTACCTCAACATAATAAAGGCCATATATGATAAACCCACAGCCAGCATTATACTGAACAGCGAGAAGCTGAAAGCATTTCCTCTGAGATCGGGAACAAGACAGGGATGCCCATTTTCCCCACTGTTATTTAACATAGTACTGGAGGTCCTAGCCACGGCAATCAGACAAAACAAAGAAATACAAGGAATCCAGATTGGTAAAGAAGAAGTAAAACTGTCACTATTTGCAGATGATATGATACTGTACATAAAAAACCCTAAAGACTCCACTCCAAAACTACTAGAACTGATATTGGAATACAGCAAAGTTGCAGGATACAAAATTAACACACAGAAATCTGTAGCTTTCCTATACACTAACAATGAATCAATAGAAAGAGAAATCAGGAAAACGATTCCATTCACCATTGCATCAAAAAGAATAAAATACCTAGGAATAAACCTAACCAAAGCAGTGAAAGACTTATACTCTGAAAACTACAAGTCACTCTTAAGAGAAATTAAAGGGGACACTAATAAATGGAAACTCATCCCATGTTCATGGCTAGTAAGAATTAATATCGTCAAAATGGCCATCCTGCCCAAAGCAATATACAGATTTGATGCAATCCCTCTCAAATTACCAGCAACATTCTTCAATGAATTGGAACAAATAATTCAAAAATTCATATGGAAACACCAAAGACCCCGAATAGCCAAAGCAATCCTGAAAAAGAATAAAGTAGGGGGTTCTCACTCCCCAACTTCAAGCTCTACTACAAAGCCATAGTAATCAAGACAATTTGGTACTGGCACAAGAACAGAGCCACAGACCAGTGGAACAGATTAGAGACTCCATACATTAACCCAAACATATATGGTCAATTAATATTTGATAAAGGAGCCATGGACATACAATGGCAAAATGACAGTCTCTTCAACAGATGGTGCTGGCAAAACTGGACAGCTACATGTAGGAGAATGAAACTGGACCATTGTCTAACCCCATATAGAAAGGTAAACTCAAAATGGATCAAAGACCTTAATGTAAGTCATGAAACCATTAAAGTCTTGGAAAAAAACATAGGCAAAAACCTCTTAGACATAAACATGAGTGACCTCTTCTTGAACATATCTCCCCAGGCAAGGAAAACAACAGCAAAAATGAGCAAGTGGGACTACATTAAGCTGAAAAGCTTCTGTACAGCGAAAGACGCCATCAATAGAAAAAAAAGGAACCCTACAGTATGGGAGAATATATTTGAAAATGACACATCCGATAAAGGCTTGATGTCCAGAATGTATAAAGAGCTCACATGCCTCAACAAACAAAAAACAAATAACCCAATTAAAAAATGGGCAGAGGAACTGAACAGTTCTCTAAAAAAGAAATACAGATGGCCAAAAGACACATGAAAAGATGCTCCACATCGCTAATTATGAGAGAAATGCAAATTAAAACTACAATGAGGTATCACCTCACACCAGTAAGGATAGCTGCCATCCAAAAGACAAACAACAACAAATGTTGGCGAGGCTGTGGAGAAAGGGGAACCCTCCTACACTGCTGGTGGGAATGTAAATTAGTTCAACCATTGTGGAAAGCAGTATGGAGGTTCATCAAAATGCTCAAAACAGACCTACCATTTGACCCAGGAATTCCACTCCTAAGAATTTACCCTAAGAACGCAGCAATCAAGTTTGAGAAAGACAGATGCACCCCTATGTTTATCGCAGCACTATTTACAATAGCCAAGAATTGGAAGCAACCTAAATGTCCATCGGTAGATGAATGGATAAAGAAGATGTGGTACATATACACAATGGAATACTACTCAGCCATAAGAAGTGGAAAAATCCAACCATTTGCAGCAACATGGATGGAGCTGGAGAGTATTATGCTCAGTGAAATAAGCCAAGCAGAGAAAGAGAAATACCAAATGATTTCACTCATCTGAGGAGTATAGGAACAAAGGAAAAACTGAAGGAACAAAACAGCAGCGGAATTACAGAACCCAAAAATGGACTAACAGGTACCAAAGGGAAAGGAACTGGGGAGGATGGGTGGGCAGGGAGGGATAAGGGGGGGAAGAATAAGGTGGGTATTAAGATTAGCATGCATGGGGGGGAGGGAGAAAGGGGAGGGTGGGCTGCACAACACAGAGAGGACAAGTAGTGACTCTACAACATTTTGCTAAGCTGATGGACAGTAACCGTAATGTGGTTGTTAGGGGGGACCTGATATAGGGGAGAGCATAGTAAACATAGTATTCTTCATGTAAGTGTAGATTAAAAATTAAAAAAAAAAGAAAGAAAGAAAGAAAAGGGGGATTACTCCTTGATAGGATAAAACTATTGTAAATCAAAGATCAATGCTTTAAATATCCTTAATGTTGATCACTTAAAGGGTGTCAGATGATCAGCTATGGAGGTTCTCTTTTTTTATAATATTCCTTTCTCTTAAAAAAAAAAAAAGCAGTTACTGTGTGCTGACCTCCAATGAGTTCTGCACAGTGGTATAGAGGGCATGTCAAAGTGTGGGCAAAGGGTCTGTTTGTTTCTATGCAGAAGATCAAGGCCTAGCTTGGATACCCAGAAAATGAACTATGATATGATATGAGGAGGAACTTCCAGCATCAGTACTCTCTGGAGGACTTGTGCCGGGGGATGATCATCAAAAAGCCTCCACAGGGATCCGGATGATGCTGTGGTTGTGGCTGCATCCAGCCCACTGTCTACTGGACTTGCCATAGGAATGAGGAGGGAGATGTCTAGGCTGGCATGTGCATACAGTGAGACAACGAATTTGACCAGATCTGTACTGTTGGAACTCAACCAGGAGTTGGGAGGGGTGCAAGTTGTAGCACTCCAAAATCTCATGACTATAGACTATCTACAGTTAAAAGAACATATGGGATGTGAACAGATCCCAGAAATGGGCTGCTTTAATTTGTCTGATTGTTCAAGTACAGTTGGACAATATCCATCATATCATAGATAAATTTTCACAAATGCCTAGGGTGCCTAAATGGTTTTTTTGGCTTCACTGGAGATGGATGGTAATTATAGATTTGCTTTGTTTATGTCACCGCATTCCTATTATGTTAATATGTGTGTGCAAATTAGTTAGTAGTTTAAAACCTATACATACTTAAGGTACTCTACAAGAAGATAGGTCAAAGAAATAATCAATCCTCCCATGTTTCCTTCCATATGCTACATCTATAGCTTTTCTTCTTCCTTCCTAATTACTACCCTTAAATAGTATTCGTGCCTCATATCGAATTTACCGAGTATCATAATTCCTCCAGGTGGTAAAGATACCTCAAGACAAGTGCTGGGCATAGAAGCCACAGGGCATAAATCTGCAAAGAAGTAAAAAGCTAACCTTTTCAAACAATATGAAGTACAAATATCAAATGAATATTCATATTTGACCTGATTGTTTATAGGTCATAATGCATGATCAAAACCGAAAGTTTCTGTGATGAATGCCCTTGTACTGTTCACCATGTAAGAATTTATTCACTATGTAAGAATTCGTTCACCATGTAAGAACTTGTTCGTTATGCTTCAGAAGATAGGAGACTGATGAGAATTAGGCTTGAGATGGATTAATGATTGTACATTGAGCATTGACCCCCCTATACTGAATTTTATTGTTGTTAACAACCATTTGATTAATAAATATGAGATTCCCTCTCAAAAAAATAAAGAAAGAAAGAAAAAAGAAAAAAGAAAAAAGAAAAAAAAAGAAAACCTATGGTATTTAACATCCATTACATCTTTGTCATCCATGAATAATTTTTATAAGATTTACATCAGAAGGAAGATGTAAAAATAATAAGATATATTATGTACCTACAAGAAGGACATCATCTTTCTTATTGAAATTTTTCCCATTCATATTTCATTTCATCCCAGGCACAAAGTCTCCTGCTCCTTTCCCTTGACCATATCCCTCCACCCTTCCCCATTAAAGACGGACAGAACAACAGAAATAGTTCTGTTGCCTCTACAAGTCTATTTTTATTTGGGAAGAAAATATTTCCCTGAAGTTCTCCATTAGAATTTCTGTGTTTCTCATTAGCCAGAAGAAATTCACATGCCTGACCCAAACCAGTGACTGGCAAGAGATTATCATCATTGGTTTAGATCAATACAAATTTAGATAAGTCAAATTGTAGCCCCTGGGGCTGGGGAAGGGACCCGGCTTTGCTGAGCACATTGTCATCTGCCTGACTGCTGAATAAAACTGGAGTTCTGTTAGCAATCAGGGAGGAAATGGCTCTATTAAATAGAATAAAAAATATTTGAATATATTTAATTTATATTCAGTAAGTGAAGTACTGGCCACGGCTTTGACTTAGATATCTCTTCATTTCTCACAATGAATGCTTATTGGGCAGGATTAATTTATTTTATTCAACAAAGTCATTAAATACTATGTATTTATAGGCAGATAGGCACTGTTCTAGGGGTTAGATATACAATGGGAAGTAAAATCAGATGAGATCCCCGTCATTAGTATTAAGAAAAAATAGCTAATCTTATTGTGTGGGAAGTACAGTGCTGAAGCTTACATGCATTATTTTAATTAATCTTCAAACAACCCTATAAGGTAGGTTCTATAAAATTGCCATTAAAAACTGAGACCCAGCAAAGTTGATAATCTTCACAAAGGTGACAAAAGGTAAGATTTGAGCCAAGTTTTGTTTGAATCCTCTTAAATAATACATGTGTCTATACATTGTGTGATTGGTAGACTTACCTTGCTTGTCGAAATAGTGTTTTCTGACTTTATTCTTTTTGAAGGACAGCTTGTGTTATGTTTTCTCAGCATTCCTTAAACTCCTTGAAAGCCCCTTTTATCTTATGCTCAGGATTCTGAAGACAAGTCTTTTTACCTAAAGGGTGTTTTAGATGATGATTCTCCCCTCTTATCCTGTTACTTTACCACCTGAAGAGTAAGCTCTGGCTTTTGAGAAACCCCCTTACTTTAGAATGGAGATATCTTTAGAATGGAGATATTTACCTTAAAGTGTGTATTTTCACATAGTACTGAAAATCTGGGGAATTAACAGCATGGTGGCCACAGTGTGTGCTCACAGGACAGCCATCGGCAGGAACTGTGGAGCCTCTGGCCATCTTGGATGAGGCCAAGACACCCGGTTTGCCACACTAACAAACACTCTTCCAGCTGATTGCTTTAATCATTCTAGGTGTCTGCAATATTAGTCAGCACCTGCTGTAATAAGCAACTCTAAATTGTAATGGTGATGCCAAAAATGTAGTGAAACAACAAGCATCTATTTCTTGTTCACATCATGTGAGACCTGTGGCCCAGCCTGGAGCTCTGCCAAATAGGGCTCCTCCATGGCTATGTAAAGGCTTGGTCATATAGGGTCTTATGCTAAGAAGGATCCCATCTTTTGATGTTTTGTTGTCACTGTCTTAAAATTCTTAATTTTTAAATAAGATTATCTAGGTTTTCATTTTTCAACAGGTTCCATAAAATATGTTGCCAGTTTTGCTGCCAGGTTCTTGCTGAAGGGGCAGCCACTGCCAAGGCATGCCATTCTCATGGCAGAGGGCAGAAGGTGGTGGCACTGGGCTCAGAGCACAGGATGCCTTTGCAGCCTCCAGCAGGAAATGGCACATAGCCACTTTCATGAGTCAGGGAAGTCATGTGGCCAAGCCGGAAGTCATAGTTGTGAGGAAGTGTGTGCTTCACTTCAAGAAAGAACTTAGGCCAGTCCCACCCTACCCCAGAGATTGTCACTCTTGAGAGGATGACAGATTCCATGCCTGCGTATCTGGTGTCTAGAACCAATGTTCAAGATTCAGTTGGATACCATGACCAACTGTCAAGCCATGGGATCTGTAAGGTAATATCAAATGGCCAGTAAACAGTTTACCAAAATTTAATACTTCAGTTTAAAGGGCATAAAGCCAAATATGCTGCCAATATCTTTCCTCACAAATTTTCCCTTGTTCAAAATTAAAGACCAGTTTGAGTCTTATCCAAACTGTGCCTTGAGTCATTTCACTGTGTTTAAGTATTAATCTGTCTTCATCGTGGGTGTAGTTTTTTTTCCATTTGGTTTTTCAAGCATAGATGATAAAGTTAAATAAATAAATAGATTAGCCTTAATATTAAGATCATATTGGCGGGATATATCATTGCTCCCTAATTGAATATTTAATTCTCTGGTAACTTAGGGAACCTTCTGTCATGACATGTAACCTGTCTGCAATGTCAGAGCCTGACCTCAGGTTTCATTATTGTGATGGAGATGATGATTGTGGGGTATGGATCTTTGTAGAAAGAATGTATAGAGACTTATAAAATCCTGCACCTGATACATAGGAATTCTTTTTGTGAATCCCCAGAAGTTCCCATTATGGAGAAATCTCTAGTTTACACGAGACACACTTCTGAATCTGAATTGAAGTTACAGGGTTGTTGGTCCCTAAGATCAGACTTGAGGACTGTGGTTCTAGGCTGTGCACCAAAGGATCACTTCTCTAGGTACTGATGGCACTGATGCCTGTGAGGAGGGGGCACAGTAGCAGTCAAGTCATTGGATCCAAACTCTGGTCAGGAATTTATACTGAACCATAATTACAATTTCAACATTCAGTACCTGAAACCATGTTTGCAGCCAATCTTCATCACAATATCTTAAGGAAGTAATTATGAAAACCTCACCACCTTTCTTGGCATCAAACCACCAAGTTTACAGAGGACCCATACATCTTCTCTCTCGTGTATTAATTACACGTGACCAGGTGCCCTAGGAACCCCCTGTATTACTATTATTTCTATTTTACATACAAGGAAATAAGATTCGAGGGGTCATACAGAAGGCAAGGGGCAAAAAAGAAGGGAGACAGTTCTTAAATAATGACCTTTGCTTGGTTCTCCTGGGGTCTAAGTCAGCCCTGGTAGAAACTAGAGAATTCCCTTCATGACTAATCTAGGACCAGCCAGCTCAGACAAGTGTGCAGCTTTCAGATTTAGAGACCTGGGTTTGACTCCTAATTCTGCTACTGACTAGCTGTGAGACGGGGTAAGTTATATTAACTTCCTCTTTCACATGGGATAATAATACATGCCTTATTTAGGGAGTTGTTATGGGCTTACATGAAATAAGGCATGGAAAATATTTAGCATGGCACATAGAACATACTATTCCTGGAGCAAATGCTTCTGTAATTTTGAACACATTGAGAAATGAAAGAAAAACTAGAGACTAAAATATAATCTTATTTACTGATAAAGTCCAGATTGGAGAATCAGGTCTGATTGCCAAGTGGACTTGCCAGTGGGCAAGCTCAGCATTGTTTCTCAGCCATGGCCGGTGCATGATCAAGGCAGTCCCTCTTTATAGATGGCATGGATGCCATGGAGGAGAAGAGGAGGATTTGTGTTCCCCAAGAAGGGAAAGGAACATTACTCCAGCCAAAGTTGTCCATCAGGAAAAGCTCTCCACAAAACCCCAGGGACAAAATGAATAAAGTGCAGACAGGCCAGTGGATATACTAATTGAGCTCCCATCATGGGAACTGAATATGAGGAGTCAAGAAATACTCACCACTAACATGATTTCTGAATAAATCTTAGCTATTATTATCACTGGAGTTCAAGTAAGAAATTCCAAAGTATACAGAAACATCCATGACTAACGTCTGATGTTACACAAATCCTACTGTGAGCTAATGATATTCCATTAGCTCAAAAGGCAGTTGGTGTTTTAAATAGTCTTGCTATCAGCAAGTAATGACTCTACAGCATCTTACTATGCTGATGGACAGTGACTGCAATGGGGAGGGGGGACTTGATATTATGGGTGAATGTTGAAACCACAATGTTGCTCATGTGAAACCTTCATAAGATTGTATATCAATGATACCTTAATTTAAATAAATAAATAAATAAGTAGTCTTGCTATCAGAGTATTTGTGCCCGTGATTTACCTCTATCAAGTTGTAGCTTCCTTTAGACGCAAAGGCTATGTCTGTGTGTCTTTTTATTTCCCACAGTACCTTGCAGTCTTCACTAATAATTATTACAGTGATTGCTCATCTCACTGTGAATTTTACAGCTTACAAATCCCTTCTGTGTTGAGGATCTCATTTGGTCTTTTCATGAGTTCTGAAAGGGAGGGTGAGTGGAAAGGAAGAGGTTATTCACCTCATTTCACGTCTGAGGATGTTGAGGCTTAGCGCAGCTGTGTAACTTGTCTGGCTAGTGAAACAGAGTGCCAAAATTTGATTCTGGAACTTAAATGTAGGTCACTGACTCCTAATTCAGTGTTCCTTACATTAATATTTTTTATTTTACCTGAATGGAACTGATTTTCATGAACAGGTTGATCTAATACACATCATCCTAGGAGTCCCAGCAACACTCACATGACAAGTTAAATGCCTCAGATTTGTAGGGGTTGGAGGCTTGCTTCTCTTAGGGTTTCTGCTGAGGCTTCTGCCATTTATCATGGGTCATGAGTTGTTCTGATGGAAGGAGGTAGGGGGCTGAGCTGGAGGAGAATCAGAAAAAGTCTAATGGGATAGTACCAGCTGCAGAGGTGACCCTTACTGTTATGAAGGGAGAAGGCTTTGGACACTTACTAACATCTGTGATGGGTCTGGATATCTGAATCATCTCCCAGAGACCCAAAATCCACTAAGAGAAAGGTGATTTTAGCAGTAAGACTAAATTAAGTTACTTTTTATCATGGGCATCATTAATTTGAACACTATCACTGTGCCACTAACACCAGACATACCCCATAGCATAATGGAAAGATGATGTGGTAGAATAATGCCCCCCATCAATGTATCTACATTCTAATCCTTGGAGCATATGACTATGTGACTTCATAAGGCAGAAGGGAATTTGAAGATATGATTAAATTAAAGATCTTGTGATTGGAAGACTATCGTAGATTAGATTGTAATAACAACCGTGTAAGTGAAAGGAGGCAGGAGAGTCATAGAAGAATATGTCACAATAAAAGTGGAGGTTGGACTGATACTTTTGCTTACCCCCAAAGAATGTAGGCTACTTCTAGAAGTTGGGAAAGGCAAGAGAAAAAAACGCTTCCCTGAAGTCAACAAACAGAAATTCAACAAGAAGAAATGCAGCACTGCCCTCACCTTGATTTTATCCTTGAGAGACACATTTTGGAATTCTGACCTCTAGTACTGCAAGATAATATTTTGTGTTGTTTTGTGACACTGAGTTCATCAATTTTTTGCAGCAACAATGGGAAAAAAATACAAACCAAGGTTTACATTTGGGTACCTGCATTTAGTTGCCTCATACTTTGGGCAAGTTAGGTCTGAGTACTGGTTAATATTTATATATTTATAATGGGATGATAATAGTATTTACTTCATTAGATTGTTGTGGGGATTAAATGAGAAAACAAATGGAGGCTACTTTTGTGCACACTGTGCCCTAGAGCCATTTGAAGGGTTGGTAAAATGCCAGTAAATACTCTTTTGTGTTTTTTTTTACAACATTTCATCTTTGTTTCTTTTTTCCTTTTCAACATTTAATAAAAGTCATAGAATTTAACTTCTAATCTAAAAATTGCTGCAGATCTATGTATACTATATTCCACTTCAGAAGAAAATGTATGCTTCGCATGTTGTATTTCTCCTACACAGAAGATGATTAGTTGGATCTGATTCACCTTGGGAATGGGAAGTAGGTTTTGGATAATATTACAGGTTGCTTAAGAATGCAGAAAGAGGCTCAGAAAAATAATCAGAACAAACCATGGGCTTTGTAGCAAGATGGTTAAACTTTTCGAAAAGAGACTAGATTTTGAGGAAATTCCCAACCTACTAAATTATATAAACATGATACAGAAAAAAATGTCAGAAGGCCTTTACTTGGCACATTACCCCTTCACCTTTGACCAGTGGCCAATTCCTCCTTGCCCTTCAGACCTCAGTTTATTCTTCTTTCTGGAAAGTGTTTCCTATCCCTGCAGCCTTCTAATCCTGTCTGGGCTATATGACCTGCTTTCTCATCCTCAAGACACCCTGGGATTAGTCCCAGTACCACTTTGTAACTGACCATCTTGCTTTTCCTGTATTTCCCTCAGTCTTTGAATCCCATGGAAGAAGGGACTGTGCCCCTCTTGTTCACTATTATCACCATCTCTTAGTGCAAGCCTCAGTAAGTAAATACTTGAGGAAAGGAAGGATTGCAGGCTCTAGTCTGAGTCCTAGCCTGGATATTATAAGCATTGTGAGTTTGTCAATCTTCTAAGCATCTATTTCCTAATCCATAAACTATAATACATTTTCTGTCAGTTTTCAGGCGTGTTATGCGGTTCAAGGAAGGTACAGAAGATCCTAGTATGCATGGTGGGCTCAGTAAGAACAGGACTTGACTTCAGATCCACACTGTGGCCACATTCCATCCTGCGTATACTTACTGAGTGTCTCCTACATTAAGCACTGCTTTAGGATTTGAGCTTACAGTGCAAACACAACACACAGCATTTGTTTTCAAGAACCATAAAGGGCTAGTGCCTAGTTCTACAATAGCACAGCAAAGCTTGCCTCCTTCATCTGGGTAAAAGGATTCTCTTTTCATTATCCAAGAAGAAAACATTGCCAAAGACTAAGTAATAACCCGTATGAGGAATAAGGCAGTAACAGGCCAGGCAGCATTTTTACCCTACACAATCAAAGACTAACGGGAGTAAACATGCATGCAAATAGCTCAGAGGTAAGGATGCCTATGATCCCATCTCTAACATCAATCCCACCATTGTGTACTGGAGAATGAGCGGGTCGGAAGCCAGTGGGATCTCACTTTCTAGAAGGAGATGGCATCTGAGTTCAGTAGAGCTTTCTGAGTAATTTAATTGTTATTGTTAATAAATTGAGTATTTGCATATGCAAAGTGGATGTTATTCTGCATAGCTGCTTGTATGGGGGCTGAAAAGGAGGACTGATTACCAAGAAAACAGAAATGTGTGATGTAGAGTGTTTCAATCAGATAGCAGACGAAGGACAGTGGGCAGTAACACTGTCAAGTTTATTGGGCCCGTATATTTAAGATCTTCTTCCCATACCGGTGGAGATGAAGACTTGATTGGGATGAAAGAGCCATCTCAGGTTTGTGAGTAGGTATTTTCCAAGGCACAAAAAATAAAGAATAGAGAGAGGGGACATTTGTTGCTCCTACCAGATACGATCCTGCCAACACCTTCCTGTGTGATTAGAGTGTGGAAAAATCCCAGTGGTTTCCATTTTTTATCCACACATTTGGGATTTGTATCCCTAGGTATGAGTTATTTTTGTTGTAGGAAATATTGTAGTTGCAATATCTCAACCTTTTCCTCCTCCCTCCCTTCCTCCCATCTTTCCTTCCTTCCCTCCTTCATTGAGGTATTACTGACATACAATAAACTGCACATATTTAAAGTGTACCATTGAGTTTTTATATACGTATATGTCTGTAAAACCTTCATCAAGTCAAGAATATTCGTACATCCATCACCTCCAAAAGTTTCCTCCTGGCCCTCTCGAATCCCTTTCTCCCTTCCCTCTCCCTTCTCCGACACCAGGACTGCTGAACTGCTTTCTGTCACTGTAGATTAATTCACATTTTTTAGAATCTTATATAAGTAGAATCACACACTATGTGCATTTTTTTTTTTTTGCCTGGCTGCTTTTACTCACCATTATCTTGAGGACCATTTGTACTGTTGCATATGTTAGTTTCTTCTTTTTAATTGCTCAGTGGTAATCCATGGTACAGATATACTACAACTTGTTTGTGTATTTGCTTGATAAATATTTGAGTTGTTCCCAATTTGGGGCAATTACAAATAAGCTGCTGTGTACATTTGTGTAGTCATAGGCTTTATTTTCTGTTCGTCTGTTGATTTTTCTGCCTTCACTCATTTCCTATAGATTTAGACTAATGTAAGTTACAGCCAGTGGATAAATACCAAAAGGGTACACAGAATATTTGATTCTATGTTCTATAAATTTTCTTTCATGAGCAATTGAGTAATAGGAGAAGCTATCAGGAGCTTGCTTGGAGGTTTTGAGAATTCTAAATATTTAAACATAAAATAATGGTGCATAAAGATTATAATACATGAACCTAAAAAAGTGAAAATGAGATAGAACTTCCTAAGTATTTGAACTATTTAAGAGTAGATTGGGATTTCATTAGAATAAATGAGCTTCAAGTTAGGAATGGTATGCAACAGGAACCTGGGAAAACACTCACAGGGGATATTTATCTTCAGTTCCTTTCTGCCCATAAGTATGTATTGAATGTGTACAGTGTGCCAGACACTGGGGTTATGAAGACAGGTAAATCATAAGAAGCTCACAGCCTAGGTGGGGTGACTGGCAGGTGAGCAGTCACTTGCATTATGGTATAAAAAGCATTTTGTAATCAGTGCATATAGAGAGTGCCAAAGGGGCATGTCCTCAGGGACATCTGGCCCATGGAGGGGACAGAACATTCAGCAGTCTTCCAAGAGGAGGAGATACTCTCAGTCTACATGAAGGGAAGCAGGGTAAGACATGGGTGGAAGCTCATGGGAAGAGAGGTGGCACAAGCAATGAGAGTAGCATGTGCAAAGGTCTGGAGTTCCCAGGAAGCATGAAATGATGGGAAAAAGTAAGTTTGCTGTATTGGGAATATGACAGAGATGAGGGGCAATCCTGGGGTCAAAATATAAAGAGCTGGGACATCATGCTAAGGAGCTTGGCAGTAGGGATATGTAGAAAGGGCTCTAGGTGGACCTAGACTAAGGTGTGTTTTAGAAAAACAAATCCACCATAATGGTAGGGACCCTCAGAGTAGAAATGCCCCTTGAGCATGAAGGCTGCAGGGGACCAAACTAAGGTAAGTGTAGAGGAAAGAAAAGTAACAGTCCTGAGAGGTCTCTAATCTGATGAACTTGTCCAATAACCTCAACCCAAATCTTTCACCCGGACAGTAATAACAGTGTGCCACAGAAAATACCCCAATGACAAATGAAGCATTCACTCCACAATGGTACAGAGGGGCCATAGCTGCCAAGGCGTGCGGAAACTGCAGTGGTCAGACCTGGGACTTCCCATTGAGAGCATTCTCCCCACTAGCTCCTGGCTCTAGGGGTCTGGGCGGCAGCCTCCTCTCTTGGTGAATTTTTGATGAATGCCAATCCCCAGTTGTTTACTTTCCATTTTTCTACCTTTAATGTAGCAAACATAGATTTTTATGGCCCCTATTTCATCCACGTACTTCTTTTGTTGCCATGGAAATCAGCTTCAATTTTCTCCCATTCTGCAATTGTTTTTATAGTCTTCTTCTTTCAAAAAGATAAGCTACCTTATATTTATTTCACGTGGATGCCAAAAGTTGACCTCGCTCGAAGCACAGCCAACTTTTACTTCAAAACTTCACTGCACTTATTTATTGTAGCTGATGTCATTTTGATTTCTGCCTGTGAGATTAGTTTCTAATAAAATCTCTTTTGGCTTTTACATACCTCTGCTATCCAGGGGCTAGAGCACAGCAAGCCTGCAAGATTGAATTCTAGGCAGGCTCAGGGGCTAAGGGCACTGAGACTGAACCTGCAAACTGTCTATTAAAGATGAGGGAAACAAGTTTGGATCAAAGAAGGGAGCTGAAAGCAGTGAATTCTAGTTCCAGCTCAAGTACTAATTGGATTTCTGACCTTGGCCACATCACTTCTCTCCAGATCTGCATTTTCTCACCTCTAAAACCAGGAGGGTAGACTAGATTAGAAACCATGTTCAAGGGAGTCAGAAGATGAAAAAGATAAAAGTACAACAGCTTCCTTAAAGCAAAGAGGAAAAAATTATCTTGCTTTGAGAGACTTTTTAATATTTTTTGTCTTTTGGATTCAAAAGGATTTCCTATAGCTATGAAATGCCTGAAATTATAAGTGTTGTTTTACTGTCTGGTGTTGGGTCACCATATTAACAGTTACAAATAAATTTTAATTAGCTTGCCTCTCCTGGCATTCTCCAGTTTTGTACACCTTGAGTTATCTATGTCTGTGTGTGATCACTACATCTATTGATTTTCCCTGTATCTTTTTCATTGGGATCATGTGGGCCAATTTTGAATTGTTTGGGTGTTTTTCTTAGATATTTTAACTAATGAAATAAGGAATTTCTAATACATGGGATTCTAAGGTTCTGTAGGGTTCTGAATAAGTGAAAAATCCACTTATTCAATAAATATTTATGGAATGTGAGAAGCAGTAGCCATTTTAAACAGTGATGGTAAAGCTGCAGATTGGAAAGGCTTCCATTCACAAGGAGGCTGCCACCTGGGAGGGGTGCATGTGACAGCATGGAGAGTGTCACCCTTTCAGAGGGAAGCACACTGATGGAGTTTAATCTATAGATCATTTCCTCTACAATGTCCATAATAAATGCAAACTGGTATTTTAGAATTTAAAATACCTATGTTTGACATATTTTTATGTTAGCATATATAGTGCTCCCCTCCTTCAAATACTTCATAAAATTGTGGCAGCATTACAGGTTTTTTCTGATAAAGTCAAATGTAGAAGGTATCATAGATTTTTTTGCTTCCGCAGCTCTTCTGAGTTTCCACTAAGTCCTTCCTCCACTGTGCTTGGTAGATGGAGTGGTTGGGGGTCAGGGGAAAGTAAAGAAAACTTAAACACTTGCCAACTCTCTGATGAGCTGTCCCTTCTTGATTCAAGAAGGTTTCTCTTAGTTTTAAAACCTATCACTTTGATGAAGTCCGTCTCATGTAGGTGTATGTGTAGTTTTTCAGGGCTTCTCCCTGTTGCTTTACAGGATGGCTTTCAGTATATCAGAGGGAGGTCAGGAAGGGTTGCCATGGGGGGGTCCTCCTGCTGGTCACTGGATTTCCCTGGATCTCCACTGGGAGGAGGCCTGGCTGGTCTGGTTCCTGCACACCATGGCTGGTATTCAAAGAGGTGCATCCAGCAGGGCCAGACCCAGTTAGACATTCTTACTGTCTTGGACTATATTCATTCACTCCAGTAAGTGCCACACCTCTTAAATATGGCCACATTCTCTCTCCAGCTCCTGGATTAGACTGCCTGTCCACCCCACACCTATCCAGCCTCTGGAGCAGGATCTATTCAGATCCTTTAAAAGACCCCATGGAAGGGACCAGCTGGTTCTCAGCTTAGTGATGCTCTACATTCCTATAAGTTATAAGCAAACTTGCCCTTTTCTGTGCTGAAACACTACTCCTAGGGGAAATACAGGGTTAAGTTACTGTGAGCCTCTGGTCCCATTTTCATCAACTGATGAATACAGAACCTTGATTTTTGTGTCTCTGTTCAAAGATATCTTATTTAATATATATTGTAAGTTCGTTAACATGGAATTCACATCCAACAGAACCATAACTCATGCCTGAAGAAAGCTTGTCTTACATACTCATTTCTCCATAAGGCACATCACAGCCTTCTTTCTTCAGGAATGGCAGACAGCACTTCAGCGCTGTGCTTTGTTGGGGGTGGGGGTGGGTGTTAGGGGCTGGGGACAGGGGGCAGCAGCTATTTTAAACAGTGACATCACCAGCTAAAAGCACACAAATGCTGAAAATGTGACACTAAATAAACTGCAAGAACGACACTTGTTTACAATATGACAACTGCAGTAAAAAGCAGAGTGTCATTTTGTTTGACATCAGTTGAAGATGTGTATTTTGGGCGGTTCAGATTTTCACAGCTCTGGGCAGGTCTGCAGGTGACCTCACAGGACTGTGGGTGTTAAGGTGAAGTTCTGGGAGCGGAGCTAGTGATGCAGGGAAGCCAGGTGTGCAGGACTGCCCTCTACCTGCTCCACCAGAATTACTCCTCTTTGCTTTTCTGTGACCACCCCTATTGCTGTGGCCCCACACAGCATGGAATTTCTAGAATTCCAAATAGTGAGCGGATCACAAGCCACCTCTGCTTCCAAGTTTTCCCACAACTTTCCCAATACCCATTTCTAGGGGTGAGATTTAGCTGAGTTATTTAGTATATAGTCAGTTATTCACAGATGAATTTATAGACTATTCATAGGTTATGTCCAGGTTTTAACTATTGAAAACAATTTCTCATTGGACATTCCTGTCTGTATTTGGCATCTTTGTGAGAGAAGAGCCATAGGAAAATTCTGACATTGTAACCACTGGATTAAAAAATTATATGCTTTAAAAATTTTAATAAATATTATAAAATTGTCTCTTGAAGTAGTATACCAATTTATTTTATATTGAGATTAAAATACATAAAGTAAATTGCAAAAATGCACTAATACAACCTTTGGGTGGTACTACTGAGAAGTAGAGTATATGGATTACCTCACAATTTTGCCAAAAGTGAATCTTACAAATTTTAAATATTTTGCCAACTAGATAGGCAAAATGCTAAGCCGTTTTGAAAATTTGCTTTCTTTGACATACGTAACTGAGGCTGAGTATCTTTTCATGTTACTCGGCAATCTTTGAGCTGCCTTTGCTCATTTTCCTATTTGCCCAAGTGTCTCATTGATTTCTGGGAAACTTTTTTTTTTACATCAAAATATTCTTTTTCTGTCTTCCTATTTAAGAAGTGAGCTATAATATGAACACATTGGGAAAGTGCCAACAACACAAAATAATAAACATAGGTGTCAATTGAGTGGTACAGAAAAGAACTGGGACATTCTAGAGAAGCTTCAGCACAGCAGTTGAAAATAAAAGTTGTGCGAATCTGTGTGGCCCGGATTTGCACAGCCTGTCCTCTCACATACTACCATAACATATGATCACTTTACTAATGTGCATCCCATCTGGTGTATATGGAAGCCGTACGGAGGTAAGGAACCTGAGCATAGCCCATCAAACTCCACTGCCCAGTTGCCAGCTTCCATGGATGCAGCTCAGACGGTGCACTTGCACTCTCCCCATAGCACCGCAGATCAGGAGGAGTAATTTTATTAGTATAACAGTAGTTCAAAACTCTCAGTAAACTAAGGTGGATTGGACTGGACTGGAATAGGCTGAGTTGGGAAGAAGGTAATGGTAGAGATAGTGAAGGGTAGGGTTTCCTGGAGTTGGGAAATGAATAATATATATGGAAAAAAGAGTTGATTTTAAAAGGAGTAGCATGAAAGCAATGCAAATGGAATAAATCTGGACAGTGGTAGGTTGTGGCCAGATTGTGGACCTTTGCTTATCTGCTTATGTATTCAGAAGTCCAAGGAGGAGCTCTCGTGACTTGGGTTGGGCAGTGGAAGTCAAGGCATTGACAGGCAGCGTGATGTGGTAGTTTACATCTCGCCACTGCACTAGTGGGTCCTGAAGATGCACTTTGGAAACTTCGTCACTTTGGGCAATTTATTTAAACTCTGAAAGTTGGTTTCAAAATCTATATAATTGGGATAATAAAATAGCAATACTAGCATCGTAAGATTATTGTGAGAATTATAGGAGATATTGGGGAAAAAAGTGCCTAGTCTAATTCTTAGAGGAGAGTAAGCTCTCTCTAGAAATATCAGGGTTTGTTGACAGTGCTAATTATTATCAGTAGCCTTTATTTAAAAAGGAAAGCAGTACTTCTATACTGAGATTCTACATTTTAACATATTATTCTCTTACCACATGGCATTTAAATTTTTTTTAAGATTTCTAAAATTGTAACATTTGCTAACATAGCCTGAAGCCTCAAATATAATAAATGAGCACCACTTAAAATACTAAAAAATCCAAACGCAGCCCCCAAACATATAAAAAAGAGAAGCATCTTATATATAATGATGAAGAATTACAAACAGCCTTTCTAGAGACAATAAATGAAATAGAAACTAGAGAAGAGGAATACAAAGAACCTGAGGAACAGAGAGAAAAAAGGATCTCTAAAAGTGAAAGAATATTCAGAGAACTGTGTGACCAATCCAAGCAGAACAATATTCGCATTATAGGGATACCAGAACAAGAAGAGAGAGAGAAAGGGATAAAAAGTGTCTTTGAGGAGGTAGTTGCTGAAAACTTCCTCAATCTGGGGAACGAGATAGTCTCTCAGGCAAAAGAGATCAACAGATCTCCCAACACAAGGGAACCAAAGAAGACAACACCAAGACACAGAGTAATTAAAAGGGGAAAGATCAAGGATAAGGACAGACTGCTAAAAGCAGCCAGATGCAGAAATAAGATCATATACAAAGGAAAGCCCATCAGGCTAACATCAGACTTCTCAGAAGAAACCTTACAGGCAAGCAGGGAGGGGCATAATGTATATAATGCCATGAAGCAGAAGGGCCTGGAACCAAGATTAATTTATCCGGCAAGATTATCATTTAAATTTGAAGGAGGGATTAAAGAATTTCCAGATAAGCAAAAGCTGAGAGAGTTTACCTCCCACAAACCATCTCTGCCATCTATTTTGGAGGGACTGCTATAGATGGAAATGTTCCTAGGGTTGGATAGCTGTCCATCACCAGAGGTAGTAAAACCATGGTAGGGAGGGTATAGCAGCTGATTGCGAGGCAAATGCAAACAAAAATTGACTATCCCCAAAGTCAATCAAGGGATAGACAAAAAGTCAGAATTTGATACCTAATATATAAAGAATGAATGAGGAAGAAAAAGGATGCTCACCATCTATATGCTGCTTACAAGAGACTCACCTCAAACCCAAAGACATTCACAGACTAAAAATCAAGGGATGGAAAAACGTATTTCATGCAAAAAACAGGGAGAAAAAGCAGGTGTTGCAGTATCAGACAAAATAGACTTCAAAACAAAGGAAGTAACAAGAGATAAAGAAGGACATTACATAATGATAAAGGGCTCAGTCCAACAAGAGGATATAACCATTCTAAATATACATGCACCCAACACAGGAGCACCAGCATATGTGAAACAAATACTAAAAGAACTAAAGGAGGAAATAGAATGCAATGCATTCATTTTAGGAGACTTCAACACACTATTCACTCCAAATGACAGATCCACCAGACAGAAAATAAGTAAGGACACAGAGGCACTGAAAAACATACTACAACAGATGGTCCTAATAGACATCTATAGAACTCTACACCCAAAAGCAACAGGATACACATTATCCTCAAGTACACATGGAACATTATCTATAATAGACAACACACTAGGCCACAAAAAGAGCCTCAGAAAGTTCCAAAAGATTGAAATCCTACCAAACAACTTTTCAGATAAAAAGGGTATAAAACTAGATATAAATTGTACAAAGAAAGCAAAAAGGTTCACAAACACATGGAGGTTTAATAACACCCTCCTAAATAGTCAATGGATCAATGACCAAAATAAAGTGGAGATCCAGCAACGTATGGACATAAATGACAACAACAACACAAAGCCCCAACTCCTGTGGGACACAGTGAAACCAGTCTTAAGAGGAAAGTATATAGCAATCCAGGTATATTTAAAGAAGGAAGAGAAAACCCAAATGAATACCCTAACGTCACAATTATAAAAATTGGAAAAAGAAAAACAAATGAGGCCTAAAGTCAGCAGAAGGAGGGACATAATAAAGATCAGAGAAGAAATAAACAAAATTGAGATGAATAAAACAACAGCAAAAATCAATGAAACCAAGAGATGGAACTTTGAGAAAATAAACAAAATAGTTAAGCCTCTAGGCAGACTTATTAGGAGGAAAAGAGAATCAACACACATCAACAGAATTAGAAATGAGAAAAGAAAAATTATGAGGGATGCCACAGAAATACAAAGAATTGTTAGAGAATACTATGAAAACCTATATGCTAACAAGCTGGGAAACCTAGGAGAAATGGACAACTTCCTAGAAAAATACAACCTTCCAAGACACACCAAGGAAGAAATACAAAATCTAAACAAACCAATTACCAGCAACACAATTGAAGCGGTAATCAAAAAACTACCCAAGAACAAAACACTCAGACCAGATGGATTTACCTCCGAATTTTATCAGACATACAAAGAAGACATAATACCCATTCTTCTTAAATATTTCCAAAAAATAGAAGAGGAGGGAATACTCCCAAACTCATTCTATGAAGCCAACATCACCCTAATACCAAAACCAGGCAAAGACCCCACCAAAAATGAAAACTACAGACCAATATCCCTGATGAACTTAAATGCAAAAATACTCAACAAAATATTAGCAAACTGAATTCAAAAATACATCAAAAGGATCATACACCATGACCATGTGGGATTCATCCCAGGGATGCAAGGATGGTACATTTAAAAATCCATCAACATCATCCACTGCATCAACAAAAAGAAGGACAAAACCACATGATCATCTCCAAAGATACTGAAAAAGCATTTCACAAAATTCAACATCCGTTCATGATAAAAACTCTCAATAAAATGGGCATAGAGGGAAAATACCTCAACATAATAAAGGCCATATATGATAAACACACAAGTAACATCATGCTGAACAGCAAGAGGCTGAAAGCTTTCCCTCTGAGAACAAGAACAAGATACGGATGCCTACTCTCCCCAATGTTATTTAACATAGTACTGGAGGTCCTAGCCATGGCAATTAGACAAAACAAAGAAACACAAGGAATCCAGATTGGTAAATAAGAAGTTAAACTGTCACTATCTGCAGATGACATGATATTGTACATAAAACACAATAAAGACTCCACTCCAAAATTACCACAATATTGGAAATTCAGCAAAGTTGCAGGATACAAGATTAACACACAGAAATCTGTGTCTTTCCAATACACAAACAATTAACTAACAGAAAGAGAAATCAGGAAAACAATTCCATTCACAATAGCATCAAAAAGTATAAAATACCTAGGAATAAAACCTAACCGAAGAAGTGAAAGATCTACACCCTGAAAACTATAAGACAACTCTTAAGAGAAAATAAAGAGGACACTAACAAATGGAAACTCATCCCATGCTCGTGGCTAGGAAGAATTAATATAGACAAAATGGCCATCCTGCCCAAAGCAATGTACAGATTTGATGCAATCCCTCTCAAATTACCAACAACATTCTCCAGGGAACTGGAATAAATAGTTCAAAAACTCATATGGAAACACCAAAGACCCCAAATAGTCAAAGCAATCCTGAGAAAGAAGAATAAAGTAGGGGTGATCTCACTCCCCAACTTCAAGCTCTAATACAAAGCCATAATAATCAAGACAATTTTTTACTGGCACAAGAACAGAGCCACAGACGAGTGGAACAGATTAAAGACTCCAGACATTAACCCAAACATATATGGCTCATTAATATTCGATAAAGGAGCCGTGGACATACAATGGGGAAATGAAAGTCTCTTCAACAGATGGTGCTGGAAAAACTGGACAACTACATCTAAGAGAAGGAAACTGGACCACTGTCTAACCCCGTACACAAAAGTAAATTCGAAATGGATCAAAGACTTGAATGTAAGTCATGAAACCATAAAACTCTTAGAAAAAAACATAGGCAAAAATCTCTTAGACATAAACATGAGTGACCTCTTCTGGAACATATATCCCCGGGAAAGGGAAACAAAGGCAAAAATGAACAAATGGGACTATATGAAGCTGAAAAGCTTCTATACAGCAAAGGACACCATCAATAGAACAAAAAGGTATCCTACCGTATGGGAGACTATATTCATAAATGACAGATCCGACAAAGGGTTGACATCCAAAATATGTAAAGAGCTCACACACCTCAACAAACAAAAAGCAAATAATCCAATTAAAAAATGGGCAGAGGAGCTGAGTAGACAGTTCTCTAAAGAAGAAATGCAGATGGCCAACAGACACATGAAAAGATTTTCCACATCGCTTGTCATCAGAGAAATGCAAATTAAAACCACAATGAGATATCACCTCACACAAGTAATGATGGCTACCATCCAAAAGACAAACAGCAACAAATGTTGGCAAGGTTGTGGAGAAAGGGGAACCCTCCTACACTGCTGGTGGGAACATAAATTAGCTCAACCATTGTGGAAAGCAGTATGGAGGTTCCTCAAAATGCTCAAAATAGAAATACCATTTGACCCAGAAATTCCACTTCTAGGAATTTACCCCAAGAATGCAGCACTCCAGTTTGAAAAAGACAGATGCACCCCTATGTTTATCACTGCACTATTTACCATAGCCAAATATGGAAGCAACCTAAATGTCCATGAGTAGATGAATAGATAAAGAAGATGTGGTACATATACACAATGGAATATTACTCAGCTATAAGAAAAAAACAGATCCTACCATTTGCAACAACATGGATGGAGCTAGAGGGTATTATGCTCAGTGAAATAAGCCAGGCAGAGAAAGACAAGTAGCAAATGATTTCACTCATATGTGGAGTATAAGAACAAAAGAAAACTGAAGGAACAAAACAGCAGCAGAATCACAGAACCCAAGAATGGACTAACAGTTACCAATGGGAAAGAGACTGAGGAGAAAGGGATGGTACGGAGAGATAAATGGAGGGAAGAAGATTATACATGATGAGCATGTATAATGTGGGGGTTGGGGGAAAGGGGAGGGCTGTGCAACACAGAGGAGACAAGTAGTGATTCTACAACATCTTACTATTCTGATGGACAGGGACTGTAATGGCGTTTGTGGCGGGGGACTTGGGGTAGGGGAGAGCCTAGTAAACATAAGGTTCTTCATGTAATTGTAGATGAATGATAACAAAAGTTTAAAATTATAAATAAATAAATAAATAATAGAATGCAGCAGCCCAGTTTATAAAAGACATGTGCACCCCTATGTTTATCACAGCACTATTCACAATAGCCAAGCTAAGTGTCCGTCAGAAGATGTAGAGTGCAATATTATTAAGCCATACAAAAAAAAAAAACAAATCCTACCATTTACAACAACATGGATGGAGGTAGAGGGAATTATGCTCAGTGAAATAAGCCAGCCAGGTATAGAAAGTCAAGTTTAAAATGATTTCACTAACCTCTGGAGAAGGAGAACCAAGAGAAACTGAATGAACAAAACAGCACCAGATTCACAGAACCCAAGAATGGACAGTTACCAAAGTGAAAGGGGCTGGGGTGGATAGTTTGGAATGGAGGGAAAAGGGGAGAGAGAAAGCATGCCTTGCGATTAGCAAGTATAATGTGGGAGTGGGGTCACAGGGAGGGCTGTACATCACAGAGAAGACAAGTAGTGATTCTACAGCATCTTACTATACTGATGGACAGAGACTGTGAAGGGGTTTGTGGGGGTATCTTGGTGAACGGGGTAGTCTAGTAAACATAATGGTACTCATGTAGTTGTAGACTAATGAGAGATAACAAATAAATTACTAAGTAAGTAAGTAAACACATACATACATACATACATAAAAGAATGCAGCAGCACAGTTAAAAAAGACATGTGCACACCTATGTTTATCACAGCACTATTCACAAAACCAAGCAAAGGGTCCATCAGTAGATGCATTAATAAAGAAGATGTGGTACATATACACAATGGAATATTATTCAGACATAAGCAGAAAACAAATCCTACCATTTGCAAACAACATGGGTGGAGCTAGAGGGTATTATGCTCAGTGAAATTAGCTGGGCAGAGAAAGACAAGTACCAAATGATTTCACTCATATGTGGAGTATAAGAACAAAGAAAAACTGAAGAAACAAAATAGCAGCAGAATCACAGAAACCAAAAGTGGACTTACAGTTACCAAAGGGAAAGGGACTGCTTAGGATGGTTGTGAAGGGACAGATAAGGAAGGGGAAAAAGAAGGGGGCATTACGATTAGCAAGTATAGTGTGGGGGGGGGCATGGCGGAGCTGTGCAACACAGAGAAGATAAGTAGTGATTTTACAGCATCTTACTATGCTGATGGACAGTGACTGGGAAGGGGTATGTGGGGAGATCTTGGTGAAGGAGGAAGCCTAGTAAACATAATGTCCTTCATTTAATTGTAGATTGATACCAAAATTAAAAAATTGTAAATTGAATTAAGAAATGGAGAAAAGTGAAGAGATGTTTCATAAAACAAGGTATACAAATGGCCAATAAGTACATGGAAAAACATTCAGCAACATTAGTCATCAAATAAATGCAAAATTAAAATAACATTCTGACATCACAATTACATCAGAATGATTAAAATTAAAAAAACTGACACTGCCAGACATCAACTGTTGATCAAACTGGTGGGCATGTAACATGGTATACCATTTTTGGGAAAAAGATCCGGCACTTTGGATAAACTTAAAAACATACTGAACTTATGGCCCAGCAATTCCACCTCTAGGCTTTTACCCAAATGAAAATGGGTGCTTATGCTTACAAAAAGACCTATACACAAACCTTCTCAGAGACTTTATTCATACCAGGCAGAACTAAAAACAGACTTTTTAAAAAATCTGTGGTTTATTCATACAAAGAAGTACTACTCATCAATAGAAAGGGCTGAATCACCAATTCAAGATGATTGAATCTCACAGACATGCTGAGTAAAAAAACCTTATGCAAAAAACAAAAACAAAAAAAGAAACTTACAATTCCAGGCACGCTGCTCGGGCGGTGGGCACGGGCGGAGCTAAGGGCGCTAAGGAGCAGAGGCAGGCGGCAGCGAGGGGTGGGCATGCCGGGCGCGGGGAGCTGTCAGCGGCCGCTCTCACAGGGCCGCCCTGCTGGCTGCACCCTTCCGCCAGGCGAAGGCCTTCAGGGAACTTGAACACATCTCACACATCTTGACCCCACACATCTCAGCCTCCGCACTGGCGGTTGGGCCTCAGAATTCCGCGGGTGGGGAGGATAGTGGTGCGGGAAACTGAAAACCGATTTCTGTGCTCGTGGCATTCCACGTGGACGGTGCTTACCTTTGACCCTTCGCTCCCTTGCTACATATCCGGGCTTCTGCTGCTACTAGTCCAGGGAAGATGGTGGCTGCTGCTGTCGTGTTTCCTGTCGAGTGGATAAAGAACTGGGAGAAATCAGGGAGAGGCGAATTGTGAGGGTCCAGGTTGGAGGCGGGCGGGAACCGGGGCGTCAACTACGCTCTCACCTGTGTCGGGAGGTTGGGAAAGGGGTGGCAGTGCTCCTTCGCCAATCGCGCAACGGGCGGGGATGGTTGTATTGGAGTTTCAAACTCGGAGAGGAGCGGTGCTGGTCACCGCCGCTGACCTCCTTCCTTCCCTGGTCTCCTGAAATCCCCATAAAAGGCTTTTCCCGTGACCCCCGAGGTGGCACACAGAAGAGACAGCAGACACAGAGCTCGCAACAGGGTTTATTATCTGCAAAGACAAAAGTGGCTGCCTCAGAGTTGAAATGAGAGCAGCAGCTAGGGTGGGGACTCCCTGGCCTATATACTCTCTTGAGGAGAGGAAGTAGGTCAGGTGTTTTCTGAGAAGCGTTGCCTTAACAGGGAAATAGAAAACTTAAGTTTGTTGGGGATGTTTTTCTAAGTTAGTAGGGGCTGGTTTTCTTGGCAGGTGGCTCTCAGATGTGGGTTTTCTCTTTACATTCCCACTTTTTGTTTATGGTATTCTGAGTGGGAGTATGGTAGTGGGAAAAATGGTTGGCGATCGTCTTTTCTTAGCTACTTCTTGTGGGTTTAGGACGGAGGTTCTCTGCTGGTGTAAAGTTCTCTGTTAGCATGGAAAAAAAAGAAAAGAGAAGAGGAGGGATGGTGTGTAAGTCTGCACTCGAAGGTCTCTCAGCAATTGGAGGTGGTGCCTGTGTCTGAGTCTCTACATCTGGGCTTC
Source organism: Manis javanica (assembly GCF_040802235.1). Lineage (NCBI taxonomy): Eukaryota > Metazoa > Chordata > Mammalia > Pholidota > Manidae > Manis > Manis javanica. Next base: position 5,736,760 of record NC_133156.1, read on the forward strand.
TTGAGTCTTTAACCATTCGTAGTCGTGGGTCAGCATTTGGTCGATGGTTTGATTGGTGATTTTAGACATTTGAGTAAGGAGTAAGGCTTGGAGGCAGTTGAGGAATCAGGGGGCTAGTAGGAGTAGGGCGCAAACAACTAGTAGGGGTGAGAGAAGAGGTAAGAGAAGATTTAGAAAATGGTCAGAAAAAGGCCATCTCGGGCTGCTATTGGGATTTCTTCCCTTATTCAGGAGTTCTTTTGAGAGGTTAATTAGCCCCTGGATATTGTATTCAATTGCACCTGATTGGTTATAGTAGCAGCACTCTTCTTGTAAGAAAAGGCATTTTCTGCCTTTTTCAGCAGTTAGGAGATCTAAGGCCCTCCTATTCTGTAGGGTAACTTCTGCTACAGAGGAAAGTTGGAGTTGGAGACTGAATGGATTGAGCAGTGACTTCTACAGTAGTTGCTAGCTTGTTGGTGAGGTCTAAGAGGTCTTGAGTGAAACAGTGGGAGGATAATAATGAGTGGGCTAGACTCCCTGATGGTAGCCCAGCAGCTGTCATAGCTGTGAGGAGGCTGGCCCTGACTAATCCGACTCAGTGTCTGGGCGCGAGTGCTGCAAGGTTTTTGTGATGATAATTTTCCCTCTCCCGTTGAGGGGATTGACGTTGTGGAGGCCTACTGCTGCGATTGGGTCTGAGTGTCAGGATGTGGAGTTAATGGTGAAGGTGACATTGGGTTGATTATTAGATGACACAGGCAGGTGGGATTTATTCCCCAGGCTCCAGTTTGGTTTACAGTGGGGTAGGAGTAGTGCTATTTACAGCTCCACGAGGGGCACCCCACCCACCCGTTGGAATCACTTTTGCAGAAGGCAGAGTCTTGGTCTTCTGTGAAGCAGAGATACTTGGCAAAGACGTTGTGGGCAGAAAGAGGACAGCTATGGTCTACGCAGGTTTCGAGGTCATTAAAGGTTAGGGAGATAGATGGGCAGTTTGAGAGAGGACATAAGGAGGAATTTAAGAGTTTAATTTTTTCTCCATTGTGAAGTTTCCAGACTTCAAAGGTGTACTGGCCAGGGGGGGAAGTACAGTCTTTTGGGAGGGATGTGTGAATGAGAAGAGCGAGAAGGAGGGATGAGATTAGGCGAGATGGCATCTTTCTTTCAGGATAGGAGGAGGCACGAGAGTGTTTATTCTTTGGCAATGGGTTCACGAGGAGTGGAGCGGATCTTGTTGAGTTTGAGGGTCAATGGTCCAGTAGAGGTCATTGAATGATGGTTTGTGGGATGAGAGTGGGGAGGAGAGTAGTGGTAAGGTTTGACACGAGAGTTATGGAGCCAGTTCAGAAAGCTGGCTAACTTTACTGCTATGGGGGTTGTGAGTATGGCTTGGTAGGAGCCCTGCCAATTGGGGGTTAGGGGGTTATGCTTTTTTATGAGGAGGGGAGATAAAAAATCTGTCGCCTATGTGATCGGTGTTCATGAAATGCTGCACTGGGGCAGGAGTGAGAAAGTTGGCAGAAGACTAAAGGAGGTTTCTTGTAAGTTGGAGAAGAGGTGTCATGTAGGTGGGGGGCAGTTGAGGGGGGCCTGGAAGGAATCCTGGAGGGAAGACTGGCCTTACATATAGGAGCTGGAAGGGAGATAGGAGGGTGGGTTTTTTGGTAATCTCAAGAGTGTGAGAGAAAGGAGTTGAATCCAGTCTAGGTGAAGTTCGAGGGATAGTTTGGTGAGTATACTCTTTAGAGTCCTGTTTGTTCTTTCTACCTTTCCTGAGGATTGGGGGTGATATGGGATGTGGAAATGCCAGGGAATGCCAAGTGAATGGACAAGGGATTGGGTAATTTTGGAAATGAATTCTGGGCTATTATCTCATTGTATGAATGTGGGAATGGTGAAACGAGGGATGATATCACTGAGTAGGAGTTTGGAGGCAGTAGAGGCTTTCTTGCTGGTAGTGGGGAAGGCTTCAACCCAGTGGGTAAATGTGTCTACTAGGACTAGGAGGTATTTGTGTTTTTTATTGAGGGCATGTGAGTAAAATCAATTTGCCAATTGGATCCTGGCAGATGCCCTCTGGCTTGTTGGGAGGGAAAAGTGGGTTTGTGAGATGAGGTATTAGGATTGCTTTTTTGGCAAACTTCACATGATGAGGCGAGATGCTGTAGGAATTTGATATTGTTCGGTGAGAGGGGGATGAAAGGTTTCACGTACTGCTGAAGCATGTGTGCGTCTGCATGAAATAGTTTATGTAAGTAGGTAAAAAGGGATTGAGGCGTAGGGGATGAAGAGGGATATTTTTGGGAGTGGTGAAGAGGAGTTTTGCTGCTGTTAGGGTTGCCTTTTTTGTTGCTTCATCAGCTTGGTTATTACCCAGAGATGGTGGATTGGTCTGTTTGGGGTGCTTTGCAATGGACTAGGCCTATAGCCTTTGGGAGCTGTGATGCTTTGAGAAGTGTGGTGATGTGAGGGTGGTTTGTGATTGAGGTCCCTTTTGTGGTAAGGAGGCCCCTCTCTTTCCAGATGGCTGCATGGGAGAGAAAAATGTGGAAGGCATACTTGGAGTCAGTGTAGATTGTAAGAGAAGAATTACTGGCAGGAGTAAAGGCTCTAGTTATAGCAATAAGTTCGGCTTGCTGGTTAGTGGTGTTGGAAGGAAGGGATTGGGCCTCAGTAACTTCAGTGAGAGATACTACTGCATATCCTGCAATGCGGGTATGGTTATGGATAAAAGAGCTCCCGTCCGTGAACCAGGTGTAATGGGCTTGAGGGAGGGCTCCCTCCTGCAGATGTGCGGGGTGAGGGACTCACTTGCTTAGCAGTTGCGTACAAGAATGGGGAGTGTAAGGGGATGGGTGTTGTGTAGATAGAAGTTTGGCTAGATTGTGAGGAGGGCAGATTTAAAAGGTAAGAGAGGGATCTTCAATGAGGGATGTTGAAGGGTTAGGATTCGGCAGGGGGTTAGCGTTTGAAGTTCTCTGTAAGTGGGAAGTTCAGTGAGGTGGTGTGGGGAGCACATATGAGTGAAATCATTTGGTACTTGTCTTTCTCTGCCAGGCTTATTTCACTGAGCATAATACCCTCTAGCTCCATCCATGTTGTTGCAAATTGTAGGATTTGTTTTCTTCTTATGACTGAATAATATACCATTGTGTATATGTACCACATCTTCTTTATCCATTCATCTACTGATGGACACTTAGGTTGCTTCCATTTCTTGGCTATTGTAAATAGTGCTGTGATAAACATAGGGGTGCATCTGTCTTTTTCAAACTGGAGTGCTGCATTCTTAGAATAAATTCCCAGGAGTGGAATTCCTGGTTCAAATGGTAAGTCTATTTTGAGCATATTGGGGAACCTCCATACTGCTTTCCACAATGGTTGAACTAATTTACATTCCCACCAACAGTGTAGGAGGGTTCCCCTTTCTTCACAACCTCGCCAACATGTGTTGTTGTTTGTCTTTTGGATGGTGGAGATCCTTACTTGTGTGAGGTGATATCTCATTGTGCTTTAAATCTGTATTTCTCTGATGACTAGCAATGTGGAGCATCTTTTCATGTGTCTGTTAGCCATCTGAATTTCTTTGGAAAACTGTTCAGCTCCTCTGCCCATTTTTTAATTGGATTACTTGCTTTTTTGTTTGTTGAGGTGTATGAGCTCTTTATATATTTTGGATGTCAACCCTTTATCATATCTGTCATTTATGAATATATTCTCTGATACTGTAGGATGCCTTTTTGTTCTATTGATGGTGTCCTTTGCTGTACAGAAGCTTTTTAGTTTGATGTAGTCCCAGTTGTTCATCGTTGCTTTTGTTTCCCTTACCCAGGGAGATATGTTCATGAAGAAGTCGCTCATGTTTATGTCCAAGAGATTTTTGCCTATGTTTTTTTCTAAGAGTTTTATGGTTTCATGACTTACATTCAGGTCTTTGATCCATTTCAAATTTACTTTTGTGTATGGGGTTAGACAATGGTCCAGTTTCATTCTCTTACATGTAGCTGTCCAGTTTTGCCTGCACCATCTGTTGAAGAGGCTGTCATTTCCCCATTGTATGTCCATGAATAATAGGAGCACTCTTATTCAAGTGTCTTAGTGTACACATTGTGTGTTTTCTCAGGTATATATTGAGGTGTACAATTACTGGGTTCTAGATTGTGATTAACTTCAGCTCTGGTGGATACTGTCAAACTATTTCAAAATATACTCCCATCAGCAGTGTATGACAGACAGTTCACTTTGCTTCATATCCTGGCTAACATTTAATATTGTCAGACTTGAAATTTTTGGTCACTATGATATGTATGCAATGGTATTTTATTGGGGCTTATATTTTCATGGGCATCTTGTTATATTTGTAGTTTTTATGTACTCTGTATTTATACCCTTTGTCGGTTACATTGTGTGTGGCAAATATCTTGTTAGTCTTTGGCTAGCATTTCTGCTTTAATAATAGTGGCATTTGAGGAACAGAAGTTAACTAGTTTTAATGTGCCCCAGTTTATCAGCCTTTTGCAGTAAGATAAGTACTCTTTTGTGTTTAGCAGTCTTTCCCCATTCCAACATTAGTGAATTTAATCCTCTTATGATTTTCTGGAAACACATTATTTTGCTTTTCATTTTTAGGTTTTACCTAAGTAGAATTGATTTCACGTCTGCTGGGAAGTGGGAGCAGCAATATATTGTCATTGATGTATATGAAGAAACTCCAGCCTCACACTGATAGTTGTTGGCAGAAGGAATTTTAATACCCTTTTGAGATAATTGTAGATACCCTTCTTTGATACCATGTTAAAATTTGTCTTGTGATAGGTTCTTAATGGTTGGTTGTAATGCCAGATCCAAAACCACATCTGTGAACTTTGTGTACTTTGTTAAATTTAAATGCATTTGCCTCCTTTCTACTTGGTGTCTCTTGCCCATGCATTATTTTGCAACTTCATTTATCAGTCCTTTGGAAAATATTGGTTCACTGAATGATGGAGCTCTTTCAAATACTGAAACAATACATTGTATTACATTTAAAAAAACACATTGAACTAATCAGAATAGTTGTCACCATCTGGGAACAAATCCATGGCAGCAGATACAAGTTTTCCAAAATTCTAATTTTTGTTTGAAACCTTACCTTTTATCATTGGCAACAAATACTCTCATTTGCTTTCCTTGAAGTTCTTTTTTGAGAAAATGTCTGCGAAAGACCGAAGTCTGAATAACCATAGTTTATCAGTTCTTTCTAGTAAAAATGGTATTCTGTGAAAGCAGCTAGTTCAGCTCACAATTCAAATATTGCATAAGAGATTTTCCTGGCGACAATAACAGTGTCTTGGTGTGCAGCAGAAATGCTTTATGTACTTTCCATTTCATTACGTAGACATTAAAAATGTACTAAAAAAGATGTTTTTAGGGCTGAAGATTTAACAAAATTAATAATGTTTACTGCATTAAAGACATTTTCTTTTTTATTAAGGTATCATTTCTATACACTCTTATGAAGGTTTCACATGAAAAACAATGTGGTTGCTACACTCACCCATTTTATCGAGTTCCCCCACACCCCATTGAAGTCGCTGTCCATCAGTGTAGTAAGATGCCACAGAGTCACTACTTGTCTTCTCTGTGCTACACTGAAAGACATTTTCTTTATTGTAATAAAAACCCATAACAGATCAATTCTTAACAATTTTTTAAGTGAACAGTGTGGTGTTGTATTACAGACCTATAGATCTTTTTCATCTTGTATGACTGAAGTTTTATGCCCATTGAGCAACTCCTCCATTTCTCTTTCCCCTTACCCGCCTAGAAGCAACTGAAATTCTGGTTTTTGCTACTATGATTTTGACTACTTTAGATACCTCATATAAGTAGAATCATACAGTATTTATTGTCCTGTGACTGATTTCACTCAGTCTCTCAGGGCTCATCCATGTTTTGGTATATGACTGGGTTTCTTCCTTAATGACTGAATAATATTCCATCATATATATAATCTACATTTTCATTATACATTCATCTGTTGATGGACATTTGGGTGGTTTTTACCTCTTGGATACTATGAATAATGCTGCAGTGAACTAGGGAGTGCGAATACCTCTTTGAAATACTGATTTCAACTCTTATGAATGAATATCCTAAAGTGGGATTGCTGGATTGTATGTATGGTAGTTCTATTTTTAATTTTTTGAGGAGCTTCCATACTGTTTTCTGTCGTGGCTGCACGATCCTTTTCACCAATAGTGCACAAGGATTCCAATGTCTGCACATCTTTCCCAGTGCCATTTTTTTAAGAATTGAATTTTTACAGCAGTTTTGGGTTCACAGAAAAATTGAGAGAAAGGTACAGAAATTTCTTATTTACTCTTTGCCCCCACCACCTGTATAGCTTGCTCCATTATCAACATTCAGTACATTAGAATTGTGAACCGACATTGACACATTATAATCATCCAAAGTTCATAGTTTACCGTTTACTTCACTGTTGATGTACATTGTGTGGGTTTGGACAAATGTCTAATGATGTGCATCCATCATTATAGTATTGGAGTATTTTCTCTGCCCTGAAAATCCTCTGTGTTCTACCTATTCATCCCTTCTCCTACCTGCACCTCCTGGCAACCACTCATCTTTTTACTGTCTCCATAGTTTTGCCTCATCCAGAATGCCAGGTAGTTGGAAACATAAAATATGTAGCCTTTTCAGGTTTGCTTTTTTCACATAGTAATATGCATTTGAGATTTCTCCATGTCTTTTCATGACTTGATAGCTCATGTCTGTTTGGTGCTGAATAATATTGCATTGTGTGGATGTACCAGTTTGTTTATCTAATCACCTACTGAAGGACTTGTTGGTTATTTTCAAATTTTGGAAGTTATGTATGAAGCCTCTTTAAAGATCAGTGTGCAAGTTTTTCTGTAGATAGAAGTTTTCACCTCCTTTGGGTAAATACCAGGGAGTGGGATTGCCACATCCTAAAGTAGAGTATGTTTAATTTAAGAAACTGCCAAAATGTTTTCCAATGTGACTATACCACTTTCATTCCCTCTTGCAATAATTGAGAGTTCCTGCTGCACCACATCCTCACCAGCATTTGGTGTTGACAGTGTTCCAGTTTTGGCCATTCTACTAAGTGTATAGTGGTATCTCCTTGTTTTAATTTACATTTCCCTAATGACATGTGGAGCATCTTTTCATGTGCTTATTTGCCATTTGTGTATTGATGAGGTGTCAATGGCTTTGTCCATTTTTAAATTGGTTTGGCTTATTGTTGAGTTTTAAGGGTTCCTTTTGTATTTTGAGGAACAGTCCTTTATTATGTGTCATTACTGTATTTTTAAAAAAATTTTTTATAATGGTCATCCTTGCAAATGTGAAGTGATCAGTTATTGTGGTTTTGATTTGCATTTCTTTGATATGGTGATGAACATCTTTTCTTATACCTATTGGCCATTAGTATCTCTTTGGATAAATGTTTATTCAAGTTGTTTGCCAATTTTTAATGCTTTTTTTCTTGCTATTGAGTTGTAGATGTTCCTCATATATTTTGGATATCAACACCTGATCAGATGTATAGTTTGCAAATATTTTCTCCCATTCCATAGGTTGCCTTTTCATTCTGTTCATTGTTGCCTTTGCTGTGCACAGAATTTTTAGTTTGATGCCCCACTTGTCTGTTTTTGCTTTTGTTGTGTCTGCTTTTGGTGTCATAACCAAGAAGTCATTGACAAGACAAGTGTCGTGAACCTTTCTCCTTGTGCTTTTTTCCTAGGCATACAGTTTCAGGTCTTATGTTGATGTATTTAATCCATTTTGAGTTGATTTTTGTGTATGACATAAGTGTCCAATTTCATTCTTTTGCATGTGGCTGTCCATAATGCTCTTGAACCTCTTTAGTGATTTTTTCAGTTCAGTTATTAACATTCTTTAACTCCAAAATATGTTTCATTCTTGTGTGTGTGTGTGTGTGTGTGTGTCTCGATAGTCCTTTTGTTGAAATTCTCATTTTGTTCATGTATCATTTTTCTGAGCTTGTTAAGCATCTTTATGATGATTAATTAAAATTATTTATAGTATAATTCATATACCTCTATCTGTAGTATCAGTTTCTTCAGACTTATTTTGTTCCTTTTATTGGACCATTTCCCCTGATCCTATTATGTTCCTTGTAATTTTTTGTTCGTATCATTGCATTTGAAAAAACACTCCTCTCTTCAGTCTTTACGTACTGGCTGAGTACAGAGAAAGGCCTTTACTAGTCAGCCTGCCTGTAGATTCTGGGGGCTTCCCCAACCTTTTCTCTGGGTCTGTCTTCTCTGTACCTGTATATGTAGATTCCAAATCAGAGGGATTTTCCAGTTTTTTCTTCCTGCCCTCGAGGCTTCTACTCTCTTGCATCTTCTGTACCATGGGTCCTGTGAAGTAGCACACTACCCAGCTCTTTTTTGTTCCTAGTGGCCCCCAGATAGCTAGAGTATTCCAGGTACTGTTAGCGCCCTAAGTCAGGCTAGATAAGAAACCAGCCCCACAGGCAGTCCCACAGAAAACTGAAATGTTGGACACAGCCACCAATCTTCCCTTTCTCCCATGAGGGAGAAGTTGCTGAGCTGTATTGGTCTGTTTGTTATCCTGTGGGTTCTCTGGATCTGTAGTTAACCACCCAGCTCCTTTCTTAATTCTCAGTAGTCCCCAGGCACCTAGCATGTGCCAGTTCTTGTCTGTGCTCTGAGAAGTGGAGAAGGAAGCTAGTCCCTCCGGCAGGCCCCGCAATCCCCTCCACTCCCTTCCAAGGTTAGAATGTTAGATGTAAAGTACAGTCTTCTTTCCCTCCCCAGGAGAATTTCGGAGGCCAGTTTTCTTCCAGTTGTGTGGTGCTGTGCTGAGAGGAGGGAGTATGGTGAAAGGGTGTCATGAATTTTCCTACTATCTTTGATGCAGCTGCTTTAGTAGCACCTGGGATGCAGGAGCCTCTTAACTGATTTCTGATTTCTAATAAAGGGAATTGGTATGGGTATTGTTGAACAGGTGTTTCTGAGGGAGGAAGGAAGACCTGGGGCTTCCTGTTCTGCCATCTTGCTGATGTCACTTCCATCAAGGACATTCTTAAGTGAAGTTGGCTTTTGTTTGTGAATGGTCATGAAAAATAAAATGAAACAGTTTGCATCGTACCTGAGACTGGCTTTATTCTCTAATTTCTTTATCACAAAAAAATCAATGAAACAGTTTGGTGCTACTGCCCTGATACATTCTAAGGTGCCTGGAGTCCTGCCTTCCTTTGTTTTTGAACAATTACTGTAAATGTAAATACAGAGAAAAGGAAAATGAAGCCTTGGTATTATGGGTACAGTTTTGACCTCACAGAACTCTGGGAACTGTCTCTGGGATGAGGCATTTGTGAAGCACACTGAACTACAGTATTTCTAAGTGTCTTAAAAAGAATAGTGTATGGATATTGAATTTTATCAAGTGTTTTTATGCATCTTTGAAACTATCATATAATTTTAAAAACTCTGTTTAATGTGATGAATTAATTAGAACAAATATTTGGAATAAACCTGCATTAGTCTTGATGTATTTCAATATTATTTTTCCATTTATATGTTCTCTGTATATACTTAATACTACATGTTTAAATACCACAAAACACTATTATTATTACTGAAGTTAATATTCACTTAGAATTATCCATGTACTTGCCAGTTTTTTCCTCATCATTTCTTGCTGAAACTGTAAGGTTCTATCTGGGATCATTTTTATTCTGTCTAAAGAATCTCCTTAAGCATTTCTTCTAGTGTGTGAACTCGTTTACTGTTTGTGTAAAGTTCAGTCTTTACTTTACCTTCCCTTAGAATTGTGTTTTTTGGGTACAGAATTTTAGGTTGGCAGATACTTCATTTTAGCACCTTGAGTGCATCTTTAATAATCTCTGGCATTCAGTGTTCTTGTTGAGAAGTCATGTTGATAATACTGTCTTTTTTTTCCTTAGGTGCTTAAATAATTTTGTCTTTTTCTTACCTTAGATAAGACAAGTTTTATAATGACATGTCCAGATGTGGATTTCACTTCAGTTCTGAAAAACTGAATTCTAATTATTGGCTTTTAATTTCTTCAAATATTGTTTTTGCCCTGTTTTCTCTCTTCTTTCTAGAATTCCTTTTAAGTATACGTCTTCACTGTATCCTGTATATCTTTCTTTACTTTATTTACTCTAATGAGGAAATATTAAAATTACAAGTATTTTTTTCAGATTTTCAGTTTTTGTTTTTAAACTTAATTATTGAAAAAATTTCTAAACATATGACCAAGTAGGATGGTATATCCCCCATGAAATCATCAACCAGCTTTAATAGTTATCAACTGCTTGTTTCATCTGTAACCCCACCACCCATTTTCCCATTCTACTGAGGTAAATATTTCAACTGTAAGTATTTCAGCATCTGTCTTTTAAAGATAAAGAGTGTATAAAATATTCTAATTGACTCATAAATGTAAATTTTAAAAATACTTGCTTGAAACAGGATCCAAGTAAGGATCCGCACATTGTGATTTATACATCCCTTAAGCCTTTTTTACCCTAAAGATTCACCACTATCTTCTATTTTTCCTTGCGATGTATTTGTTGAAGAGATTGGATTATTGTCCCATAGATTTTCCCATAGTCTGAATTTAGGATCATGCCTTTTTTAAAAAAGATGACTTCACAGGTGGGTGGTGTGTTCTTTCATTAGGATCAGGAGCCACTAATGTCAGATTGTCTCTTATGATGTGAACAGCCATTGCTAGATGCCTATGTAGATTCTTTAATTTTTAGGGATTTAAAATGATGATGTTCTAGTTCTAGCATTCTTTTATTAGCTGAAATACTTCAATACAGAGACATTTCTTACCAGCTGTTGGTTCATATATGAAAGAAGGCAGAGTAAGTACTTGGTTTTTATTTACCAGTTTTCAGAATAATCAATTGATTCACTAGTGTCCTTTAGTTCTGACCAGTTAGGGTTTTTAGATTTGTTTTATTATGGATTTAACATATATATTTCCAGATATTTTTAGTTGATATGACTTGCTCTTTAAAGACATCTGTGGTAGTATTGAAATTAATAAATATTATTTCTGGTTTATTCTAGTTTGCATTTATGCCGTGTCCTGAGTGAAAATAAAAGCCATGATTGTTCATCTTATAGAGGTAAGACTTTCAAAAGTATCAAAGCTGTTATGTTTGGCTTGGCCAAAATTAATAAATATTGTTTTCCATTAACTTTTTGCAAATGAAAACAAAGCTGTAAGATAGTTCACACTATATAAAGCTTTTATATGAATATATTACAGTTAGGATTAAAACCATCAGACTATATATCTCTATATGGATGTCATTAACCTGTATAATAGTCATAATGATATTGCTTGACTTTATAATTATGACAAGGAATATTTAGCTACATTTCAACAGTTGTTAGCTGTATTAAAAATTATATAAACTAGCTATCAGTCATAAACAGAAGAGAAAAGCTAGCATGGAAAGAAAAACTGTTTTGATATTGTTTTCACTAGGAAATTTCCAGAAACTAAGGTTCAGTGTTTTTACTAAGGCTGGTCATATTTAGGTGGTATCTGGGGATCTTGTTAAAGGCAGTTGTCATGGAAACCATTAAAAGCAAAGGAATTGTTTACACACATCACAAATACGGTTTATAAAGTAAAATGTTATGTAATTAACTAGGATGTGAATTTCAATTTTAAAGAACTTTACGATTTAACACTCATTAATTTAAAATTAGGCCTTTAAAAATTTAGATTTAGAAAAGGAGGGGCAAAAACAAAACAATTATGTCCATTATGATTAAAGAATTTTCCTGTGTAGTAGCTTTCATTGTGGGTGGGACCCATGACATTTATTCAATCTGGAAAAAATGATTTATAACCAGTATTCTATTTTAAATAAAAATTTCTGGATAAATTTCATTTTATTTAAATTATGCTTTTGTGAATAGATGATTAAGAATAGAAAATATTTCTGTAGAAATGTTTACTTTAATCAAAATATTACCTTGATGAAATATATGGGAGTATATACTTTTTAAAGAATATTTTAATTTTTGAATGGAAAACATTCAAAAGGGAAGAATTCAAACAAATGAATGAGCCATTTTTTCCCTCTCATTTGAGTAAGATCTGTTGTAAGATTTAACATTTGTAAGCGCACATTCCCAAAGTTATTTTCCAGTTGCTCCTGCTTATAAAATTGTAAGATCGTTCATAAGGTTTCTGAGGTTGATAAAATGCCTTCTTTTTGAATAAATTAGTTGACTGCCAGAAGTATAAGAACTTAAAAAAAGACTCCTTCTTAAAAGCACTAGGATACTTAATGTTTTTCTTTCCTGTGTTTGAATCAAGTGTGTGACTTCTTGGTTAACTTTGATCTTGTTTACAATTGAAATCGTAAGTGAATAAAATAAGAATTCTCAGAACTATGCATAATATAACCTAGGGGATTACTCTTTCAGTTTTAAATGGGACTGGGTGGATCTTCTATCAGATCGAACTATCATATTATTGTTACTTTTTGCATGTTTGTTCTGATTCACATATGAAACAAAAAGAAGTTGAGTGCGGCCTCATTGGCTGGATTGCCAGTGCTCTCTTGCTGGTGCTTGTCGGCCTTCAACACGTTACAGCTCTGGCTGATTGCTCCACCAATCAAGCTTTGGTCTGAGGGCCCCCGTTGGTAGTCCATGCTGGAAATTGCACGTCATTTCTTCAGAATTTCTTTTGTTCTATCTCAGGGATTGAGTTTGGATAGGGTTCTCTCTACCCTTTCTCTTTCTGATCCTCTCAATTGATTTCATTTCATTTGAGGCAGGCAGTTTACCTTGCACACACTACTTTCCTTGTTCTTTTATACATCCCTCTTCCCAGTAAAATAACATTGTAATGATGGCTGATAAACCAGGGTAATCCTAGTGATATTCAACATAACAAAGACTGTTATCTTCAATATTCAGATCCCACAAAGCACTTGTAAGAATGTCTAGAAGTTTTTTTACTTGTGGCTATTCTTAAAATTGCTTTTTCTGAAATGTAAGCATTAAGATAAAATCTTTTGCTCATTTTTTTTGTGTATAAGGGCTTTAAATTTTCCATTCCATTGTAAATGCAAAGTTTTTCAACTTTAGTGTAGATTTTTTCAGGATTTTGTGGAGCTAACCATGGTAGTCTCCAGGTACCATTTACTGTTTCTCTGGACAAAATACAGTAGGAGAGGGAGAGGATTACTGATGGCATGAGAGGAGAGACAGAGGCTTCCTCCTAAAACTGGATATAACAAGAAAATATAGTTGGTGCAACTAATCCTGAGAGAGCAACAGGAAAGAAGCCAGTGCCAGACTGCATACACCTGGAGAAAAGAGCAGACGTCACTGAATGGGGAAACATACTAGAGTTGTGGCTTGGCATTACCCGAGCCCTTCCCTCACCCCAGCTCACTGGTGGGAGGAAGAGAAACGCAGCAGGGAGGGAGTGGAAGTCTTGTGACTGCTGAATACCTAGCTCCAGAGATCTGCTCTGGGAGCAGAAACCTACATTTCATGGTGTTTTCATCATACTCTTCTGATTATGGGGTTGGAAACCTGGGACAGGTGGAGTTCCTGCGGAGATAGGGATTCCGGCTGCTTGTGGAAAGCAGGGATCCATATCCAGCTGCTCTGGGAAAAAAGCATATCTCTGTGCTTGGCCCACTAGTTCAGGCAATGGAGACAGGCACAGCAGCCGGGAAGCTGGGAACAACTCTTTCCTCCACCCAGGCAGCAATACCACTCCCCTGCGACCCCTGACATTGCTTGAAGACTGAACAGCTCCAGAATAGAGCTCTGGACACTAGAGGGCACCATGTACAAATATGCAACGCCAAAGAAACCTGGTCCAGAGTAAAATTACTAATACCACTCCCGAGAAAGATTTCAATGATATGGACCTCATGACTCTTCCTGAAAGGGAGTTCAAAATAAAAATTATCAACATGCTAATGGAGGTACAGAAAGACATCCAAGAACTCAGGAATGAATTCAGGTCAGAGATCCAATCATAGAAGACTACGATGGAGGGTATTAGAAGCAGGTTAGATACAGTGGCGGAGACGATAAATGAAACAGAAACTAGACAAGAGGAATACAAAGAAGCTGCGGCACAGAAAGGAAGAAGGATCTCTAAGAATGAAAGAATATTGCGACAAATATGTGACCAATCTAAACAGAACAATATTTTCATTATAGGGATACCAGAAGAAGAAGAGAGGGAGAAAGGGATAGAAAGTGTCTTTGAGGAGGTTGTTGCTGAAAGCTTCCCCAATCTGGGGAAGGAGATAGTCTCTCAGGCCGTGGAGATCCACAGATCTCCCAACACAGGGGACCCAAGGAAGACAACGCCAAGACACATAGTAATTAAAATGGGAAAGGTCAAGGATAAGGACAGACTGTTAAAAGCAGCCAGAGACAGAAATAAGATCATATACAAAGGAAAGCCAATCAGGCTAACATCAGACTTCTCAGAAGAAACCTTACAGGCCAGAAGGGAGTGGCATGATGTATTTAATGCCATGAAGCAGAAGGGCCTGGAACCAAGATTATTTTTTCCAGCAAGAATATCATTTAAATTTGAAGGAGGGATTAAACAATTTGGAGATAAGCAAAAGCTGAGAGAATTTACCTCCCACAATCCTTCTCTACAATCTATTTTGGAGGGACTGCTATAGATGGAAGTGTTCCTAAGATTGAACAGCTGTCAACAGAGGTAATAAAACCACAGTAAAGAAAGTAGAACAGCTAATTATGAAGCAAATGCACAATTAAATTAACTATCCCCAAAGTCAATCAAGGGATAGACAAAGAATACAGAATATGATACATAATATAGAAAGAATGGAGGAGGAAGAACGTGGAGGAGAAACAGAAAAGAACCTTTAGATTGTGTTTGTAACAGCATACAAAGTGAATTAAGTTAGACTCTTAGATAGTAAGGAAATTGATATTGAACTTTGGTAACCACCAATCCAAAGCCTGCAGTGTCAATAAGTACATACCTATCGATAATCACCCTAAATGTAAATGGACTGAATGCACCAATCAAAAGACATAGAGTGACTGAATGGATAAAAAAACAAGACCTATCTACATGCTGCTTACAAGAGACTCACCTCAAACCCAAAGACATGCACAGACTAAAAGTAAAGGAATGGAAAAAGATATTTCATGCAAACAACAGGGAGAAACAAGCAGGTATTGCAGTACTAGTATCAGACAAAATAGATTTCAAAACAAAGAAAGTAATGAGATAAAGAAGGACATTACATAACGATAAACTGGTCAGTCCAACAAGACGATATAACCATTATAAATATATATGCACCCAACACAGGAGCACCAGCATATGTGAAACAAATACTAACAGAACTAAAGGAAGAAATAGAATGCATTCATTTTAGGAGACTTCAACACAGCATTCACTCCAAAGGACAGATCCACCGGACAGAAAATAAGTAAGGACACAGAGGCACTGAACAACACACTAGAACAGATGGACCTAATAGACATCTACAGAACTCTACATCCAAAAGCAACAGGATGCACATTCTTCTGAAGTGCACATGGAACATTCTCCAGAATAGACCACAAAAAGAGCCTCAGTAAATTCAAAAAGATTGAAATTCTACCAAGCAACATTTCATACCACAAAAGTATAAAACTAGAACTAAATTTCACAAAGAAAGCAAAAAGGCCCAAAAACACATGGAGACTTGACAACATGCTCTTAAATAATTAGTGGATCAACGACCAAATTAAAATAGAGATCAAGCAATATATGGAAATAAATGACAACAACAACACAAAGCCCCAACTTCTGTGGGACGCAGTGAAAGCACTCTTAAGAGGAAAGTATATAGCACTCCAGGCATATTTAAAGAAGGAAGAACAAACCCAAATGAATAGTCTAACGTCACAATGATCAAACTTGGAAAAAAAAGAACAAATGAGGCCTGAAGTCAGCAGAAAGAGGGACTTAATAAAGATCAGAGAAGAAATAAATAAAATTGAGAAGAATAAAACAATAGAAAAAAAATCAATGAAACCAAGAGCTGGTTCTTTGAAAAAAATAAACAAGCAGATAAGCCTATAGCCATACTCATTAAGAGAAAAAGAGAATCAACACACATCAACAGAATCAGAAATGAGAAAGGAAACATCATGACAGACCCAAAAGAAATACAAAGTATTATTAGAGACTACTATGAAAACCTATATGCTAACAAGCTGGAAAAGCTAGAAGAAATGGATAACTTCCTAGAAAAATACAACCTTCCAAGACTGACCAAGGAAGAAACACAAAATCTAAACAAACCAATTACCAGCAAAGAAATTGAAGTGGTAATCAAAAAAATTCCCAAGAACAAAACACCAGGCCAGATGGATTTACCTCAGAATTTTATCAGACATACAGAGAAGATATAATACACATTCTCCTTAAAGTTTTCCAAACAATAGAACAGGAGAAAATACTCCCAAACTCATTCTATGAAGCCAACATCACCCTAATACCAAAACCAGACAAAGACCCCACCCAAAAAAGAAAATTACAGACAAATATACCTGATGAACTTAGATGCAAAAATACTCAATAAAATATTAGCAAACGGAATTCAAAAATACATCCAAAGGATCATAAAACATGACCAAGTGGGATTCATCCCAGGGATGCAAGGATGGTACAACATTTAAAAATCTGTGAACATCATCCACCACATCAGTAAAAAGAAGGACAAAAACCACATGATCATCTCCATAGATACTGAGAAAGCATTTGACAAAATTCAACATCCATTCATGATAAAAACTCTCAACACAGTGGCTATAAAGGGCAAGTACCTCAACATAATAATGGCCATATATAATAAACTGACTGCCAACATCATACTGAACAGTGAGAAGCTGAAATCTTTTCCTCTGAGATCCGGAACAAGACAGGGATGCCCACTCTCCCCACTGTTATTCAACATAGTACTGGAGGTCCTAGCCACAGGAATTAGACAAAAAAAAAAAGAAATACAAGTAATCCAAATTGGTAAAGAAGAAGTTAAACTGACACTATTTGCAGATGTCGTGATATTGTACATAGAAAACCCTAAAGACTCCACTCCAAAATTACTAGAACAGATATCAAAATACAGCAAAGTTGAAGGATAGAAAAGTAACACACAGAAATCTGTGGCTTTCCTATACACTAACAATGAACTAATAGAAAGAGAAATCAGGAAAACAATTCCATTCACAATTGCATCAAAAAGAATAAAATACTTAGGAATATACCAAACCAAGGAAGTGAAAGACCTATACCCTGAAAACTATAAGTCACTCTTAAGAGAAATTAACGAGGTCACTAACAAATGGAAACTCATCCCATGCTCTTGGCTAGGAAGAATTAATATCGTCAAAATGACCATCCTGCCCAAAGCAATCTACAGATTCAATGGAATCCCTATCAAATTACCAACGGCATTCTTAAACAAAATGGAACAAATAGTTCAAATATTCATATGGAAACTCCAAAGACCCTGAATATCCAAAGCAATCCTGGGAGGGAAGAATAAAGTGGGAGGGATCTCACTCCCCAACTTCAAGCTCTACCACAAAGCCACAGTAATCAAGACATTGGTACTGGCACAAGAACAGAGCAACAGACCAGTGGAACAGAATTGAGACTCCAGACATTAACCCAAACATATGGTCAATTAATATATGATAAAGGAGCCATGGACATACAATGGGAAAATGACAGTCTCTCCAACAGATGGTGCTGGAAAATCTGGACAGCTACATGTAAGAGAATGAAACTGGATTACTGTCTAACCCCATACACAGAAGTAAATTCAAAATGGATCAAAGACCTGAATGTAAATCATGAAACCATAAAACTCTTAGAAAAAACATAGGCAAAACTCTCTATGACATAAACATGAGTGACTTCTTCAGGAACATTTCTCCCCAGGCAAGAGAAACAAAAGCAAAAATGAACAAGTGGGACTGTATCAAGCTGTCCAGCAAAGTTCTCCATCAATAGAAGAAAGAGGTACCCTCCAGTATGGGAGAATATATTCATAAATGACAGATCCAGTAAAGGGTTGACATCCAATATATATAAGGAGCTCACACAGCTCAACAAACCAAAAGCAAATAATCCAATTAAAAAACAGGCAGAGGAGCTGAACAGACAGTTCTACAAACAAGAAATTCAGATGGCCAACAGACACATGAAAAGATGCTCCACATCGCTAGTCATCAGAGAAATGCAAATTAAAACCACAATGAGATATCACCTGACATCAGTAAGGGTGGCCACCATCCAAAAGACAAAAAACAACACATGTTGGTGAGGTTCTGGATAAAGGGAAACCCTCCTACACTGTTGGGGGGAATGTAAATTAGTTCAACCATTGTGGAAAGGAGTACGGAGGTTCCTCAAAAAGCTCAAAATACAAATACCATTTGACCCAGGAATCGCACTTCTAGGAATTTACCCTAAGAATGCAGCAGCCCAGTTTGAAAAAGACAGATACACCCCTATGTTTATCGCAGCACTATTTACAATAGCCAAGAAAAGGAAGCAACCTAAGTGTCAATCAGTAGATGAATGGATAAAGAAGAAGTGGTACATATACACAATGGAATATTATTCGGCCATAAGAAGAAAACAAATCCTACCATTTGCAACAACATGGATGGAGCTAGAGGGTGTTATGCTCTGTGAAATAAGCCATGTGGAGAAAGACAAGTAGCAAATGATTTCACTCATATGTGGAGTATAAGAACAAAGAAAAACTGAAGGAACAAAAGAGCAGCAGAATCACAGAACCCAAGAATGGACTAACTGTTACCAAAGGGAAAGGGACTGGGGAGGATGGGTGGGAAGAGATGGATAAGGGCTGAGAAAAAGAAAGGGGGCCTTACAATTAGCATGTATAATGTGGGGGGTTCATAGGGAGGGATGTGCAACACAGAGAAGACTAGTAGTGATTCTACAGCATCTTACTATGCTGATGGACACTGACAATAATGGGGTTTGTGGGGA